>NW_027468859.1:11921712-12496712 GCF_046254945.1 Alosa pseudoharengus
ATGTTAATAGTTGAAATGCATAAATGTGCACCACTGTCCTCAGATACATTATACTGTCACCATTTGTAGGCCATACAAATGTGTATAACACATTCTCTTCATAGGAATTTTCACCAGGATGAAAACAAGGGCGTAGGTTTGGTCTCAGCTTTGGTGGGGACATATCCCCAACTCCTGTTGTCA
Organism: Alosa pseudoharengus; assembly: GCF_046254945.1. NCBI lineage: Eukaryota > Metazoa > Chordata > Actinopteri > Clupeiformes > Clupeidae > Alosa > Alosa pseudoharengus. The sequence continues at coordinate 11,921,896 of NW_027468859.1, forward strand.
CAATACCAACATTATTGTTTCAATAACAATACTAAGAATCTCGAATCATACTTTTGCAATTTTTACAAAATTTGATTTGGTTTGTGTGATTTGTGAGATCATTCACATCAGTGGCAATCATAGAATTTGATTGACCCTCCACACACACACACACACATACACACACATAGAAAGTGCTGGTTGTCATCAGTGTTGGGCAAGTTACTTCAAAATCGTAATGTATTATGTATTACTCATTACTGTCATTTCAAAGTAAACTGTATCTGAATTGTAAGGCATTACACTACTATTGTATTCCTTTTAAGTTACTTTTACCAAAATATCTAGAAATATGGATTTGGAATTCTAAATGCAGTTTATTATGCTCAATGCAGCTCATTGCACTTCTAATGGAGGGCGAACATAATGACTGAGCTAGGCTTAAGGCTAACAACAGTAGAATGCAATAGGCGCAGTGATGGCTCATGATGCCATACAAGGAAAAATCATAGCCAGAATTTTGTTAAAAGCAGACCAAAGGTCGAAGTCTGGTCAATTGTGATAGAAATGCTGTAACTTTAGGCTTAGGCCTACTCATTAAAATCAACAGAGAGCCCACTACCTGTATATTGTAACCAAAAACTTAAAGACATGTCAAGATAGGCTACACAGTGCTGGCCATTTTGGTGCCCTAACTGGTGAAATACAGTATTAACCTAAGTATGTCATCATATAGCCAACTATAAAGATGTAATCTGCCTGTTCTCAGGGATGGGTAGTATTTCTGAAACATGTAATATGTATTTCAAATACAAAATAGTAATTTGTCATTTGTATTTTATTGGGTTGAAGGAAATGGCTCTGTATTTTGTATTTAAAAAATATTGCAAAATACTATATGTGAAAAACACTAAAAAGTAGATACTACACAATGTAATGAATAATTGGTAATTAGGCAACAATGGTTTATGTTTATCGCAATCAGCTAATGTGAGAACAGCTGTGTTCAACGACACTCACAGCTTTTCAGTGACGGCTATTGCTGAAGCATCAGCTCTGGTCTGAAGTATAAGCAAATATACAATACAATATAAGTATATATACTCTTTTGATCCCGTGAGGGAAATTTGGTCTCGGCATTTATCCCAATCCGTGTATTAGTGAAACACACTCAGCACAGTAAACACACACTGATCCCGGCATACAGTAGTGAGCTGCCTGCAACAACAGCAGTGCTCGGGGAGCAGTGAGGGGTTAGGTGCCTTTCTCAAGGGCACTTCAGCCGTGCCTACTGGTTGGGGTTTGAACCGGCAACCCTTCGGTTACAAGTCCAAAGCGCTAACCAGTAGGCCACGGATGCCGAATCTATCAGTTGTTTTGGATAAGCATCAGCTAGATGACTAAATGTAAATGTAAATTCTTGAAATATTCTTAATTCTGATCACACTACATGAACTTGCATATGGTATACTATTTGGTATAACAGGGGCCACATTTTATTGTTTTTTACTATATAGTTTTAATAGGCTAAATGTTTGGGATAAAAAACGTTTTTTTGCAGTGCTTCCATACTTCCTTGAAAAAAGTATTTTGAGTATTTTCTAAATACAAAAATACAGTATTTTTTATACATTAAAAATTAGGGTAGGCCTATTAGGTATTTTATTTTGAAATATATTCTGATGTATTTTTGTCCATCCCTGTCTGTTCCCAGCATTAGCACAACACTTTACGATGGTTAGCTTGTCACCTGTGACGATATGCTAGGCCATGACCTATCTGGGTGCGTTTGGAGATGCCTGATGAAATCAGACGTTGTTGAATAGGCATAATTTATCCTGGTGCCACCTACCTTGCATGTAGCTGTTCGCTTATTTCCTCTGTGCACGAAGTTATTGTAACCGAAAGTAATGATAAAAGGAGGACTTCTTGTCGCATGCATTTTTTTTTTACTTCTGTGAGTGCGCACATGCGTTACGTTGCACATTATGGCAAAGGGGCCATACCGCTCATTATACGTTTTCCAAAGTATTCTGTATGTAGCAATAAAATAAAATAGAAATACATGAATACATTTAGATTAAAAAAAGAAATAATTGCATGAAATACAGCTTGTTCAGGAGTCTCGAAGCTCGAGTCCGAGTCAAGTCTGAAGTCTTCTGAGTGGAGTCGTAAGTCAAGTGTGAAATCATTGTTTTTGCGACCTCATTGTTTTAGGCTAGTGAAAAATAGTTTTCGCAAGTGCAAGGATATGTGGATTCAATTCATCATGTTTGCTATGTCATTAGATAAAATAAATGTTCAAAAAACTAAGTCAAAGAAAAGCTTTATGGGATGAGATCATAGAAGAAATATCTGGTGTCTCGCAATGTTAATTTCTAGGGAAATGCACCTAGTTTATCTTTTATTTCTTTGCATTGTTTATCTTTTATTTCTTTGCATTAGGCTACATTCACAAATACACTGCAAGATTGGCAGCCCATGACTTCTATTCTTCTTCTATAGCGACTGTCCATGCGGCACACCCATAGCCTATTCAACATGACTCTTAACTTTGGTTGAAAGATTACAGAAGCTAGGTTTAGCTGTGACAATATCCTTACAGCTAATGTTATTTTACATAGTAAAATCCGAATTTGAAAGCCTGGTCACCAGTTGCCAGTTTGTATGGCTAGTTTGCTTAGACTCTGCATAATGAAAAAGCTTTCTTTCTTCTTCTTGGGTGGCATAGCTGATCTAACCTACAAACCACAAAAAGGGGCAAACATGTACATGCTGAAGGGCAAAGGGAATATCAAAAAGTTTTACTTTGGCCTTTTATGGGGTATGTATTAGCAGACAGCCCTGGTAACTTACCATTGTCGTTAACACACCTGCTCGCTTGACTGCCAGTGCAAAGTAGCCCGTGCATTGGCACTCTCCATGCGTGTAGCGTGCGTGTCAGATAACCCTTCCCCTTACCCCTCGATCAGCCAATCAAATGACGTTTCTTGTACTGTCGTGCTGGCTGTCGGAATGATCAGCAGCACAAATAAGTTCGCTAAAATATTGGTGGGGACAATTTTTGTCATCTTAAAATTTTGATTAGGACTAGTCCTTAGCGTCCCACCCTAAATCTACGCCCATGGATGAAAATATGCTAAATATTCCTACATCAGGCAGTACTCCTTGCTGCTAGGAAGCTAAAACCTGAGCAGGTTATTATTATAGATAGACTAAATCCATTTAATCCTAATAAAGTAAATATTTGGTAGCCTGGAGGGCTTGGAGAATGAGGTGTTTTACCTTGGTGTTTAACCATATCCAGACAGAAATAACACCAGGGCTATACAGAACAAAGAGATGGCTTTGTCTGTTTCACATGTGGCCTGGGGTAGAGACCAGGGGCGTGGGGGTTTCTCAGACAAACACACCCTGATAAGGTGACCTGTGTCTGGGCCGCAGCATGGTGGGATGGTCTAGACGTCCGTGGAAAGCCAGGCCACCGGGGCCAAAGAGACACAGGTGTCTGTCTGTGGCCCAGCAGAGGGGCTTTGACGATGCTTTGGGGATGGAGGAGGGGGGATCGGACCAAAGAGAAGGGTCACTGGGTCAAACAAGTCGGGCTGGAGGGCATTATGGGGGGTGGGAGAGTATCAACTGAGGCTGCAGACAGTAGGTATATCAAAACGTAGTTGTGTTTGCTTGTTTTTTTTACCTGACTTCTAGTTGTTTGGCATTGCTGTTTCATATCAATGTTTATGGGAATTAACTGTTACCAACTAATATCCACATCAAACATTCTCACACATTAGCAAATTTAAAGGCAAAGTTATGGCAATCCATGTGTGTGTGTGGGAAGTATATAGATCTTTATCACTTGCGGTGTGTTTTGAATCAAGGGAGTCCCCCATAGACTTTTGTGTCTGCTGTCCTGTTGTCCATTGTCTAAATGCAGGTAATGGTATTGTGAATGCTAAGTGAAACAGAATGTCACGTTTCCTCATTAGGGAGGTATTCGACTAGCATCCTGAGGCCCCAGGTACTTCCTGACTTGATTCTCTAGAATTTACTCTGGGAATGAAGGTGCAGTGTACGATAGGAAAGGCACATTCCATAATGCAACTAAGAACAGAATGCTCCACGTCTTACTTTGATTATTGCTTATTTCAATTATAACCTTATTTGGGTTAAGGCAATCAGAAAATACTGTTTACAAGGCCGTGTCTTATTCGAAATATTGTCTTAATTGGGTTAAAAAATATTAATGTCCATGTAACTGTGATGTTTGAGTTTCCATCTCGGTGTGACTGTTTTATCTGACCCAGAGCTGACCATTAAAGGTACACTATGCAAGATTTTCACCCTAATATAACCTTTACGAAGCCAATTTGATAGTAAACAAACTTCACGTAATAGGGGAATCGTTCACCTAGTATAGCCATACAGTATAGACGTAGCAAATGGCTAACCGGCGAATCAGCCATGCGACTTCAAGAACAGCACGAAGAGATCTCGCGAGAATCATGAAACATTACCTTGTTATAGCTCTTTGGAGAGTTTTTGACTGTTGTTAATCCTTCACCTCCACAACAAAAAGCATCTTGTAAATGTAAAATACAAATATATCGTGACTCTAGGGGGAGCTCTTCAGTCGCAAAAAATACCTGAACCTGCATAGTATACCTTAAAATCACTAAGAACGTTTAATTTGAAAAGGAAGACCCCGGCAGACATCATGATGCTCAGGTGATCAGCTTTATTACTTTGCTAACTGGACAAGCATGTTGACTGGCAGTCGAGGATGGATGCTCAGACAATCTGATTGGTGCATTTGCAGGAGGCGGGGCACCAGGAAGCCACATCTTTGTTGCCGCAACCCCACTGTTGTTTCAGCTCTGGGCAGTTGCTGTACTGGTCCACGTAGGGACAAGGGTTGGCTACAGGTGGGAGAGGGGGAGACAGAGGATGTGTCAGAAGAGTGAAGAGAAAGGCAGGAGGGAGATTACAGGCCCTAATTTAAATGACAGGCAAAGAACAAAGTCTAAAATCTAAAGTTGATTTAATAATGAGTCTAAATCTATTTGCTAATTTATTACCACGAGTAAGATCCTATAAGCACAAACATTGGTGGATCAGTTCCCACATGATAGCTTTAGTTCATGCATGAGACACTTTGCTCATTAAGTTACTTTGCCCGTCATTTCAATTAGGACCCAATTCCTATAAGAAACAGGAATAACGGGCATGTAGTGAGATGTAGTAGACTAAAGGACAGACAGAAAGAAAGCAAAGAACGGAGAAAAATTAAATGAAAAGAGAAAGACAGAAGATCAAAAGTGAGCATGAGAAATGTATGTGATGAATAAGCAATAATAAGAAAGGGAACAAGAGCAGAAAAGGTACAGAGTGTGAAGATACAACAATACAGAGCAGCATTAGTGAGAAAAAAGTGTGTGTGTGTGTGTGTGTGTGTGAAAGAGAAAGACAGCAAGTAATAGAGAGAGAACAGCAGACAGGGGCAGATGAATAGGATGACAGATGTCTGAGAGGAAGATGAGGCTGTTTCATGAATAGTCAAGATCCATGTTTCTCAGGACTGAGACTTACTGCACAGCTTGTTCTCACAGGCATTTGAACAGTCCCCACAGGAAGGTCCAGACTTGTACGGGTGGGTCATCTGAGAGTTCCCCCTAGAGGCCAGCATAAGACATGACATATAATTTTCCCTAAAGCTGTGGAGAAGCTGCTGACATCATAACTGTAGTACTACACTAATAGTGCAATCTTTTAGATAATATATTTTATTCATGACATTTATTGATATTTTTTTAAGGCTGCCAAACTGTGTTGTGTTTTAGCATACAATGACAATAAAAAAAAAAAACTCTATCTATCTGTGCACCCCTAACATTATTTATGCATAAAAATATGCCTGTGTTCAGATAAAGAATGCATGAATGAGAATGTACTTTCTGAATAAATGTTACGTAAATCACATAACAATAAATGGAAAGCAATGAGGGAATTAATATGGATATATAAATAGATTCAAGGTAGAATCTAAATATGAAATAGTTTTTGCATGTTCTTCCCCTCCAATCTGACATAACGTGTGTCTGTTTCAAACACAAAGCATGAGACATCACCATAACTCATATTAAAGTGATATCAATGATACTACTGTAAGTGGCTTCGGAAAAAGCATTTGCCAAAACCACAACCAATGAGGTGAGAGTGCAGTCATAGTGGGCAGTAATAGCAATGGGCAGTACTCACGGTGGGCAGTAATGGCAGACGTAGAAATACTTGTACTTGGAGTTTGGGCAGTGAGCCACGGCACAGCCTAGCTGGTCTGACCTGTTCCACACAATCTGAGGGTTGAAAGAAGGAGAGAGGCAAGGAGAGAGGGAGGGAAGGGAGGAGTGGGAAGATGAGAAGTGAGGTGTTGCTGTGGCCATGCCGTCTCAGGATGGATTGATCCCCAGGGACTGATAGCAAAAGTACTGGTGACGTATGCTAATAAGGCTAGGAGAAGTTTCACTTCCTGTCTGACAAAACCCAAAGTTATGTAATGGAGTGTGTGTGTGTCTGTGAGTGTGTGTTTGTGTCTGCACAAACATGCACACGCGTGTGTCTTTGAACCTGGGTGTAATGTCCTACGATGCGGCCGTTGATGGATCCAACACCGTACTTGAAGTCCTTCACCTCATCGTACCAGGACTGGTTAGCGTTGCTCCAGGAGTTCTTAAAGCTGGCTATGTACAGGTTCTCACCACAACCACTGGCTGTTAGCCCCCATCAGAGAGACAAAGAGAATGGAGATGGAGAAGGAAAATGACAGAGGACAGACAGACAAAGACGGTCATTTAGACAGAGATGGACATCAAAATCATAAAGAGAAAGTGGACCGTCAACGGGTTCAGCACCAAACAATTTCCATGATCAAAAAAATAGACTTCACTTGGAATAGAGTACCAAAGTGTGATGTCAGGTTTCTGTAGCAACCAAATTTCTGTTCTACACAAACCAAATTAACAAACTCTATTGAACTACATAGATCTCACTCTTGAGAAAGACAGGTTAAAGCGATGTGTCCTTTCCCTTCCTTTCCCCTGGGATGCAGAAAGTACTAGATATGCCCTGCCTCTGTTTACGCTCAAAGTGTCTGTCATTGATGATTAGAGCTGCTTTCATTGTTTGATTGCATGTTCCCACCAAAGTTAGAATCTTTGGTTCTCACAAAGTGTTCTTAGGCCTACTGTGTGCAGAGAAATGGTGACATTCATTTTTCTTGTGATCGTATTAATTGATTAATTTGTGGTTCACAACTTCAAGCATCGGACTGCTTAATATTGAGTATTGAGCATTGAGGTGGAAAAGTCCAACTTCAGAAAGTAAGGGTGTTTTCACATATAGTCCCTTTTAAAGCACTTTAAAAGAACCAAACTCAGTCCACTAAAAGTGGACCAGGAAGTGGACTAAAACAAAAGTGACTCATTCTCAGCTCTGATGGGGCTTCCATTTTCTTCATGTTCACACTATACCTCGCAGACCTGTTTTGAATTATGGGATATGTAGTTGCTCTGGGTTAGATTCATTATTATCAGGTTGAAATAATTAACCCATAATTAATCCATTAATCCATAATTGGTGTGGTGATTTTGTTTCATATTTCTTTCTGAAATATAATAATATATTTTCAGAATGTATTCTGATCTGAAGTTATTGCTAAGTAAGTTGTAAGATCCTCTTGAACTGTCAGTCAAGTGGAAAAAACACCCTTGCAACTTTGGGCCGGCGGGCCGACGGCCTCAGAGACAGAAAGTCTGGCAGCCTTGCGATGTAACGAATTGCTTTACTGCACTACACACATACACGCCAGGCACCGGCTAGAACAAGGTAGCGATGGAGTTTCTCAGACATTTGTCATGGCAGAGCCAGCGAAAAGCTGAGCCGACAGAGCCAGCGTAAACCATTGTCAGAGGAACAGGGAAAGAGGAAATGGCAGACTGACAGATTGAAGAGTGACGTAAAATATATACTCTGAAGCTGTAGGGGGAGCTCTGCTGAGAAACCTACAAGTAAAAAGCGAGAAAACAGCAAAGAAATTGCCAAAACTGCATAGTTTCTCTTTAATGTCACACTTGTTTGGCTGTAGCCAATTTAACGCTACAAATGTCTGTAGGCCTATGAGCTTATAATAGTTTTTTTATATATATATAAAAAAAACATGCCTTCTCTTTTGGCAATAGCAAGTTGGACAAAATAGGCTAGCCTGCATATATCCAGACTCTCGTACGTACATTTCATTTTCATTTCATTCGAGAGTCAGTGGCAGTTGTCGATAGGGAAACGTTTGCAACACTTGCATCGTGACAGGCACTAACTTTGAAATCATTGGTCCAGCCTTACAGCCTTACTTATCAGAGATCCCTAACGTTACTTCCTACTTCGCCTAAACTTTACAAATTGACAATAAAGAGCATCAACAGTCAGGAAACAATGCATGTGGGTCTACCTTTGCCGTAAATAAATTTCTGCATTTTTCCAGCTGCATTTTTTGACGTTTGCAGGCGTTGCTACTTCTGTTTATCACAATAAGTTTCGGTTTTGTCTTTGCACGACCTCATCGTCATCGTTGTCAGCCACGCTGATTGGGCAGGTAAAGATTGGCCTGGAGAAAACCCGTGAATATACCGCAGACCCAGACAACGTACTGAAGGGAAATTAAAAATTAAGCGGAAGTAGGAGGGTGGAGCCAGGCTAAAAATAGGCTAGCCTACAATGCAATGTGAAAGAGACCCCATGGTGATTTGTGTTCACAATGCACAGACAATATGAACCGTGCCGCGGACTCCAAAGCGAACCACGCCGAGACTACCTCCCGAGTTAGCGCGTTAGAGAGATCTGAGCTCGGTTGCCATGTTCACATATGCACACAAATGTGCATGAGTCATCGATCTGAGTTCGTTTAGAAGGCTGAAAGGGACCAAGTGTGAAAACACCCTTACTTTCTGAAACTGGACTTTTCCACCTCTGGTGCTGAGAATAAGCATGTTTGGCATGGTAGCTGGTCAGTGTCCTTGGAGGGATGTCCCTGAAATCTGTGTGAATGATATCTGCTGGTACCCTTATGTGATAAAATAGAGTGTAAAGCTACTAGTATCTTAATTGCGACATATGCTAACTACAAGCTAAGGCTGGCTGCTTGGAGTCCGCATCAACGGAGCCTAAGCATTTGTTAGCCTAGGCATTTGTCAGCAAAACCTTTATATATCCATAGTAGTATAATAGTATTTCTGATATGTTGCTGATTGGATCATAAACGGCCACAGCAACAAAAGGGGAACGACTGACTCTTCTCTAATAACTGTGTTACATGTTATTTTCTATATTTCTGATATGTTGCTGATTGGATCATAAACGGCCACAGCAACGAAGAAAAGTGAAAGTGATTGATAATGACTGACTGACTATTATTGTGTTACATGCTTCAAATGTAAAGCACTTTGAGCTGCATTCTGTGTATAAAAGGTGCTATACAAATAAAGCTTATTATTATTATTATTATTATTAGTGAAATGGAGGAGGAGGGAAGCTTAGCAATGCTGAAATGTGGTAGAGATTTAAATCTTCTAAAAACGGAAGTGGGGTGAGTTGTGGTTATCAATCTTCCCGAGGCCTCCTCCCAAACTTTGCTTAGAAAGACATTAGGCGTTAGCGGTCATATAGGTTTTGTCAGAGTTTGTTTTTTCTGGATTTTTATTTTATTTTATGTATTTTTTCTTCAGTGAATTTCTGTCAACTATTCCCGGGACACTAAAAGACTGGGCTTCATGAAACTGGGTGGAAATGTAGCCCCACAAGGATGACCATTGTTTTGATCTGTTGCCAACCCGCCACACTGGGCCCCCCGAAAGGGGAGTAGGCCGGACACAATTTCTGTGAATATCTCGAGAACCATAGGGCCTAGGATGACCAACTTTTTTTCGTTTGTTGGTCGCAAGGGGCCATGTCAACCCATCCCATATCTACTAATTTGAATAGCGCTGCCTACGAAAAAAATAATAATGAAAAAGCAAAAACAAGGCGTTGTAATCGCAGGTATCTTTGACTGACATGTTCAAAACTGCATTTGTGTAGTGTAGGATCATTATGACACCCTCTGAATGCATGCCAAGTTTCGTGAAATTCCGTTCATGGGGGGCCATATTAGCTACACACACACACACACGCATACACGCACACACACATAAACACACACACGCATACACAAACACACTCACGCACACACATACACACGCACATAAACACACACACACACACACACACAGTACACATGCACGAACACACACGCATGCACATGCACACACACACACAGGCACGCACACAGTCACACACACACACACACACACACATAAACACACACACATAAACACATGCACACACATAAACACACCCAATTACACATGCATAAACACACCAACACGTACACACACGTAAAAACACACACACATGCAGGCAAGCAAAAACACACACGCACACACCCCATTACCCCCTCACACACACTCTCAAATACCCCCCCCCCCCCACACACACACACAGAAGCACACATATACACAAAAACAAACACACACTATGCACACACTCATGTACATACACAAAAGTAGGGGATGGAGTAGGAGATGGAGACAAATTGACACGTGTGATTTATATTTGCGGAGAGAATGTGCAGGACTGGGCGGCGGTCATATTTTGTAACTCTGCGGTACATCTAGTTGTTTTAGTTGTTTTATATATCTGTGTGTCTGTGTGTGTGTGTGTGCATACAGTAGGTGCCTAAGCATGTATACCGCAAAGACAAATAGAGTCAATGTAACCCATTGTATATGTGTGCAGGGGTTAAAGTGTGTGTGTGTTTGTGTGTGTGTGTGGGGGGGGGGGGGACGCAGTTGCTACACCACGATACTCAATATGTTGTCCAACGGGGAGTCATTTTTTCCCGTTGCATCGACACTGGAGTTCCCCCACCTGCCAGGGGACTGCTGTGCTTTGTGTGTGTGTGTGTGTGTGTGTGTATGTGTGTGTGTGTGTGTGTGTGTGTATGTGTGTGTGTGTGTGTGTGTGTGTGTACGTGTGTGTGTGTACGTGTGTGTGTATGTGTATGTATGTGTCCCATACTGCTGATCTTCCTCTGGCTGGGACTGCTGTGCTTCATGGAGCAGGTCTTGGCCCACCTCTGTGCATTGGCAGCAGCCTCTGTGTTCCACCTCTGTGACAGAAAAAAACATTTTTAAGACCTTGTACAGTCTTCCTAAAAAGTAGTCCCAAAACTACCTCTGGAAAATAGATGCCTCCTAACCAACATTAGTAATGTTCTAATGTACTAATAGTTCTGGCTGTCTTTATAGTCTGATAGTGCTAGTCAAGAACTGAACAGGTGGGGATACCATCAAAAATCGAAGTGGTAGGTAGGTCTGTTGTTTTTTTCAAAATTCCATGGCGTATACATGCCACCGTCAGAGACACATCTTCCGCTGGTTATGAACTCTGCTTCTGCTGTGTGTCCGACGTAGCCCGGTCGTTACTTTTGAGCCAGGCCATTTTTTATCCAACCTCACTGGTTTGACAGGTTCTGTAGACCCCTTCTATGTTTGTAAACATCCACAGCCTACCTTGGGTGCGCGTGTTGAGCTGTCAAGGTATGCACTGTCTTTGTCACCCCAGGACTGTGAACCGTCCCTTTCTTAGCTAATGCCGATTGTCTGCTTGATCCTGAGCTGATAACAGAATGGGTAGACGACGTTAGCAAGTGGCCAGAAATTCATCGGCCCACCATATACAACTATCTGGTTGACATGCCAAGTGTGCATACAGCGAAAAAGTAGTACAAGTAGGTATTTTTCTTGACATTTCCTTGACGTTCAATTCAATTCACACACACACACAATTCAATGGAATGAAACATTTTCTAACCCCGATATGCGTCCACATTTTTCTTGTGACGTGAACCGTGAAGGGGTCAATACACACTAGATTAAAAAGGCATTGTGGGAAAGAGAGCATGCCAGATGACATGGAAAGCCAATCACACCACTCGAAAAAGGAAAATGCTCACCTCTTCCCTATCTGTGCCAGGTGAATCACCTGGCATAGATAACTAGGGAAGAGGTGAGGATTTGGTGACATACATGTATTAATACTCAACCATCTGTCACATACTTCACCCACCCACCCACACACACACACCCGTATGGAATAGTCAGGATGAGTAACAGACAGAGATGAAAGGAGGAGGAGGAGGAAAAGAACAAATATCAGTCAGTCGAAATTAAATAAAGAAAGAATGAAAGAAAGAAAGAAGTTAACAGCCTTGGTGAATAGTTGTACCATTTTGAGCATGTTGCTTGCGGTGGGTCGCACTCCTCTCCTCAGTGTGTTGTGTTTGTTGACGATCTCTGTCTGTTCTGCAGACGTGGCCCTGGAGAGCTCATCCTCTTCTGCATCTCATCAAAGTCACACACACAATAATCATTTACTTCCAAATGACCTGGGGCCTCATTTATAAATGCTGCTACGCACAAGAAAGTTGCGTAAACAGGGCTGGATGTGTGTATGCAAACATTGGGATTTATAGAAAAAATATCTGAAAAATATGCACTTTTTATTCATTCTTTGACCTGTGAGTAAAGCTTACGCAAAGTTTTTAAGATGTGTAAATCAGCGATCTGATGGTTAGATAAAAAAAACAGCTCCCAAACAGATGGCATAGAAATATCAACAGCATTTCTAGAGAAAAATTAACATAGAAAATAACAACTAGAGAGATAATCACCACACGCTGAAAGCGGCCAGTGCACAGGGATTTTATGTTAAAATTTCATAACTAACACCTCTCTGGAAAGTGAATTCACACAGGATGTTGGGTGCCACACACCACAGAGGAAAAAAACAGGAAATGTTTTATTGCTTTAGCTGCTCGTTGTGCGTCTGGCTTAAAGGGGACATAGAATGGATGAATAGATGAGATAGATAGTTACTTTATTGATCCCCAAGGGGAAATTCAAGGAACATTCAGAAATTGAGTATTCAGCTGGAATCGTGCTGGGGGGGGTCTAGCACAGCTCTGTGTGTCTCTCCCTGCTCCTAGGCCCAAGTTGAGCCCGTCTGAGCACAAGCACTCATCCCCAGGCCTCTCCCAGCCCTGCAGGGCAAGCCTCTGAATTCCAGGTAGCCAGTTTAAAAAAAAAGCCCCCTGAAAGCTGAAAACGCCCAAAATGGAGCAAATGGCTGCAAACAGAAGAGGCTAAAGGTGGTCAAACTGTCTGAAATTCATGCCCGGACGGCCCACCGGAGGCTGGGGTCGAAAAAATACTGACAGGGGGTCAAAAAGGGCAAAAACTGTTAAAATAGCTGTTTAAAAAAGCCTGAGATTGGAGTTGAGCTCTCGCTGCCCTCTGGTGGGAAAAGGTGGGTGCTGAACCCACGCAGAGGTCAAAGTCAATGCCCACTAGGGTCCCTGCCTGTCTGGGTGCAACAGGTGAGTAGCTGGGGGCCATAGAAGAGGCCAAAATATGCAAAAAATGCCCAAAAAAGTCCCCCCCCCTTCGCCGTGGCGACCCCAAAAATGGCTGGGAATAGTAGCCCCCGTAGAAAAAACAAGGCCCCCGCAGGAGAATGTGGTCAAAAAGTGTGGGGGGGCTGGCCAGAAAGAGGTCTCTGAGAGCGCACAACTGTGTTCTGATATATATTCAACTTTGATTTATCAAAAATAAACTCAATTGCAATTTTACAAGCCCAATTAAAACCTTATATTTAGGCTGGGTATTGAAATGGTCCTTTTGACTAAATGGCACCCTCTTTGGTAACCACAATTGAACTATAATTGCTTTGTGATATTTTACATCCCATGTAGGCTTTTTTCTAATTCGTCCATGTTTTAGTGGCTATTTCTAAGTTCAAGATTTTCATATGAAGGAGGGCGCACCAGTTTGTTGTTTTGCATTCTTTTCTGTTGCATTTATGTTCTACCTTTCAACGTGGAAACAATTCTGGGTAGGAATGATCAAATTCTCTAGCCTGGCGGGCCATCCTATATCATTGAAATGTATAGTCTGGCATCGAACCATTCACCTCGCTTAATCCAAGGGGCGGGCAGAGAATTGTCTTTCAAACTGCCTAGGCATGCAATAGGCCAGCGCTACGACCATATCCGTATCCGGTCGGCAAAACGGCAAATACATCCTTCTTCGAAAGGAATGACTTAAGTGCATTGTGTTGCTCAACTTTCAAAGAAAAGTCCAACTTCTCCAAAGTTGACGCCAACGCCGATTCAAACAACCGCTCTTCGTTCGCCATAGCCACCTTCCTTGTTGTTCACCGTCACAGGACTGTCGTTATCCTGTTAAGCCCGCCTTAAGACAAAATAGAGCGCTGTGATTGGATGAGGTCCACGGCGTCAGCCAATAGAAATCCCTATGGTTTGATACTAGACGTACAGGCTGAGCAAATTAATTTGCCGCCGCTAGGGTGCGTCTAGATTTCTAGGATACAAATTCTCATCAGGGGTACGTGAGTACGGCCGTGCTCAATTGAGAACAGTGAGCCCCTAGCCCAGCATGTTTCCAAAAGCGGCAGGAGTAGGCCAGCATAGTTTTGTTAACGACAGGTCTGGAGTGCACAGACGGTATAACGAGGTGAGTAGGAGGTTGTTTTTTTTTTCCTTTTTCCAAAATTGTGTGTTGAAGTATTTAGTTAACCGTGATTTTGTTACATGAGTTTTGGGTTGGTAAGTGCTTGTTTGTAGGCCTATTGTTTATGTAGCCTGGAACAAAACTAAATTGCCGCACACAGCTTGAGAATTCAGTTCACTGTAAAAAAAAAAAAAAACTGTTTCTGTAGGCAGCCCAGGCTCCGAAAACTGGAAACAAACAAAATGGGGGCAGAATGCCCCCCTAACAAAAATGAAACTTTGCATGGAATATATCTGGGAATACTGAAGGTAGGGGTGAGCTACCTCTGACATGTTTCGTTTGGTTCTTTTGTTTCAAATATAATGTATGTTGTTTTGGACAAAAGTGTCTGCTAATAAATTTAAATTAAAACATAAACACAAACAGATGTGACTTACTACGATATCGCTGACTGCACCTTTAACTGTAAAACCATAAACTGGTCCTAAACAGAACCATTAGGCATTCTTCAGTCAAGTCAGGCGGAGGAACTCTCTTCTTTCAGACCATGGCGTACACTTAGATGAATGGGGAAAGTGAACTAGAGACTTGGCTCCACTTCCAGTGCAGATGATCTAATCTGTACTGCTTTAGGGGAACCAGTGTGAAGGATATGCTAAGCTATGCAGGGATGTTGGCCCTATGCATGGTTGCGGTAGCCTGTACTTCAAGCTAAGGTGAAGTCTCCAGTAGAAGCGATATATAACAACCTATGCCGTGCGGCCACAGCATCACTTAAACTAGCAGCCATGTCTCGCTGTTTATGGCACGACAGCTACAGTAAATGTGTGTGTGAGGAGAAAGGACGTGCAGGCTAGGGGAGGCACTAGAAGCATGCCTTGCACACACGCATGTTACTTCAAAAGAACACGGTCATTCTTAAAAGTATCTATATTAATAAAATTAGGTATTGTGACATTTTTAATTTTAGGTTATTGCGATAATTTTGTAGTATCGGTGCACCATGCAACACTACACTGATGTACATATGGGGGATAGATAAGACAAATGCACACATACTTCTCGGCTTTGGGTAGTACCAACAAAGTACTCAGAAAGATCTCATTTCACACAGCTTCAGAATAAAGTCCAAGACTTTTCTGAATATCGTCTGATTTTTGTCTATAGGCCGAACAACATTTTAAAAGATCTACTGGTTAGGGCTAAAGTTAGAGCGGAACCATGGGAGTCTGACTCACATTACACACACTCATCTTACATATAACTCACTCACAGGAAAGGGTTTTCCCTTGACACAGCGCATACACTTGAATACAATTTTTTTTTACATTTTAAAAGGCTGCCTTTGTAGTGCACTGTATGTGGGTGATACCAGGAACTCTATAAAGGAAAGGTTAAAACAACACCTTTATTTGATTTAAAAGCCAAGGGACTACGTCCACCCTTCATTGACATTTTCAAACACACCATGTAGAACATCTAAAGATTATGGAAGTAGAAACTAATAGTAACTGGTCTACCACACAGGATTCATATAATGAACACCATTTCTATCAGAAAGACTCAGGAAGGTACAATGAAAGATAACACACGTTTTAATCCATCAAAGGATATACAAAAGGCATAAGCAACAATAAGAGTCTTTGGCATAGGCCCCGTCCTCGGTCCAGGTCACAGAGTGTGCAGACCCTTGCAGATCCTGCCGGTATGAGACGGCAGGGGCGGAGCCTACCCCCAAGGAATAAGAAAAAGATACCCACCAGAATGCTTAGATGGTTATCCTCTCTGAAATAAAGCATAACAACATTAAACAGTGCATGTTGTATTATCCGGTTGAGCTCGGGAGATGAATCAGAGAAAGCAAGACAGACAGCAGAGACAGATGACGAATATACTATTAATAAAATAAACTGATAATTTGATGTGGATGATTATGATGATGGATTCAACCACCTGTGACTCAAATTCTATGATTGATTTAAAGTTATGGAAGCGAATTGCGCTTGCAGATGTTCAACCCATTGAACGAGACTGCTTGAGTGACTAGTGCTTGCAGAAGCTTAGCTTAAGGGTTGACTAACAACGTGCAGGGCGATGAGCTTGCAATTACAAGTGCTCAGGGTCAGTGCAGAGGATAGAGCCTGCAATAACAATGCTCAGGGTCAGTGCAGAGGATAGAGCCTGCAGTTGCAGATGCTCAGGGTCAGTGCAGCAGAATAGAGCTCGCAGTTGCAGATGCTCAGGGTTAGTGCAGCAGGATAGAGCTTGCAGTTGCAAATGCTCGGGGGACAATGAGCTTGCAGTTGCAGAAGCTCAGGTTAGTGCAGAAGAAATAGCGCTTGCAGTTAAAGAAGATTATGACCTGCACAAATGCGACCGAGCCAGACGGGCACCAGAACGAAGAGATGAGTAATATGATTAAATTTAGATAACCACCACCAGACATTTGCAAGAGGAAGTACATTGATTACAAAATGCTCATTACTGCTGAGTGAGTCTTTAGTAATTAAGAACTCAGAAACCATACAGTCCATAGATTCTTGTGAGCCTTGTGACTAGCAAATGGAGTAGCTAGCTCTTAATTGATAAGCAAGTTGATGTAAAATATTACAGTTTGTGAACTCCATTTGTTACGGTTCAATGGTGAACAGAAGCTGCAAGGACAAGATGTACAGGAGATGAAATTAACAGACTACTGTCCATCCGGCAGAGGTAAAGCCATGTTAAAGAAGCTAAATAGCACAACGTATAGGCCTACTATTAGGATAGAAATGTAAACAAGCCAGGTTTAGATTAATGAATTAATTATGTTGACTTACCCAAAATAACAGCACGGTGTAGTCTCCATGACTGATTATATACGATTTAAGTACGACCCCTAAATGTGATGACTTTCCATGAGCAAGCCGCATCCAGAAGAAAATGACCAGCATGGTCTGCAGCGATTGCAGCGAAGTCGAGGAGCTTGCACAAGCTCAGAGCTTTCGTAAGCTCGGTTCTTGCACGGCAAGGATGTAATGCAATGTGGTGCAAATCCCTGTGGAAAGTGCTTAATGATCGTTCTCAGTCCAGGACCCGAAGCGTGGAGACCCTCGCAGATCCTGCCGGGTGAATACGGCAGGGGCGAAGCCTACCCCCAAAGAGAAAGATGGGAAAGGCCTACCCGAGGGTAGACGTGAGGCTGGGACACTTCCTGGAATAGAGCATAATCAAAGAGAACATTAATATGAGACAAATCCTTCGTTAATAGTAAAGTGATTCATGAAAGGAAATGAAACCAAGAACAGATGATAGGAAAAGTGTACTCTCTTGCGGGTACAGAAGACATAACCAGCATGGTCTGCAGCGATTGCAGCGGGGAGCTGCACGAGCTCAGAGCTTTCGTAAGCTCGGTTCTTGCACGGCAAGATGTAATGCAATGTGGTGCAAATCCCCGTGGTAAGTGCTTAATGATCGTTCGGTTCGATAACGATTGATGATTGCGATTTGATGATGCGGATTCGAGTCGACTGTCGAGTCGAGTTGCGTATGTATTTGATGAGTGAAGTGGGGTGATGGAAGGATAAAGGAAATTAACTGTTGTGACGTGATTACCCGAGGTTGCTTGCAGAAGCTAGACCAAGGGCGGCGGTGCGTAGTGACTAGAATGTATTAACACTTTATTCTGTGCCTAAAGTGCCGGCTGTGCGTAGTGACTGGAGAAGAGTGGCTCGGGTCCATCGTAATTAATATAATGCTTTAGCCGAGCCGAATAACCACCACCAGACCTTTGAAAGGTAGCTTACCTTATTTGACACTTGCAAGAGCTATTTGCGCATCTAGAAGGGCTTGATCCTGAGGTCTTATATAGGACTCGTAAGCCGACGAAGACCATCTTCCGAGCAACTTGATAGAGGATGCAGGTAATCCTAGAGCGGCTGCTGACGTTGCAGCGCCGATGCGAAAGGGATGGCCAGTATATTGGGAGGTTGAGAGCCCGCAGCTACCAACCGCTGTCGACAAGCGGATTCTGAACCATTGTTTAGACATAGATAACCCGGTGGGTAGAAGAAAGAGGTGCATTAGGAGAAGTGTGTGGGTGAAGTTTAAGATAGTTGATCATAGAATTATAGGGACAGAAGAGTTATTTACTTTAGAATCTCTGATAATGACAACAGAACCTGAGGTGTCCATTTTGGAATGTTTCAGAAATACATAGAAGTGGGAGGAGAAGAGGATGGCTAAGCAAGCCAGATCCTGAGAAGGGTTAAGAACCTGGCTGTCAGAACAAAATTCCCCGGAGCGCATGAACCCATAGAAAGCCATGAGGAACACGGCTTCAAGGAGTGAATGATAGGGAGTGAAAAGAGAGCCAGGGTTAACTAACCAGCAGCAGACCTAAGGACACAACAGGACGAGACAAAATACAATCAACAGATACATAGCTGGAGTACAGTAGCACTTATGGATGGTCGCTGTGGATGATTTAGCATAACTAAAATAAAGACAAAAGATGGAAGAGTAATCCTCATCATGCTGACTGGGTGAAATAAGATTAAATGTGAGCAAAGCACTGCTCCAGAGCCAAGAGTAAGTGGGTGTTTAGAATATGTGATCCAGCATCACAGACCTAGTAAATTAAATAGTTAGAGTGAATTGGTGATGTAGCCTAATAATTGCTGGTTGATTTGATTATATGACGATTGAGAATTATGTGATTGAGATTCGAGGACATATGGATATTCGATAGTGAATTGCAAAATCTAATGATTTAACAATGCAAGTTCACTATTCTGCTGCTCCTACTGTGGTGGGATAAAGACATGAAGGGTTAGCGTATAGCTTAGATGAGGAGGTAAATAAGTTGACATCACATGACCTGGATAAAGTAAGATTAAATATGAACCGAAGCACTGTCCCTCGATGAACGTTTTGGCTATAGGCCTACGTGAACCAGCCCCGCATCCCTGCATGAAGTAGATAGTTACGGTGAGGGTCAGTACTCCACTGCCGACAGATGCATACCCTTAAATTAGAGAGAGGCATTTATATTAAATGAAGAGGAGCTGCTCCTGAAATGGAAAGATTATTAAGATGTTAAGTAATGAAGAAATGGGAAGGAATGCCATCCCTGTGCTTGTGGCTGCCGTGACGTAATGGGAGATTACGAATGACGACAAGCAAAGTGCATTGTGCTTGGAAAAGTATATGAGTGAGTGCAGTATTGGCCTGAAGGAGAGTTTGTGCCTGCTAGAGGTGTTGCTCTTTTGGCAGAGAAGAGTTTGAGGAAAGATCTTGTTCTAGTCCCTACAGCCTGAAGACCTGCAAGGAGGAATGGAGTGGTTAGAGAGGAGACATAGCATTTTCAAAAGGACCTAGCAGGCAGGCAAATAAACAGCCATGATACATTTACGTTGCCGTTAGTTAAATCAACGAACACAATGTATGGACCTACATATTATGTACATAACCAATGACAGTAACAGACAATGACAGACAATAATGATCAACCAGACAGGAGAATGAAAATAAGATTAATATGGCCTTCAGGTGCATCGGAAATAGTATGGTTAATGACAGTAGCCTAGAAAGGGACAGGGACTAGGAAGAGTACTTTTGTCCCTGTTGGCCTTCCATACACGACAGCCTGACCAGCGAGACAATTTGCCTAGATGTGGACCTAGCAAAGCTGCATCATGGCAGCTTTGGCAAGGAAACCATCGCGAGTGTCGATAACTGGAGTAACGGAGTTTTTAAACGGTTCCGTACATGTATGTTAACAGCGAAGTCTGACGGTTTTCGTCAGAAAAGTTTAGCAACCATATTTCCGTTGTTAGCGATACGACGTTAACCTCATTAAGCAACTAGGATCGATCTAACACGAGACTAGGGTGAAAGAGAACCTTCGAGCCGCGGAACTTGTCTCTTTCCGTTGATAAGACCGGGCGGACAACCCGAACAGTGGCAACAATTTGGCCTACCTTACTCTCCGACGTTTACGAGCTACTATCCTACATGGAAACCCCCGAGACTTTGGTGAGATGCGTCCAACTCAGTTGAAGCGAACGTAAGGTAGGCTAAGCTACTATGACTGCATCACATGTTAAAGTTGTGGCGAAGTGAATGACTAGCTACCCGGGCATGGATACGGAACATCGAAAATCGGCACCTGAGAGCAACAGGCAGGTGCAAAGTAAAGTGATTATAAAGGCTGATGCAGACTGGTGATTGGTCGGAAGTAATGAATGAATGAGTGACGCATGCATTGAGTCTTCCTGACAGAGTTTACGCTAACGCTTCCATTACTCCTTTGGGTTTCAATGAGGGCACAAAACCCAATCTAACTGTGTCAAACAATTACATGCACTTTACAATTGAGCATGCATTATCTTCCCCCTGCATTCATATCCCCATTATTATTGTTTTTTTACATCACTTCCCCCATCCTGAGGAGGAGAATATTGCCTTCATTAACTCCTACATTTTCTCACACCTCCCACATATCCCTCCCATCCCACACAGGTACAGACAACATACACTGGACACTCAACACAGCCACAATAATCGTCACGCATTGGTGTCAGTACCTAAATTGACCATCACCATATCCCCATACCCCCCCACCCCCCCCCCACACACACACCCTCAACCACACATCCCTCAGATACTACCCCTCGAGGACGACAACCTCCTCATTCTTTCTACCCTTTTCTTCCCCACTTCCCCACGCTCTCAGCTAACAGTCACAACAGTGCCAAAGCCCTTCTTTCAATGCAGTCATTGAGTTCCCCCTTCTGTCAAACAGAACCCTTAGAGAGAAAACTTACCCCGTTTCTTTGAACCAGCAGAAAATGTTGGTTATCCTAGCCCAACCGGGAGGAAGAACGTCCTCTTTGTAAAATGACCAGACACAAAAAGTCTTTTAACTCTTCCTAGAAGTGTATTATACAAAAATAAAAAGAATTACAAAAAATACCAAAATATGTCCCAAATAATATAAAAGATAAAAATAAAAGCACTTCTTAGTTTGGTTAAGAAGTGTTAAAGTCCTAACCCCCCCCCCCCCCCCCCCCCCCGTTCTACCATGTCCGAAAAAAGGTTTCAACTGCTGAAAATTTATTTTTTCCCCTGTTTATATGTGTGTGCCTTCTGCAAAAGTAACACTTATTTTATTCTGTGCATCATTCTTCTACAATATTTCTGAGTAAGCTTTTCTGTGGTTTCTGTCTGGCGTTCAGCTTGTCAAACGGTCTACCCACAAATGTTTACTCAAGCATTTTTCTTCACACATGTTGCACAAACATGATTATACTTTAAAGGGACACCAGGCAAGCCTGATGCTTTTTCTCTACGAAACTCCCCCTCGCTCGGTCTGAAGCTCTTTTCCTTTTCTTTGCGTCTTCCGTCAAGGGTTTTCGCTGCTTATTCGCCGGCTCTGCCATTATACACACGTTTGCAACAATCTCTAGCGTTTCGTTAGCCTGCCTCTGTGCTGTAAACTGATCCTGCTTTGGTCGGCGGGTGGGTAGGATACACCGAACTTGCAAGTGGGATATTCTTCCTACAGGCAGTAGGGGCGGGCGAGAGAGCCTTCATTCGCCTAGTAATGAGTCATTTAACCATATACCGACTTACGAAGATGATTAATTAACACGAAAACGTTGCCTGGTGTCTCTTTAAGCAGAGTTTTACTTTAAACATGATTGTACTATGAGCAGAGTTATACTTAAAACATGATTGGGTAACACTTTATAATAACTACACACAATTCATCATTTATTAAGCCTTTGTTATTCATTAGTTAATGGTTTGTTCATCATTAGTAATTTATTGTTCATACATAATTTATCATTAGTAAAGCATTTGTTCACACAGTTATAAATGGTTTGTTCATAGTAAATAAGCCTATCCAAAAATATGTTTGTAAGTACATGATTTATACTTAATAAATAATGAAACAACTACTTATAAATGAAATCATTTTCCCATTCTAAACCAGTTGTAAACTATTACAAAATGCTTTGTTCATCATTTGTAAAGCATTGCACCTATGTTAATTCTCATAAATAAAGTATTTGTACACACAGTTATAAATGGTTTGTTCATAGTAAATAAGCCTATTTTAATAATAACTTACTGCATTATTGGCAAAAAGTTATTACATTATTGGTTCAGAAATGTTATTTCGTTATTCCCCATTTATTACATTACAGGTTTCATTACATTAAAAATTGCCAAAATGATTATTGGCAGTTATTACATTATTGGCCATTATTATGTTATTGGCTGCTATAAGCCTGTGTAACTTATTTAAAGATAACATGATAACTTCTTTGTAGATGGGCACCTCAAGGGCACCCAAAATCACTGTTTAGCTCTGCTGGTTTTGTTTGTCATACTGATGACAGGTTTGTAAAGATTGATTCTGTCTTTGAAGACTATGACACAGATGAACATGAAGATGCTTTATTTCCAAAACCACCTCATCAGACATTTGCATCCAACACCACATACTTGCTCATAGAGACCAAAAACTGAAATAAATGTCCAAACCTCTGATATTAAAACTGTAGTAAAGCAGAATGTGAGATAGTTTCATCATCAGAAAATCATGACAAGATGCTTTTACAGATGGTATACACATAAACATTAAATATTGAAGTAATTGCTTTTCCTGCAATACTCTATCTGTTGTGGTGTCATTCGAAAATGCCTCCTTAATGTTAATGCTTCTCAGGATGCCTATATGATCTTGCCTTGGCACTTGCAGGAGGCAGGGCACCAGTCAGCAACATTTGTGTTACTGCAACCCCAGGACTTTGCAATCTCTGGACAGTTTCCGTAATTGTCATTGTATGGGCAGGGGTCGGCTAGACAGGGAGAGGAAACAAGAAGAAATTATTAGTGACGTTTCTCAGTCTTTGGACAAGCAAAGTACATAGGTCGCAACCACGACATTTGAATTTGTCCAATATTATGAAGGGGCCCTGCTAACAGGGTGCTTTTTGTATTTTGCCATTGCAGGGAATCCATTCTAGTATGTGCATTATTTGTTTTATTAATCTTATACATTGATGATTTATGTATAGAATGCATTTAAACAGGCTTACTACATAGGCCATTATCACAGGCATCAGGACAGTCACCACAGGGAGGACCCTCCTTGTATGGGTAGGCATAGCCATTATGTCCCTTAAAGAAAACGTTTCCACTATGGGAATCAGAAAGGGGTAAGAGAAGACATAGCATAAGGTTATACCATGAATGTGCACACTTACTTGCAAAGTAAAATGGTGAGTAGGCCTATAGGTGAGAGTTTCTCAGTAGACAGCCAAACATCTTTATAACTCCTACCTTAAATATAGCTACTAACATGTTTAATATGAAGTTAGGGAAAGAAGAGTAGTTGTCCGCACACTGCAATCTCCCAGAATAACTAAATGTATTGAATTAAAAACATAATGTAACGTTTTGACCGACCAGGGTCTTCATCAGGCCTGATGAAGACCCTGGTGGGTTGAAACGTTGCATTATGTTTTTAACTCAATAAATGTAGTTATTACATGGCTCTTCACAAGGCAAGTAGAACGCTCCATTGACTTGAATGGGATTTCCCAAAGATCTAGCGGTCATTATTTCTTGGGAAAGGACCTCTGAAAAAAATAATGACCGCTGTCAATGGCAACGGAATTTGTGCTTCTAATTCAGGTATTTCATATCACTACGCCAGGACTGGAACTTCATTCAAAAGTGAAAGCAGACGGTTGATCAGCTGTGTTCTAAAGAATGTTTGATTCAAGTTCAGCGTGTGTTGCGAACTATTTGTTTCAGCAAATGCCACGATGAACAGTAACAAATAGGCTAGGCTATGTAGGCTAAAGTCATATCGTGGGGAGTTTATTATTTCGTTTTGGCAAGTAGCCATGTAATAAGCGGGATAATGTATAAAACGCCGGTCGTTATTGGGAAAACTAGATGTACCGCAGAGCGGTACAAAATATGACCGCCGCCCAGTCCAGCACATTTTTTTCACAAAAAGAAATCACGCTGAAAGGCCTATATGATTCTAACTGTCTCACTAAATTGCATTATCCACACTCAATTCTCACTGGTATCTGCTAGACAACAAGTACCAAAACATGATTAGTTCATAGATTTCACATGTAAAATTCATTTTATACAACCCCACCTCCATCTTGCCTGTTCATAATTATGAGAAATTCTTGATTGTTTGTGTTATGTTTATGTTATGTGTGTGGGTGTGTGTGTGTGTGTGAGTGTGTGTGTGTGTGTGTGTGTGTGTGTGTGTGTGTGCGTGCCTGCGTATGTGCCTGTGCATGGAAGCGTACATATGTCTACTGTGTGAGTATGTGTCATGATTACTGTGAATGTGTGTGTGTGTGTGTATCTGTTTGTGCACATGTGTGCACATGAACTGGGCTAACATGACCCCTGGAGGCAAATATACGGAAAAAATGGTCATCCTAGGCCCTACAGTTCTCAAGATATTCACAGAGAACTGTGTCTGGCCTACCCTCCTTTCGGGGGATCCAGTCCAGCGGGGGGGCTACAGATCAAAACGAAAAATGACAGTTCCATGCTATCCATGTGGGGGTACATGCCCACCAAGTTTTGTGTACCCCGGTCTTTCAGTGTCCCGGGAATCCTTGTTGGTGTACGTCACTAAATGTACACATAAATTGTTTTATTGTAAGGCCCCCCATGAACGAAAGTACACAAAACTTGGCATGCATTCGGAGGGTGTCATAATGATCCTACACTTTCAATTTCGTGCAGTTTTGACCATGTCAGCCAGAGATATTGTGATGAAAACACCTAATTTTTTGCTTTTTAATTTTTAACTAGGTGGCGCTATACATGAAATAAGTGGTAATGGGATGGGTTGACATGGCCCCTTGAGATCAACATACAAAAAAAAGGTGGACCTCCTAGGCCCTACGGTTCTCGAGATATTCACAGAAAACTGTCTCCGGCCACCTACAGGCCAGTTGGTGTATAGTAACATAAATGAATTTATTGTGTGGCCCCCCATGAACGGAATTCCACGAAACTTGGCGTGCATTCAGAGGGTGTCATAATGATCCTACACTTCCAATTTCGTGCAGTTTTGACTATGTTAGGTCACAGATACCTGCGATTACAACACCTAATTTTTACTTTTTTGTGTTTAACTAGGTGGCGCTATACATGAAATGAGTGGTTATGGAATGGGTTGACATGGCCCCTTGAGATCGATCAACATACAAAAAAAAATGGTCCTCCTAAACCTTACGGTTCTCGAGATATTCACAGAAAACTGTGTCTGCCCTACCCTCCTTTCGGGGGGTGCAGTCCAGCGGGGGGGCTACAGATCAAAACGAAAAACGATGGTTCCATGCTATCCATATGGGGTTACATGCCCACCAAGTTTCGTATACCCCGGTCTTTCAGTGTCCCGGGAATCATTGACAGAAATTTGGACATGCGAAAAAGAAAAAAAAAAAAAAAAAATCTGACTAAACCTATATGACCGCCGCTTCGCTGCGCGGCGGTCATAATAAGTCCCGACTCCCGACAGGGCGAACCAGACCCCGACCCGCAGCAGACCAGCATTATCCCTTACGGATTCTGGGAGATTGCCGTGTGCGGACAATTACTCTTCTTTCCTTGACAAGCCTTTTTTGTCCTGCACCTGGCCTCAGTGAGGTGGGATGTGCATACAACCACTTTGAAGAAAACTAATATGAAGTTAGCCCAAATCTCACATTACAAGAACTCAAGAATCTCTCTCTAAATTAACTGTGGAGCTATACCAAGGGCACGTAATATTTAACTGATCCAAACTCTACTGTGGTAACATTTTTTCATCAAACTAAGAAATATCTCCTGAGCAGAGACAGAAGGAGAGGACTCACGCGGGGCAGTAGTGGCAGACGTAAAAGTAGGCAAAGCCACCGTTAGGGCAGTAAGCTACACCACAGCCGATCTCATTGGATCTGTACCAAACCACCTGAGGGAGCAGAGGAGACACAGAGAAACACAGAGATATGCTATGTGAGTGTGTGTGTGTGTGTGTGTGTGTGTGTGTGTTAAAGTGAGTTAGAGAGAGAAGCTGCGAATGTATTTTGTTCCAGTAACATGAGTAATTCACAGCTGCATTCCCTTAGAATCAAGGGGTCAGTCAGACTCAGGTGTTGTCAAGTGAGTTCACCTGTGTGTAATGGCCAACTGTAGCGTGTCCTATGGGGCCTTGACCATACTTGTAGTGCTTGTCCTCGTTAAACCATGCCTGGATGGCATCATCCCAAGAAAGCGGAGCGCTGGAGAAGAACAGGTTCTCTCCACACCCGCTGGCTGTGGACACACACACAAAGGTACAGGTATATATAAAACAGATCATCACAGTAATATGTACCCAAAAACCAACATACACACACACACACACACACACAAACACACACACAGACACACATAAAGAGACAGGCTAGATAGAAAGGAAGAGAGGGAGTTTATCTGTTATTTGTAGATCAAATGAATCATGACCTCTGAATCTGTGAATGCGTGTATATCTGTGTGAGTGTGCAGTTAGGGAACGAGGGATAGAAAGAATGTGAGAGAAAGGAGATACAGTACTGCTGATGCTTCTCTTGCTGGAAGTGCTGTGTGTCTCTGTGCATGCGTCTGCCCATTGCTGAGCATTGGCTGCCGCCTCGCTGTTCCAACCCTGGGGGGGGGGGGGGGAGAGCTGTTACTGTAATTATTGACATACCCATCTTCATGTTAGATAGCATGTTTTGCTATTAATAATGATCAATCAACAGAACAATTTATATAATGTACTGTATGCAGAAATATGTCAAAACCTATATACTATACAATGTGGTATGCTTGGAGTGATTTATGTATGTTGATTTGTAATTATGCTGGTGTTACCATTTTCAGCATGTTACTGGCAGTTGGGTTGACTGATCGCCGGAGTTCATTGTGCTTGTTGACAATATCCTCCTGAACGGCAGGATTGTTTGTGTCAAGCTGAACATCTAGAAAAAGAGAAAGACAAATGGTAAATATAGCTGCAAACAGCAATGAGGGGACCAAGCAGCTCAGCAGAGTTGCCATGGCAACTCAATACTATTATTTCAGACATGACTGTAAGATCTTATTGGGGTAAGTGTTGCTTTTTTCAGGCTATGTTTTCGATGGTAACCCATTGTCAGTCAATAGTGGAAGTAATTAACTGTGTATAGGCTAACTGTTTTTTTGTTGACTATGACACTACAATGAAGTTAGTTTCACTTTGCCTATGAGTTCAAATAATAGACATGTGCAGATGCGCATAGGCTATACTCTGCTAGGTTTTAGTAAAGCATTTTAGTGGAATACCAGTTCCATACGGTCTCGCATGCAAGCAGATTCCTTCAAAAGCGCCTCTGACTATCAAAATACTGATGCGCTGTTTGAAGTTGCGCTACTTGCTGTTAAAGGCAATTACAGATGCCATTCTCATTGGTTTAAAAGATGTTATTCCCAAAACACACCCATTAAGAAACATAAGACCAACCTTTTTGCGCCAGGCGCCCAACGTTTAATACTAAAACCACCCCCAATGTGGACTGGACAAACCCCTTAATTTATTTAAGCTGTTCACCAGTGACCATGCATTTTAGATCGCTAAGATAGGGCCCTAAAGGTGCCTTTGCAATAAAGGTGCCCCCAATGATAATAAGAAAAGGTAGAAACACAATGGGTGCCTATGTAGCTTCTCTGCTTGGCCTCCAAAATGAATAAGAAATACTGATGCAACAGGGACTATGTTCAAAAACATACTTACATGTCTGAAGAAACAGTATCAGCAAATGAAATGGATTCAAAAGGGGTAGAAAACAAAGGTAGAATTAGATTAAGCATG
Source organism: Alosa pseudoharengus (assembly GCF_046254945.1). NCBI lineage: Eukaryota > Metazoa > Chordata > Actinopteri > Clupeiformes > Clupeidae > Alosa > Alosa pseudoharengus. The sequence goes on from NW_027468859.1 coordinate 11,950,438, forward strand.
GCAGGAGTCAAACACAATCATACTAAAGCTGTTTCCAGTATATTATTTACAACTATCTCCACACTCTGCAATGGTGTGAACTTGTGTGAATAACATAGAATGAACATACAATACAATGTCCGTTCCCATGGTAAATATCCCCATGGACACTGGTTAATACTTTTTAGTTCTACCAAGCGAAAAGAGCCTTTCACTAACCTCTCCCCAGGTGACGGGCACCTGAAGCAGACTGATGAAAGCCAACACAAATGTGACTGAGAACATGGTGGCTGTGGTACTGTAAAAAACACAGAGGCAACACAACAGGGAGAGGTCAAATGAATTTTAGTGAATTATATATTACAGTATATATTATGCTATGCTATATTATGTTATATCATTATTCACAACTCAAACATAATGAGAGCACAAGCACATACTGTATGATTTCACATATCATTAACTTAATCATAACAGTTTGACAAGCTACTTTCCATGCACCAGTGTTGTTGTCCAATGCCCCAATAGACAGTTTAGTGATAACTGATGATCACTTTAAAAATATCAAGGTGACAATATGGCATCACATTTGTTATTGGTGAGAATCAACGCAATCCAGACCAGATGGCCTGAATATATACTAAACCAGAACAGTTTCAGGTAGATGCTATCCTTCCAAGTCATAGTAATAGTCATAATAGTAAATAGGTCTACTACCGAAATTGATATAATAGAGCAGTCCATACCTAATTTACTCTAGGAATCAGGTGTATGTAGTTAATTTACATGCATTACAAGGTAGATATGAGAGGTGCTTTCACTTACCTTTCCAGGTCAAAGAATGCACAAGCAAAGGACTGCTGGTGGTGCTGAATTTATACAATTTTCCCGAGGGCATTTCAAATAAGAGAGAGAGCACCTGACCAAGATTTGAAAGTGGTATCATATTGTGACTTCCACGTAAATGCTAATGACTGCAGATAGTGCTGATATGAAATCCAATGTTTAGAGAGTGTAAATGTTGAGCCTTTTTGGCTTGCACCAGTGAATACACTGCCAAAAGATGGAGTACATCCAACTTACTTTAGTCAGCAGATTAAGCATTTGTACTCTAAGGCTTGCATCCCATAAAGTAGAGAGTTTGGGCAAGAAAGAGATGCTACAACCAAAAAACATTTGATGAAATGTGTGTACATCTTTTGAGATACATTTCTGATAAAATAAGGCATGTGTTTAAATGTTTTTGTTGGACTTGACCCAAAACTTGTGATAGGCTTGTGATAGGCTTTACCCAGTTTCTGGCATCCATAAGAAAAGCATTTGTAGATGAATGGACAACATAACTGTAACCTACATCTGACTCATCTTCAGGTTATAGCAATGTTACTAGCTCCTTCACTAAGTGACGCACAACTTTATTTTCATACATTCATAGTGATTAACAGGCTATCCTACATGGCGATTAAGCACATTGAAGAGGCTTTCTGTTCATAGTATCATATTTTATTTTCAGTTGTCAAAAGTCATGGGGGTAAAATTAGTGATAGCAAAATCCCCGGTTCAGAAATTCCCCGTGTTCCCATCTGTCAGGCTACTCCCCAATGTTGCACTTCACAATTCTTTTTACTATTTGGTCCTTAAACACTCGAGGTACGAAGTACCATGGTCTCGTCTCCTCTTCCCGTGAATATTGCGCAATCTCAGAGTAAAAGTGACTTATGTGAAAGTAGTTCAGTGTACGGGCACTTAGTGTACAAAGTGCCAATGTTGTACCATTAATTAATAAATAGAGTTAAAATAATTGCTTTGCCTCAGGGACAAGAATGAAAACACATTGGTATACAATATAACCAAGTAAGTGTATTTATGTATAAAACATAGTACATTGTTGCCATTTTATACACAAAATATAAACTGAGCCATTTCCACGTTGATTTTCGTGTTCCTATTAACTACCCCACATACCATTTTAGTCCTGAACATTACCAAAAATGCACACCTTGTTTTATCCTTATTATCTTCATGTGTATTTGTTGCATGTGTATTTCTTGGCTCAACATTAATAAAGATGATGATTGATGTCATGTGGACACAAAAAATGAGTTTAGAAGACCCTCGATGTCACCAGTTTTGTATTTTGTTCCATATCTACAGTAGGGCCTTATATAAAACGAATGGCATGCAGAACATAATTTTAACTACAATCATACTGAGATCATGTCTGTCTTCCACCCTACAAAGTTTGGGCAGGCTAGGAATAATACTTTTCAAGATATTAATGCCCAAACATGGCATTTCTGAGAGTGTAGAAATGATACAAAATCAAGGGCGAAGAAAATTAGACAAACTTTGAGCAACATCTGAGACGGTGCACCAACAGAATGACCCATGTGTGTGTGACAAATGACAACACATTTGACTATCTGTTTTTATGCGTTATTCGATCATTATTAGCAGACATGACTAATCTTTGTACAGCCCCAATTCCGAAAAAGTTGGGACACTGTGTAAAATGTAAATAAAAACAGAATGCTAGGATTTACAAATCATGTTAACTCTATATGTAATTTAGAATAGTTCAAAGACAACACATATGATGTTGAAACCTTTCAAAAAAGTTGGGACAGGGGCATGTTTGCCACTAGTTTTAGCCCAAAAGATGCAAAGTCCATGATTTCCAAAAATACAACTCTGAGTCATGCCACATGCAGAAGTTTTCAGACGACACTGCAATTGTGGGGTGTATCAGGGATGGAAAAGAGGACGAGTAGGAACCTGGTGGATGACTTTGTGCAATGGTGCAGACTCAACCATCTGCAGCTGAACTCAACAAAGACCAAGAAGATGGTGGTGGATTTCAGGAGATCTAAGCAACCTATGCTGCCAGTCTCCATTGAAGGGGTCAATGTGGAGGTGGTCAGCACATATAAGTACCTGGGGGCACTTGGACAATAAACTGGACTGGTCAACCAACACATATGCACAGTATCGGAAAGGGCAGTCGGCTTTACTTCCTGATGAGGCTGCGGTCATTTAATGTCTGTAGTAAGCTCTGGATGTTTTACCAGTCTGCCATTGCCAGTGTCCTCTTGTATGCTGTGGTGTGTTGGGGAGGCAGCATCAAGAGGAGGGACATTTGGCGAGTTGAACAGGCTGGTACTCTGCTACTCTGCAATTCTGCTGTTTAGCTTGACGACTACTACAAAATGATACCAAGGCAGGCTGTAGATACCCTAAGTCACCTTATTATTTTAACATTAAACAACAATTACTGATATTGAATTGCATTAGAGCCAGAATTAAACTTGTTTAACAAGATATGGCATGTTTACCAGTGATAACACTGTTCAGAATGAAAGGTGACCTCACTTGTTAAGTAGGTTGTCCAGATCTCCATTTATATAATCATAAGAGAAGACCAATTAATCACGTTTCATACATGGGAAAAAAATGTGGGCAATCATTATCGTTTATATATTTATATATATGTAAATCTTTAAAAACCTTGGCCAAGGTCAGGGCACAGCTGCAGTTATGAGACTTGTACACAGCCTAAGCTTTCCAAAAAAGTATATATATATTTTTTTTGTTTTGTTTTGAAATGTAAGAGCATCACAAAATAAGTAAAATTCTAGTGCAAATATGAACATGGTCTGAACATACTGCCCTTTGACAAAAATCCAGGCACCTTCAACAGATCACAACAAGAGAAACATAAACAATTATTCAACAACATATCAGCATGTTGCTGAAGGGGGAGGTGTGTGATCATTAGCCCATCTGACGAAAAACTTTTTCTTGCAGACAATGCAGACGTGCTACAGTAGCCCACTCGTGAAGGCCTTGTGTGAACTCATGGTTTATCCACAGCTAGCGGTGAGGGAGTGTATCTGAACAGGCACTTTACAAGTAGGCCAATTTTAAGTTCACTTATCAGAAACAAAAGCTTTGATTTGGATGTAGGCCTACTCTTCAGACCTTGTTGTTGCCTATCTGATAAGGATGTGCGTAATTCCCCTGTTGGCAGCATACCTACATAAACCACCTTGGCAGGGGTATCCTCCATATGGTAAAGAGCAACAGAGAGAACCCGTTTCAGACTAGTTTGCCTTGCTCTCTAAAGCGTTATACCGTCCCAAATGTCCAGACTAATTATGACCTACGCTAGCGTAATGGTCATAGGCCTATAGGTTTAGTCAGTTTTTTTTTCCTTCCGGATTGTTTTTCCCTAAAGTAATTTTGTGTCAAATTTGTGTCAGTTTTCTACGAATGTCTCGAGAACCGTAGGGCCTAGGATGACCACATTTTTTGTATGGTGGTCTCAAGGGGACATCTCAACCCATCCTCATTTGCGGCATAGCAATAGTGGTTACATTAGCCTACAGTAACTATGACCTCTGTGGGTGGCACTGTGCTGTTGCACCTGGAAAACATTGTTTTCGTTGGCCTGCTGACCACAACAACAGTACGGGCAATATATATGTCTGTTTTTATTTGTCGATCAAATAATTGCTTAAAAGTGCGCGCTGTTTACAATGTCTATGCGTATGGAATAACTAGACACTATTCTTACGCTGGCCAGTAGACCAGTCCGATAAAATAATAACCTAAGCGGATTCATCCGTGAAAATTAGGCTCTCTATTGATATAAGATATTCAGTTCACTTCACCAGTGCAACTTCTGAACGGCCTTGCAGGCTGGAAAATGCCCTTTACCAACAGGTGTTTTGGGGAGGCGTGCCAATTTTGAAATTGAAATGTATCTGAGAAGAGCTGTCTGTTTTCGTTAAGATGTAATTCAGTTAAGCAAGCTGTGTTGACAGATCGCTTGTATGAGACGAGAATATGGGAACATCGTATGAGACAGATTTTACATAATTACATGTAGCCTTTATGGACGCGCTCAGTAGGTGCGCGCTTTCAAGTCGTTGTAGGCTACTGTGAGGTCCTCCTTGCGCATGCGCAGTAAGGCTTACAAGCTGTACTTTCATTCATACACAAAGAGACAACATAATATCAGCTTGTCGTCGCCCCTATAGGGCCATCTGTGACCACTGTTTATTTTTTTCCATATCACGGTCATCTCTTGTTTACGGACGCTCACGGTGCAAAAGGAGAACAAGCCATAGCATACTATGAAGAAACGCTGCGCAGACGCCACCAGGCTTCGGAAAATGAAAAAGCTCAAAATGACAGAAAGGATATCGGAAAGGTAGTGAGAGGTGACGCATCCCCCGGATGCCGTTGCTTTTGTTGTTGCTGGCTTTGTGTATGTGTCTCTCCTTTACTCTCACCTGGGCGGCAATTTATCGCGATTTAACCTACAGTTTACAGTGAATGTAGCTGAGAAGGCTATATGCACAATTATTCGTGCAAAGTATTGCTCACAGAGCTTAAAATACGATATTGTTTTCAGAATACATTGTGTTCAACTGGAATTGAATTGAATGTCCAAAGTGACTTCATTGATTGTAGCAAATTACAGATCGATTTCGTTCCTAGCTATGGGGGCTACAATGATAACATTATAAAGACATAACCTGGTCTTTACCACGTGTTAGGCTATATAATTTAACGTATTATTATTATTATTATTATTATTATTATTATTATTATTTCTATTAACCTATTATATGAACCTTTCACACAGTGTGTAGGTCCATAAGCTAGCCTACATTAATAGGGCGGCATTTACTGAGAGCATCCTTCAGACAGGTTGTCTAGACCACAAGACAATTGGATGATTTGGAGCAGCGTAACAAAGCAAAGTCTACTGGGACGATAAGTTGCAAAGATTTATGCATACAGAAGCTTAGACTAACCTACTGGATGTTTTCTAAGAGCAATAATTCACTACATCGCTTAATCAATAATATGGGTTGGAGAACAAGGTTATGCAATATTATTAGGCTACAGAGCGACAAAATAAACCCCGGTTGCAGTGATATCGTTTTTTATTAGCCTATCCATATATCATTCATAACATAGGCTATAGGCTAGGTCCCATTACCTTGTCAGCATTTCGGGGGTATTCTAAACATGACCGTTCCATCATCCATTTTCTCTGGTAATAGGCCTACAATGCAAAGATTCTGTTTTGCTGTGGTACTGAGGAGCGGAGGAAAGTTGTCATGGTTACCAAACAAAAAAAGCAGGCGATGTAGTCTAATGATATGGAGGAGAGAGGGAGATATCGGGTATAGAGACACAGAGAGAACAAAGGCTACTTAGAACAAAAGGAGCGAAATCTATAGGTCTGGAAAGAAAGATTTTTCAGACAATTTACTGGGTGCAAAAATGTATGTTCTGGGGACAGTAGGCTGTAGCCTAGTTTTCATTAAATTGATAATCCACTAAACATTTTATGATAAAAACGCGTTTTATTCACGGTGTCCCTCTAGACTTAAGTTCCTTCCTGTGTTTTGGTTTAGGTTCATAGTGTCTAGTGAATAGCCGTCTTGAATCTTTTAAGGTGCTATATTTTAAGCCATTGTTGTCAAAAGAGGTCCTCCACTTAGGCTACAACAATGATGTCATTCTGCATACTGGCAACGGTGCCCAGCATCACAGACGTCCTTGTCAGTTGTTTACATTTGCTAGGTAGCCTACCAAAACATGAAAACAATTTCATTCAAATAGCCTACCTCAAAGACAAGCATGCATAATATCCTTTTAGCATCATTCTAAAACTGCGGTAGCCTATGTTCAGGAGTATAGCCTAGGCTATTTATATTTTGACAACAAAACATTATATTGCCTTAAATCTTATAGGCCTATTGCAGCTTTAATAAAAATGACTTAAGCATAGACCTCTACCAATTGTTTATTTGATTTGCTTTCTTTTCTTTTTCTTGCCATTTTGCACAGCATTGCAGTTTAAGATGCAATATGCCTATTTTTCTTACACAAATAACATCACATTCATTCTCAGACACAACAGTGATGTAATTCTGAAAGTAAATCTGATGTAATTCTGTCTGATCAAAAGTGTTGCACAATACCCCTGTGCATTTCGTGCATCGTGTTTCCTGCAGGGCATTTAGCCTATTGCCTTTGTTTACATTTTCATCAGCAAAAGAGACAAAGGATCAAGCTGTGGCTGACTATCAAACATTATGCCTTCATTGCTCCTTCATGACATCCATTATGCTTGGTACAACTATAAATCTGCCATCAGTGAAACATATCCAAATGTTTGTTTTATATTATATTATATTATATTATATTATATTATATTATAGGCTTATTGGCTCTTTGTTTGGTAACTTTATCATGAGATTTTCTCTTCCCCAGTGCGTACACAGTCCTGAAGTTCATGATAGTATGGACACTGGTATTGCTAGCAGACTTTATTTTGGAGTTCCGCTTGGAGTACCTGTGGCCATGCTGGCTATTCTTCGGTAGTGTCTACACTACCTTCCACTGCCACGGCCTGGTAAGTACAGTAGTCCCTTCATGCCTACATAGATCAACAACTCACTGCCTGGAATTCATTTTGTCAATCTGTGTGATAATAATAATCAACAATCAATGAATAAATGTATTTATAATAGGCTATATGTTGGTCTTAATGGTCTAAATGTGATCAGTCAACCGCTGCTTGCTCTCTAATAGGCCTTTCGTTGGTTGTTTTTTTAAATAGCAGAATCTGATTGCTGTGCATCGTCATTAATGGCTACACATTTATTGTTGTTTCTTTTTGTTTAGGTCATATGCATGGTGTTTGTGTGTGCAGCATTTACCCTCGATATCTTCTGCTTGATTTTTGTACCTCTGCACTGGCTGTTTTTAGCAGCAAGCACCTATGTTCTATTTAACTACATTTGGCATACAGGTAAGGTTGAATATCAGTATTTGTATGGCCAATTAATTATGCAGATTCAAATATTTTCTTGGAGTTACCACAACAATTCTTGCTGTAGTTCTTACAATTGTATATTCAGCCCATATTAATGTGATATAGTTGCTTTAATTGACATTCCAGTGATTGCCTGTTTGCAAGGTGAGGTTGTGTTGTTTCTTGTCAGTTAATTAACACAGAAAATGATTACCATAACAAACCAACCATTTTGTGTGTCTCAGAAAAGGGCATCTGCATGTCCACTGCATCTCTGTGGATCCTGCTGGTCTACACGGAGGCTTCGCTCCGGCTCAAAGACCAGAAGAACTCCCACGCTAATTTATCGCACATCTTCGCCGCGCACTGGTAGGTTGGGTTCGGCGCACACTGCTGTTCCCCTCCCCCCTCCTCCTCCTCTCTCCCCACAGTTCAGGGCTGGCTGTAAACACACAACCTCAAACCAAGTGATTCCAATACAAGTCTGTACAAATGAAAGGCTTCATTGCTGTGGTAGAAGAGAGAGAGAGAGACTTGTAATGTCTTTAATGTAGTGATAGTGATAGACACACCATAAATAAGGAGAGCAAAATGACTCAGATGTTGCATTACTGATGCACATCATCACATACATACATAATAAGATGAAAAAAAATGTTTTTGGCACAAGTTGTGGCACAAGTGTCTCCAGCGTCCATATCACATTGTTGAATCTGACCTGTGATCGCTTTCTGATCCCACCAAGTCTCTCTCCAATTCGCTTCCCATCGCTCCTCTGTGTCCTGTATGAATAGTGACAAAATACTTAGATTTTTTTTGCCATACATGTATTTTGGATGAGAAAGTGAATTATATTGTCATTAAAACAAAATTATTGTGTTCTCCCTTTTTCAGTATTGGCTATCCAGTGGTGTACCTGGGCTTCGATGTAACATGCTATTTCTCCAGCATCTTTAAGATACGCACCCAGAAAACAGTGCAGACCAACAATGACTTCCACATGCACCTCCTGCAACAATCCCTACCTCCAGGCCTGCACCTCTACCCTAAGTGTGCACCCGAGACCAGAGAAAGTAAGGCGATAACAGAATTAGAATTAGAAAGACTTTATTGTCATTGTAAGCAGAACAAACAACAAAAGACACACAATACACCTAACTAGAGAGCAAAGAGCCGCGACGCTCATGCTCACCACCAGACCTCTATTAGCAGTTTGCGTGGTGGCTATTTTAAATTCATCGCTTGATCACACATTATACTGTATATCACACAATTATATTGGGCACTTTATGCTACATTTCAGTTGGTTGGGCTGTTAACAATCAGAGTTTATGGACCTAAAATCTACAGGAGAAGGAACTTTAAATTACAGAATGGCGACCTTTGCTTTTATTGTAAGGCTTTGTTGATGTATGTTGGAAAATAATCCGTGTTGCTTCTTTTAAATATCTCGCTCAAACCTGTGCTTCAGTACTCTGCAATTTAAGCACTGTTCTAAGTTACATACCTTTTTATTGTGGTGCTTGTTTGTGTGTGTAAATGTCATTTACGGCCTTTGTAATTCACTCATTTTATGTTCTTACACATTTTATCTGGTATCTATAGATCCTTTTGTTCAAAAACAAAAATAGTTTGTATCGTCATATTACTGTATACTAATGCCATTGCTGTTCTGATATAGAATGATAGAATAATGACTGTTATGATATCTGGATTAGCAGATGCTAAGTGGAGACCCAAAGCGGAGTCTGTCCAGTATCAGTGTCCGACCGCAGCCTCTGCATCAGATGAGGGGTCGACAGGAGACTACCTGCAGATCCCACAGGCGGAGAGGAGGACAGAGGGGGACCTGGAGGAGGTTCCCCCCAGAGAACTGAACTCAGGCCCCACAGGGGTCAAGTCACGTGGCAACGACCCACGTGACTCTTGCCAAGCCCGCGAGCCCTGCAACTCGCTCTCAGGTGGGGCACCCGCGCCCGAGCCCTCAGGGCCCTCCCAGCCACTACCTCAGGAGGAGCAGGGGCCCAAGGCAGCTACCAAGGCATCCAAGAGCTCCCCGCCCAAAGCGCGCAAGGCCCCCGTCACGGCGGCGCCACCTAGTGGGAAGACAGAGAAGAGGCAGAGGAACGCCAATAAAACGACGATCAGCCCAAACCGGAATTTAGCGGAGAAGGGAAACGCACCTCCACCAGCAATCGCAAACCATCATGCAGAACAAATCACAAAGTAAGGAACTTCATCAAACATCACTCCTTACTTGTCAATACACCAGTACACATCCAAACAAAATGCAAACAAGGAAGATGTCTGGCGTTTGTTATACTTGTCTATATTATTTACTATAATGTCCTTTTTTCTGTAATGTAATATGAACTGTTTATCTATCTATCTATCTATCTATCTATCTATCTATCTATCTATCTATCTATTGTTCATTTATGTGCAAATCACCTCCTCCAGGTTGGAACAGGAATTGCGGCGTCTGAAAGGGGAGCTGCAGGCGAGCCAGCAGACGGAACAGGAGCTGCGCAGCCACGTCTGCAACCTGACCAACAGTGAGCGCAGCCTGAGGCCCGAAGTCACCGTGCTGCGGCAAACCAACGAGCTGCTGCAGAGCAAGTGAGCAACCCCCTCGCTGACCCACCGCTGTTGGTGCTTAGGATCTCTCTCATGGTATTAAAGGAGAATTCCGGCGATTTTTCACATAGATCTCTGTGTAGCACTGTAGCTGGCTAGGTAGAACCGATTGTTTTAGTTTTTTTCGTCCGACTACTCAGTGACCTCAAGAAACTATGTGAAAAATCGCCGGAATTCTCCTTTAAATTTGTAATAGATTTTGCAGTTATTAAGCAGGCCTTAGTTAAACTTTACACTTTTGAATTTGCTCAGCATTCAAATAAGGGCCCCAGTTGTCAAATTATCATTTAATTTCATCTGTCACTTGTTGATATTCTAAATAAAGCAAAATATCTACCTGCGACAAAAACTCCATGTACGTCAAACTAAATAATTTCCATACTTTCTGTGTGTTTGTGTGCGTGTGTGTGTTTGTGTGCGTGTGTGTGTGTGTGTGTGTGTGTGTGCGTGTGCGTGTGCGTGTGCGTGTGCGTGTGCGTGTGTAGAATCCTGTGCCTGGCCAAGACCAAGCAGAGGGACAGACAGGCCAGCGCGGTCCTGGAGAAGAAGGCGCGGGCTGAGACGGAGGCACGGGTGGCTCTGGAGAAACAGCTGGCCGAGTTACAGGCACAGAAGCTGGACGAGGCCGCCATCTTGCTCCGAGGCGCTCCAAACAGGTGTGCCACAAGCTACCGTATTTTATTTGTTTGAACAATAGTTCGGTGAGAACTTCTGAGGAAAAATGTACATGGAAAGATTTGCTGTTCCTCTTTGGCATAGCACAGACTTTATTTTAAGCTGCCATCTTATTTTGCAGCCTTTATATTTTCTCTCTCGAGTCTTTACCATTACAGTAAACAAGATTTTTGAGGGTAATATCATTTCTCTTTATTTGTGTGCAGGACAAAACTCCCTCTCCTACATTTTACCCCCGCCCCCTCTCCCCACAGCCTATACCCTTCATAACAGCCCCATCCCCACACCCACCCCACCTCCTGTCTACTCACACTGCTTATTCTCTCTGTCTACCAGGCAGGAGCAAACAGAAACACTAATGTTGAGGAAAAAAGTGAAAGATCTAGAGACAGAGTACAAGCAACTGCAGCTGGAGTGTCAAGGCAAAGAGGGCCAAGTGCTAGCACTAGAGAAAGAAGTGGAGGTAAAGAACAAACCCTACGAACAAGCTAGTGTCCAGTCTGCAGTGCTGGTGTTGTGTACTACATGTAGTCTCAGTGTATGTCCATGTGAGAACTATTTGCTCGGAGTGTGTGGCGACTTTGTGGCAGTCTTTCTGGATGTTGTTGTGGTGAATCCATTTGTCTCTGGATGTCATGATGAACACATGTATTGTCTGTGGTATCAGCATTCAGTGTGTTGCCTGTTTGATGTTGGTTGAGGTGGAATCTGAAGCAGTGCTGTGATCGATGTTGAGTCTGTTGTCATTTTTTTGTCTGTTGCATTTTGGGGTTATACACATTTTGTTGTTGTTGTGCTGTGTGTTTTTCCATTTATGGTGGTGTTTTTCTTGGTTTTGCAAATAAGTTCATAATGAAAATATCATAATATCATGAATCACATCATGATACAAGCCAAGCCCTTCACAAAACACTGTATAGCTTCAGAATAAATCTAAGTTATTGCTGGTTGTATTAACAGTGTTGTTTCCAAAACCACTCACCAGCTTTTAAATTTGGCTGCTATGATCCAATATGGCTTTCATTGTTTCTTGAATGGCTGGCTGTGCAAATTCATTTTGTTTTCCTCTATCAGTTTGGAGCTTTCAGAGTTCAAATTAACAGAACATTTTGGAAACAATAAACACCACTGCATGTGCTTCAACAACATATAGATACCATATATATGATGCAAGATTGGAAATCATGTGCCTACCCTAATTTTTGAAACTCTTTCCTGTGTCACCTCATTTGTAGTCGCTACAGAAGTACAGGGGCGTAGAGAAGGAGATGGACACTCTGCTGTCAGCCCTCTCCTCTCTTCAGGACAAGGCGCAGCATCTGGAATACAACCTGAGTGCAGAAACGCGCATCAAGCTGGACCTCTTCTCTGCACTAGGAGACGCTCGCAGACAGCTGGAGATAGCTCAAGGTTCCTTTTCCATTTTTCTCTCTCTCTCTGACTTACACTTCAGTAGAAGTAAATTATTGTAATGGCAGATAGACTAAAATATAATGTTTATTGCCTGTTCATGTGGAAATGTAACTTGGTTTCACAGACATACACTTAAAAATCTCACAGACAAATAGACTCATAGGAGCTTCGTATTCCATGGGTTAGAAATATCCATACATTAGTATGATGCCTGTTTAATTGAAATAACACATTATACTGATTTTTTAAAGACAAAGTTTATTTAATACTTCTGTATCCAGGTGTATGCAACCTAGACACTGAGGTGAAAAATGGTATGAATATTAGGTTACATTGATTCCGTCCTGTAGGTAAACTGCGTAAACAGGACCAGGAAATTCGGGAGATGAAGCAGAGGATTGCTGAGGTGATGGCTGTGTCCCCATCCATGTCCTACGTGACCCCTCGGCCTCCAGCTGTTCCGCAGTACATCACCAAGTTCCTCAACAGCGAGCGCTATGTGCTAAATCCACGTGCCCTCATGTACCAGTGTCTTAAGAAGTGAGGGACCAACTCCATGATACCCTGCGGCCTTCAGTTTTCCCAATCTGCAAAAACTGTGTTTATTTCACCTGACCAGAAATGAGGTGCCAAAATGCCATTTTTGGCCTGCAACAGATGGATCTACTGTATTCTGATCCAAAACCTCATCAAAGGGTTTATGCTGTTGGTTTTTTTTGCAGCTCTGCACAGGCAGACAGAACCTTTGGGCCAGAACCAAGTAGGTCTCTTGTACCCAGCTGCTGGTTGAAAACATGCTGTGGACTGGTCTATGGTATATTTCCTTGCCAGAAGAAAAGAAATATTCACTCCATTTTAAGAGAGTGAAACAACCACTAACGCAAGTGAATATTTACAATGGACTCTTCTATGCGGCCATTTTGCTGCCCTTGTTATGATGACGTTCTTGGTGCTCAGCCATTTTTTGACAGCGTCAAGAATCAACTGTCAACAGCAAAAAAATCCTGGCTAATCGTAAGAGTGGCAATATATTCAAAATTGTCACATGTTCTAAGTGGTGGTGTACAAAAGGCCATTAGGCAAAGAACCTGAAAAAGGAACACAAACAAGCAACTGGCAACTGTTAAGGAAGCTGATTGCTTGATCACTTGGGCTCTACATATAATATTAATAGATCAAAGAATGATGCAGAACCAAATTCCAGGAAGATAATTAATATTTTGTTTATTATTTTATATTTAGCCAGTCAGTGAGGAACTAATCTTACAGAAGGACAAGGTTAAGGTCCAGTAATGTTGAAAAAAAAATATGTTTTACACTGCTGTATTGAAGTGATTTTTTTTAAATGTCAGATCAGAGGGGTCATTTCAGGATAATTTATGAAGCTCTGGGTTTGACAGGGGCCCTCAAACATGTCAGTGACAGTGTATACTTGCCTGGGGACATTTTAGAGGATGGAAGAAATGTTTAATACAACGTGTCAATCTCTCCATCTCCTCCCAGACAAGTTTGAGGTACTTTTGAGGTACTCACACTGCCTGTAATTTTTTGTGCCTATTCTCAATTAATTCTAAGAACTACAGCCCAATAATTTTATGTAATACAGTGAAGTGTTTTGATTGAAGTGCTCTGTGCTGTTTTGTAGTCTTTTTTTTCTATTAATTCACTGTAATTGAAGGTCCACGTCTATTTGTTTATAGAAATCTTTTCTGACGTGCCCAAGTTTCTTTTTTAAGAACTTGTTTGTTTTTAGTGTTTACAGGGTGTTTTCTACGAGAACAGTATTTTTAGCCTTGGTGTATTTTTCTCAAAAAGGAATAATTGAATATTGATTTAATTTTATAAGTCTTTTGTGTGTTGTCAGCATGAAAATTTGTGTAACCTTACAAAAGGTTTGGAGAAAATTAATTTGTGATCTAATGTTTGCAGTAAATTAAACATTAGAACAAGGGCTTTCCCTTTTCTCTGACATTTTTAAATTAAATAAAAAGGTATTTGGATTCTACTGCAATTGTTCACCAATTCGTTTGATTTACCTGAAAACAAGGTGCAGTCTTCAGTCAAATGATTGAATGGTTTAATATACCTACTGCAGTAAATGAAGAGTATTGTAATGACGGGGCCTTCTCACAAGTGCACGTTGGCCATGCTCACAGGATTCTCAATGAATAAAGGTCTAGAGATGAAGCACTAATAATCACTGGTTTATCATCTGATTCAGATACCCATAATGTCCAAAAAAACTGAATTGCTTAGGCTATGCAATTTGGCCTAATTCTCTAATCTCTACCCCAGGAAAAAAAAACAACACACACACACACACACTTGCCAAAGTGAATAATGGAAGTGCTCTAAGTGTCACATTTATTTCAAGAAAAAATAGTTCAATTGAAAAAAAAAATGAAAAAAAGAACGGTTTACAAATGCAGTTTTGAAGCTATGCCCAGCGTGATGTAGGTTGACAAGAGCTCCTTGACCAATCTGATCATAGGGGACTGCAGATCTACAGGATGCTCTCATGAATCCTATGTGCGTGTTCATTCAGGTTTGAGGGAACCCATGTGGGTTTTGGTTAAAACTCTGTCTGTCGCCTTCCTCCTTATGTGCAAGGAACCGTTGGCTTGTGTATCAATAGGGCCTAACAAATTGATCTTGTGCATTTTGGTTTAAACAGGTAAAAACATTTCATGAAACTGAAGAAAAACACACCCAGTACCTTCTTATGTCGAGGCATTTCACCTGAAAGGAACACTGGCTTCTACAAACTCTTCCAACATTTGAAACCCCTCAGGTTGCCCTTTCCACAAAATGGAGCAAGAGGCTCACTTGTAGACTGGTCAGCTCATTTCCGTTTGATAACAATGGACAATGACCTCCAGGTCTTCTCCTGGACTCCTGGCCACAAAGAACAAATCTAGGAAAAGCATTTCATGGTCTCCAGACATAAACTTCTTCTGAAGCCAGTGTTTTGTGTGTGGCAGACCATTTTTTTCACTGGTTACACGGTAACTAGACAAGTTCATTAGGATGAAATATTACAGTTTTCAATTTCACAGCCCATTACTTAAAGGCAGAAAATGTTTGATTGCATCATCTGAGGGGAATATGTTAGGACATTAGCCTACTAGTTGAAGTTCTGGGCTGATCCCCACAGTCACTGAAATAATTTTAGTCCATTAAGATTAATAATTTGGAAGATTTTTGTTATTCATCCATCCTATTTCAAAACACCTGGACTACTTCCCGATGGTAAAATACAGAAATGAACAGCCTGGCCATTCTACTAGTCAACTGCTCTGTTTTTCCACAGAAATATAAAAGCTAATTCCTACCAGCAAACCAGGTGAGCGGAAATGTTAATTTGAAGGTAAACCCTCTATCCTTTAAGGGCATTCAACAGTAAAATATCCACTTAACAATTACAGAGTACAGTAGTGCAGACTAGCAGCTAGTTGGATCTTCCAGCAAAGAGCATGTCTTGCAGCCTATGAAGCCAGGGTGTTATTGTGGAAGCCTTCAATAAGACGTCAGTTGATATCACATAACGCCCAGTGACTGGGGCATGCATGACACTTGCAACCCACAACCAACACCTTTATCTGTCTGAGAACCAAGAGCAAACAAAAGGCCTCTTTCCAGTCACAAGAAAACATTGTACCTGCCACTAGTTCAACTTGGAAGAGGCTATTTTTTATTAACCAATCTGTGAAATCAAAGGTAAATGTACTATATGCATGCATGTTTGTTATAGATAGAAAACCTTTTTTTTTCATATAAGGTACTGGCTACTCAGAGGCCCTAAGGTGGATGGCAGATGTCAACGCGTTTTTGCATAAATTTCAAGATGGTTGCTAATAAGTCAGTTGAGAATGTAGAATTAGGATAGTGGTGGCTGTTTTTTTAAATCTTAGAAGGCACAGAAACACGCAAGGTGTAAACTTGCCGACAAAAGAAAGGTCACACTAAGAAAACCTGCTTTATAGGGGGAACAAGTCAGGTCTTGTGCTCAAACTGTACTTAGATGAAACGTTATACGGTAACAGATAGCATAACATTAGAAAAAAATACAAACAAATCAAATACAAACAGCCACATAGTGCTAAAAAGTGAAAAAAAAAAAAACACTTATGATGACTACATAGATAAATAAACCGCCTTTATCTCAGCATTTCTCTTTCCTCCTCTCCCGTTCACAGTCTTGGCTCAGTTGAAATGAACGCATCATGATTACAACCACAGGAATTTCTTTTTTTTAGCCCCCACCAAAAGAAGGGTAATTAAGCCTCTCTGATAGGGCATTATGTAAGGAAGAAATAAAACAAAAATAGTAACAACACTGACTCCTCATTGCAGAATCAGGTAGGGAACGAGTGTGAGAAGTGGACTGCAGATTGATCACTACTTGGTTCATTTTTGACACCATGCACACACGGTTACCGACAGTGAGAGAGCGGACTTGAGAGCGATTTGCATGGTGCACGCAACCCACAACTCAAAGCAACTCTGCAAAAAGAAAAATCTATTCCCATAAGATATCAGAAGTCAAAAAACATGAGTCCAAAAAAGAGCAATAAGTAATACTGACTTTAAATAAGAACCAAGGTGCTTTCTTCTTTTAAAACAGAGAAGCGGACAGCTACACTGACTGATATATAACAAACGTATAAAAGGACCCAAACCCCCCCCCCCCCCCCTCCTCCTCTCCTTTCCCTTCTCTTCCCTGTCCTTATCTACAGCCGCAGAAAGACATCATGCCATCATGGGCGGGGGTGTCATGCACTCACGGGGGTGGGGTGTAAACACACACACACGACGAGTGGCTTCCTCCACCCCTGAAGCCCCCCCCCCCTGCAAAGCAATTTCTCCCATAATCCAATGGGGCGATGGAGCATGCCGGTGTCCTTCCTCCTGGGTGGGCTGGAGGCTTGCAGCGAGAGGCGATATTGGAAGGGCTCATGGAGGATAGGTGGACTAGGGCGACGGGAAGGGAGGGTGGGCAGCTGGGCGTCTTTAACAGGCCCCTTCTGCTACGAGGACACAGTGACGGGGTTCAGGGAGCCGTTGCGACTGTAGAATTTACTGAAGGCTTCTTCCAGCACGGAGGCGAGACGCAACTGATCCCCCTGCAGAGAGACAGGCAGAGAGAAAGAAAAGAAGTATAGAAAGATCAAAGAAAAGTCAAGGAGGAGCAGAGAGCAAGTGAGGAGAAGCAAGAGGGAAAGTAGTAGTGTGTGTGTGTGTGTGTGTGTGTGTGTGTGTGTGTGTGTGCGTGTGCGTGTGTGTGTAGAGGGTAGGGTGGGGGTGTTTGGAGGCAAAAGCCGAGATGCAAAGTTTCCCAGGGTGGGTAAACATTGGCATGTTTAATGGTGGTTATTTAAAGCGGAGAGCACGGAAAGAAAAGGGGGAAAACAGAGAAAAAGAAAAGAGAAATGTTTTAAACAACTGGGCAGATTGTATGACGCGGCATTTGACAAAAAAAAAAACGAGGATGCTTTTCAGGCAATTAGTAAGGATTGTTCACCCTTCACGCCTGATCAGTAAATAGCATGTAATCAGCCCAAGCATTGTGGTGTGGTGATGAGAGCAGGGGTGGAGGGGTGTCGTTGTCCTACAGCTGTGTAACCCACTCTCTAACTGGCACCACATCCATAGAGATGACTCAGCTCTGGGTCACTAGTAAATAGCATGTAAAGAGACCAGGCCAGACGCAGGCATTCTAGCTCATCTCACTTAGGACTGTACACACCACATGGAATGAGATCTCTGTGTTTAAATAGATGTCTTTTGGAATAAACAATTGTTAAAACTACTACTAAAAAAGGTACTGTGAGAGAGATGCCTGTCTGACTTTTTCTGTCATTCCCCCCTTTGGAGGTGGGGAATTTTCAAGCCCCACTTGACCATTCAACCCGGCAAAATGGTAACGTTAAAAAAATTTTTCGCCATTTTGGTTCCAAGTTACCCGTCTCAGTCCGTTGGATCGGATGTTATTTTAATTCACAGGTTTGTCTGTTTATGACTTATGTTTGTGTGTGGCTATTTTGTTTTGAATGTATGATCTTCCTTGTCAAAAAACAAAGGCATAATTAAAGATAGGCACAATTCTTTTAATTATTATTTCCTCCTGTTCCTTGTGCCCCATCTGACATGTCTCTATTCCCCACTAGTGGGGCCCGGCCCACACTTTGAGAACCAGGATTGCGCAAGAGTATCATCCATGAAGTATGGAAAGTTAGTGTATGTGTGTGTGCGTGTGTGCGTGCGTGCGTGCGTGTGTCCATGCCTTACCTCACTAATGAAGCCAAGCTGAACCAACTCCACAGCGAGCTCCTGCACATTTTCATCTGTAAGAGACAGAAAAAAAGTACAAAATCTTACAACACACACACCAACTCCAAAACACCCCAGCAGGATCTCTCCCACATACTTTGGCTTCTTTGAAATATCAAATACAAGTACAAACCTTGTCACTGTGGGTAAGCATTAAACTCAGTTTCTATGGTAACTATGGGTGTGTGATTTCTGAGAGCCAAATCACATCAATAATTGTCTCGCCACAAATATGAGACGTGCAGAGAAAGAAGAGAATTGCACATACGTGGTAATAAGTCACAACTTAAATGCCTGTTCAGCTTGTCCTCCAGTTTTAGCAACAGGGTCAACTGTGAAGGAAAAAAAAACAATCTGGTATTAAAATAACAGCCATGATGCAGAACATCATCCCATTCATTTGCAGCATGGGGGAGTAAACTGTGATGATGTGTATGGAAAAACTGACTGCTTTCTTAAAACAGTGCAGGTATCGCCATTCTAACCCAAATCTGTCATACCCTGTGATGACACAGAAGGTTTTCAGCTGTACCAGAGACAAGTGGTACTTTAAGACACTTTAAAGCAAGCCTTTCTTGGGGGACGATGTGGCGCAACAGGCTACAGCGCCCATACCATGTACGGGTCCAAGTGCCCACTGGGACCCAGGTTCAGGTTTGACCTGCGGCCATTTCTTTTTCAATCGGTCCAAATTATGACATGAGTGGCCTCGTTGCATATGGTATTTCAATACAAATTGTAGTCTCCTCGTTGCATATGGTATTACAATAAAAACTTGAAGCGTTTTTGTGTAAACTAGTTAGCTTGTTCTTTAACTTTCTCTTATCTTTGTTGAGCACTATCTCTATTGTGGACAATATTATCTACAACGTTTCAAATAATATTCTCGCTCATGCAAGCTAGCACAAAATGGACCAACCATGTTCTTCCATAAATACATTGTGTTTGAATCAACTCTGCATAACAACTCTGAATGCATACACACACAGACCATCTGGACTATAATTACAGACTAGCACAATTTCTCCTGCTGCACTTATGCAAGGACACAACCAGAAGCACAGCTTCTGAGCATGAGCATGAGTATGCACACCATAGATAATGAGTAAACAGGAAAGTGGAGCTTTAGAAAACAGGGACATATGCAAAGCCAGGCTCTTACATGATGCTTGGCTCCTTCCTCCACTGGCTCAATATTGCACTGCATCTGGAGGACCTGTAGAGAGAAATAGAATCATCAGCATTCTCTTCGTAGGGTATTTCCAACATGCAACATCTCATGATTACATTCTCCTGGGCCTGTTGTGATCATGACAAAGAAGTCCACAGGACCTGGTTGTTTGTCAAATAGTTCAGTAAATAGCCTGGCGCCTCTAAGCATAACACAAAGAAATAAAATAAAACAGAGAATGGTTGTGCCCAAACAAAACTGCATTGGCCTGGTCTCTGTGTAAACACTGGTTCACACTGTTTCAGTGTGCTTTCCTTACTCTCACTACAGTTGCCATCATGGTTGAAGTGTGGGATGTGCAGACATCATTTTTTTTTCTGGTGTGCATCTTTGTAATAACAATATACCAGACACTTCTTGACAGCATTAAGTGTTCATTCAAACTAAAACTGCCACCATCATCATCTACACCGTGCTTCTTGGCTAGAAGAAGGGTTTTTCCTACTAGAGGCTAGAGGATCAGACCTCACAGAGAACAGCAAATGAAAACTGACAATGAAACAAAAAAAAAGTCTGTGTGATCTCTGTCTAGTGAGGATTGTTCTGTGCTGACCTTTCTGGTCTCCAGCTCGGCAGGCTCGGGCGTTGGGGTCTTGACCGACGGGGGTACGATGGGGGACTTGACTGTCTCTTGTTGGGGCTGCTGAGGGCAGGGCACTCCGAACGCCGTCAGAGGGTAGATGCCATTCCTGTGGCACGCGGCAGAGGCAGGCGGGAGGGCAAGTTAGACAGGTTAGTTCCACCCACCTCACTGCTGCCTCGTCACTAACGTAAACATATCGCCAACTTGATCACTTACAAACATGAAATTCTATTAT
Source organism: Alosa pseudoharengus (assembly GCF_046254945.1). Lineage (NCBI taxonomy): Eukaryota > Metazoa > Chordata > Actinopteri > Clupeiformes > Clupeidae > Alosa > Alosa pseudoharengus. The sequence continues at coordinate 11,971,358 of NW_027468859.1, forward strand.
GTTCATGCCACACTGGAGGCCGGTGTGAAAAAACTGACCAAACTGGGCTCGGGTAGCAAAACATAATGCATGTTTAAGGTGGGTAGAGCAGCCACAAAGTGGAAGTGCATTATTTTCTATGAAGTCCATTATCCCACTTATACTTCGGTTGTGTTAAATAGCTGATACAATTTCCACTAGTCCAGAAGTAATTTAACAAGTCCGTTTTAGGGATTAAAACATGGACACGGTATCAGTTAACTAATGCAATACCAGTGTGGCAACCGTGGTACAAAGTGGGACCACACACTGTGAGCCCCAGCTTGAAGGGCAGTGTAAATATACAAAAAGCATAAAATCACATATTTGCTCTTTGTGCTTTTATCCGCACGCTAATTTGAAAGTCTGTCACAAAGCGACAAGTCATTTCAACTTCACAATACAGTAAGCAGTTAGCCTAGAAATCTAGACCCACCCTAGCGGCAGCAAATTACATTTGCTGCCAGGGCTAGTCTAGCAACTCTCCGTTGGCTTGTGGGCTCGAAAAATTAAACTTCTATCAGGCCAATCAAATCGTGTATAGAGTCGTTAGGCGGGCTTAACATAATGATTGATGGCAGAGTTGCAAAGGTTTGGCTTGAATTCCCTGCTACTTGAAAACAAATAAGATAATGTTGCTGTTGGCGAACAGTGTGACACGAGTTAAGCTTTTATTAAGTTGGCAAAAGTTTGAACTAGCCAAAGCTCCGCTGGTGGGAAACGCATGGGACTCATAGCGCTGTCCTATTGCATGCAGAGAGAATTTGAAAGACAACCGATTATCGTGTGCCCTCAGACTAAGCACTGCGAACGGTGAGTGCCCAGACCCTACATTTTAATGTGGGTCTGGCTCGTCAGGCTAGTTCACGGTAATACAGTGAAAACTTCGCTACTTCAAGCAAAAGTTAATTGACATTCTCCAATGCTAAACTAGACATTCCACATGCTGTATGCCTATTATCAGTGAAGCAAAAATATGCTTTAACAGAAAAGCAAACGTGGGAGTGGTTCCTACCTCACATCTTCCAGGAACTTATCCAACTCCAAGGCAGGAAACTGGGAAAGCCTGAGAACACAACAGACAGACGTTAAACCCTTAAAGGTATGTTGCGAAAAATGAACGTTCTAAAGAATATCTGGGTTCATTGAATTCAACATAGAATTTTAGAACCTTCAATTGTTGCGGAACGGAATCTTATGTTAGAATGTTCGAAACCTACACCTTTCAGGGTTATGGCTGCCAATTCCAAATGTGGTGTACACTGATATGGTACATAAACACGAACAATATATGGTTCCAATGTCTACATACAAAATATCACAAGTCAAGTAGCGACTGCAACACACATACTTTAACTGGACAGATAAAGGACTGCTCTCCACAATGACCAGGTTAAGGTCCATGTTCTTGGTCATCTCCTCTAAAGCGTTCTCAGGGATCATGTCTGTGTGAGGAAGCAGAAAAGGTTTTCAGTACACAGAATCAGAAATATTCCCATTTCTACAGACAACTTACAAACAGCAGCAGCAGCAGCAGCAACAGGAACAACAACTACTTGGCAGGGACTGCTGTTCTGTGATTGGCTGAACAGGAGTGTGTTTGATTGTGACTTGGTGGCTGGCTGACTCACGTTGGTGGCTGACGATGCAGTGTGCGGCGAGCAGCTTCAGCAGAGGCACCTCGAACAGAGCCTGATGGAAGAGCAGCTCGCGTGCTGTAGGCCTCTTAGCAGGGTCCATCTCCAGACACTTCTGGATGAATTCCTACACAACACAACACATGAAGCCCAGCAGTTAGCACCAGACACACACACACACAAGACCCATATTCTCCCTCTCTCTCACAAAAATGTGTGCGTTTGAAGTTCTTTTCTTTTGCATTTACAAGTAGGATCATAACAAGATCCAAATTGATTTTAAAAGGAGTGTCCAACAGCAGCAGAAGTTTATTCCGTTATGTGCACCTTAGAAGTAAATTTGATCTCTGTATTTCTAGATGAAGTGGCTACACACACCTCTTCTGTTTGTGACCATAAGCATGTGAACATGAGCCTTCATAACCTTCCACATGGAAGATAGGCCTTTATACTACATTCCTTGTCTCCACACCCATGAAAGAAAAGCCTTGCCCTCTGCAGCCAAACACACAAACACACAGACTCCCTCACCCGTTGCAGTGGGTCCTCCAAGGACTGAATGGCACTGTTGATGGCGTCTTGCGAGACGTAAGACGACTCCCCGTTGCTTTGGATCTCCAGCACAGCCATCTGTAGTGGGGAAAGGAAACATCCACAGGGGTCAAATTGGCCAATCAGAATGACCCGATTGCTATTTACATCATGGGCTAGTGTGTCACTCACCTCTAAGGCGCACATTCCAAAGGAATAGATGTCGACAGCTGTGGTGACATCAGCAACCGCTAAACAAGGAGGAGACAAAAGGAGAAGGGGAAATGAATTTACATCTGAACTCATCAATATAAGAAAGTAAAAATCATCATGAATCCCTGTGATCTGATAACTAGTAGTCTACTAATAATAAATCTAATAATTTCAACTGAACACTCCTTTAGTTAAGAGCACATGGTGTGTTGACACATTACATAATCTTGACAGATGATGGTAAATGAGTATCTATTATGGGAACACAAACTGCTGTTGTTTGAGCCCTCACCTCCATATTCTGGAGCAAAGAAATGCAAGCTCTTCTGCTCCTCTCGACATGTCTTCACATGGTTGTTGATTGTGTCAGGGGCCACTGCAGAAACAAGAGCAGTGGAGAAGGGTGGCCGGGGGGGGGGGGGGGTGGAAGGGGGGTAGAGGGACAGGGAGGAAAAAGGATTAGCCACAAAGACAAAGCTCGGACACGGGAACAGCGTGCCAAGGAGAGCTCAGACCACACACACGTTTGGCAGTGTGTGGACCAGCAGGCTCAGGGGTACGCACCTGATCCGATCTTAATGAGACCGTTGTGCTGGATGAAGATGGTGTCACAGGTCAAGTTGCCATGGATAATGGGAGGGTCACATGAGTGCAGGTAACTGCAGAGAGAGAGGCATTAGGCAACCTCCATACATTTTAAACATGCAATATATGGAACGATATATATATATGTTTTTTACACGGCTCTTCACAAGGCAAGTAGAACGCTCCATTGACTTGAATGGGATTTCCCAAAGTTCTAGCGGTCATTATTTCTTGGGAAAGGACCTCTGAAAAAAATAATGACCACTGTCAATGGCAACAGAGTTTGTGCTTCTAATTCCGGTATTTCATATCCTTACGCAAGGACTGGAACTTCATTCAAAAGTGAAAGCAGACGGTTGATCAGCTGTGTTCTAAAGAATGTTTGATTCAAGTTCAGCGTGTTGTTGCGAACTATTTGTTTCAGCAAATGCCACGATGAACGGTAACAAATAGGCTAGGCTATGTAGGCTAAAGTCATATCGTGGGCAATTCGTTTTGGCAAGTAGCCTTGTAATAAGCGGAATAATGTATAGAACGCCGGTCATTATTGGGAAAATAAGTCCCTTCAGGGTTTACGGTCTCCGCTGCGCGTCGGGGTCCGGTTCGCCCTGTCGGGACTTATTTTCCCAATAATGACCGGAGTTCTATACATTATCCCTTACATATGTCCTATAAAAATCCTCATAAAGGTGTAGTGGCGAGTGTTTATTCAACAGTCCTTATTGACTAAGATGCACCACAATAGTTAGAACACAAGTGTCTTCATTTGTATGGTTGAAAATATGCCAATATTGTGTTTTTTATGAGAGGGGGCAGAATCCTTGCTGAGCCTTAAAGCAGGTGCATGATGCATGGTGTGTGTGTGTGTGTGTGTACCAACCTGAGGGCAGACAGGATTTGGGTGCACCACCGCTTCCAGGCCTGACGAGCCAAGCACAGACAAACAAACATGAGCACACACACCCTCATAAGGCCAGCAAGTCGAGCAACAGAATAACAATCTAATACATCACTCCCAACAGTGCACCCATAAACAGTTTCTATTCTCAGAATGGCCTGAGTAGCTTATTTATATCTCATACGAAAGGTGGAAACTACACTCTTCTGTGGGCCAGCCAGAGGTAAATCAAACAGAGATGCAGGTCTGTGGAGACAGAGCACATGAGGCAGAAGACGGCACTCATTTATCACACGGGTGTTAGGTCAGCACAGATGAGGGGAGGACTCTCCCGACATTGGCTCTATTTGGGTTGGACCCAGGAGGTTCCGTTTTTAGACTTCAGTTGGAAAACTAGGCATGCATGCTCGCAGAAAAACGTCTGGAGGGCAAGCAAAGGGAAAAGGGAGGGAGGCTAGACAAACAGTTTCGTCACCTTCTCGTTCATGGTCTTGTGATTCTTCTTGGTCTTCTTGAGGAACTGTTTGAGGCTCCCTGAGGACATGTACTCTGTGATGAAGATGACCTGTGGGGAGGGTGCAGTGGAGGGGAATGGGGAGAACACAGGGCCTCATTATTCCACTGATCTCCATAACTCTCTTTTGGGACAAAACTCATACAAACATGCACACTCACATGCTCACAATAACCCACACACACACACACCCATCCCCTCACACACGTTATGAACGCAAACATACACTCTCTCTTTCACACAAACACCTGATCAAAACATCAAGTGTGATATTGCACCACAGCTCTTGGGCATGCTTAAGACAGGGAGTGTTGCCATGAGAGCGGAGCTGGCAGGCAGGGCTGGGTTTAAGTGGGGGTGGTGGGGGGGTGGGGGTGCTCACCCGAGCTCGGTTCTCCTTCACATCAGCCCAGTACTTGTGGAACTTTACGATATTCAGATGCTCCAGCTGGATCAGGTTGTCAAACACCGCTTTCACTTTCTCCTATAAGACAGAAGAGGGAAGGGACATAGTAGATGTATGTCAGTAAGACAGAGTAAAGAAGATGGAGAGAACAGACAAAAGAAAAGAAAAGACAACAATAGAGAAGCGTAGATCATAGAGAAAGATGGGGAATGAGAGGAAGCAGAAGAGCAAGACGTGGGGAAGTGAAAGGCAGAACTCAGGACTCGGTAAACAGAAAAGACGGGTTCATGACATGGCCCAAATTTAAAGAGGAACCATCTGTGTCCTTATCTGTGGCTTTGTATTCTTTGTATTCTCTTTCACTCAATGAGCAGATTCAGGGGAAGGCACAGAGAAGGTTGGCTGAAACGCGGAAACCCTTCACACATTGCCCGTCCCTTGGTCTGGAGACTCTCCTAATCAACAGGGGCCTTAAGAAAACAGCACGTGTACTTTGGACAACCTGAGCTTTCCCCAACACGTCCGTGTGACAGCAGCAAAAGGTCACAGGGTTCAGGGACATAAAAGACCTACTACCAACCAAACCTACTAATCTTCTTTTTGACAAAAGTGATGTTCTCTTCCCCTGAGGACAGGCAACTACTGATGGGGCATATTCCCCATTCCTGGCATTCTAGGCCAGCGGGGAGGAAATATCGTCACAGTTATGTGGTGATATTACAGTTGCAATCACCAAAGAGATTCTTTCACCTAAAGCAACACAGGTGCAGACACAGACTGGTGCAGTTTGGTCTCTCTTGTTCTCGCTCAAATCGAACCACAGTCCTGCTCGCAGCGCTGAGCTCCACCGGGCCGCGATCAAATGTGTCATGTCGAGAGAATGTGTTACGGACATGGCACATTAAACGCATACTTTCCAGACCGCCGCCACCTAACAATAAACAGGAAATCCACACATGGTCCCAGTGCCGCTCTCAGAGGAAATCAAAAGCGATATATTGGGCTATTCGAGCCTGGCGGACATGATCACTGCAAGCCAATTAGAGAACAGAAGAGTGAAAGCCACTTAGGATTTTTGACATCAGGATCTTGGGGTGGGAAACATTATGCAACCAAGCACAATAGTTTTTGTTGTTGCTGCTGCAAGAGTGTTTTTTTCACAACCCTGCAACCCCCGCTCCCCTTCCAAAGGAAACCCAGCTACCTAAAGGCTTTGGCAGCAACAGGTCTAACTGCACTCTCAGTAAAGAGATTTCCGGCCGGAGGGGAAAGCCAGCTAATGCGGATGCACTGAGCTGCTGATCAATGCTAAGCATCAAACTCAAAAAGGAAATGAGGTATTACAGAAAAATGATTAACCCATAAGGGGGTCAAGCTTTCAGTGAAACTTTCAGTGTTTACTTCGGTGGTCTGTGCATAAGACATTTCTGAGCAGAAATTTGATTAACTTAATTAAGACTTGGCCTCTATGAACTATGGAATCTATAGTTGAATAGGTGACACAGTTAGGCTGCTCTAAAACAAATAGCATTTCTAAACAGGCTGAGCACAGTCAAGCTGAACACACACCATTTCTCAAAGGCAGATAATCTAAACAAGCCATGGACTTGAATCAACACCAGGCTTTCAGCTATTGTTGCTTTTTGTTTGCTGTCATGAGGGTTGGTGTCTTACGCCATGATTAATCACAAAGCCTGCTTGGCAGCTTAAACTTATGACTTCAGAGGAACAGTACAGTATGAAATATCTGTACAACACATGGTGCTGAAGAACACCATCTACTCTGATGCATATCGCATCTAATTTGTCAAAGTTAGGATTCATCTTCGACTTCTAATTACGGAAACCCACAGCATCACAGGCTTGTCACAGTCAGATCGGATCAAATGAACCTTGTTTACCATAAATCCAAGGTGAACACAGTAATTGGATACAGAAAGAGGATAAACTACCCTGGAAATCAAGAGGTCTCGCGAAAGCACAATTTAATTGTCTCTGCGAGACACTCTGGCAATAAGTAATAATGCACGATACTTTTACCCCTTGCATCGCGAGGAACCAATCACATCGCTGTATCTGATATAGGCGGGCCATGAGGCGAGCTAAACAGATGACGACAGCGCTGCAACAAATCAGTCAGTAACATTGGTCGTAGTGTTATCCAATTGTGTCGAAGTCTGGAATCAGTCAGTAAACATTGGTTGTAGTGTGATCCAATTGCGTGCAGTGAGATTTTCAAATGCATGCTTGGTGGCGCCCCTTGAGTTTGGCCATTTTCATTATTCGTGGCCAGACCCTTAATCTTTCTAGATTACCAGGGATTGGATTTTGCAGGCTAAGGATAAACACCATGAGCATCAGAAAACAGCTGACATTCTTGCATGAGGTGCTGAAGTGTACCTCCTGCAGTTTGAAGTTCTTCCTCTCGGAAAACATGACCTCATTCCATACCACCTCCACGCCCTCTTCAGTGTCCATAGCCAGGTAGGCGTTGTCAATGCCAGGAACGTTGCGCTGATTCACCTGCACACAGAGGAGCAAGCGTTGAGTGGGAGTGGGTGTGGCAGCTGCCCTGATGCTCACCTGTGCCATGTGGGCACTGACTCACATCTGTGACTAATACATGAATGACATTCCAGGTGCCCTATAACATTTTCAGATGATGCTATGATTGGTATAAAACGCTACCTGCGATTGTTTGTCATTCTTGTACTAGCAATCACTGACTGCTGAACTGCACTGTTGCCATCAAGTAAACTACTGCACATTCAGAACAGGTGTTATATCATTGTTTTTGCAGCTGAGCTCCTCCATGCATCTATTGTTTAGACTGAAACTCAATATCACTACATACCTTTTAACAGCCCTGTGCTTCAGCTAGTTTCCATCCAAGCAGAGACCATAACATATCCCTACTCAACACACTTTCAGTACATTTTGACTGGGTGACATCACTGTGTGCTGAGTGTGTTTCACTAATTCACGTATTGGGATAAATGCAGAGACCAAATTTCCCTCACGGGATCAAAAGAGTATATATACTTATATACATCAAGGGTTTCCTGGTAGCTCTGAATTCTGTTTTTGGTCTTACCTCCTCCCTGCGCTTTTGCCAGCGGCCACAGGGGCTTTCCTCCAGGATCTCAGATTCATCCTCACTCTCCTCTTCCTCGTCTTCTGTGGCAGCTGCAGGTGGACCCTGATTCACCGTGGAGACCGGGGGCGAGACCTGACTGGCGCTGGGGACAGAGGCCACGGACTCGGGCTTGGTGTCCAGCGCTGATGCTGGGGCAGTGCCCTGCGTGGGTTTTCCCTCACCCTCGGACATAGTGCTCTGTCCGAACTCCACTCAGAAATTCAAATATCCAAGTCAAGTCCTGCACACTCTCACCACGGGTGGGTGGCAGAGAACTGCAAATGAATACAAATGCCAATGTACAGTTAACAATTTGACACCATTTAAAAGGTAACGTTAAGGCAATCTCGCTTCAATACGCATTTGAAGGGATTCTAGGAAAGAGACAATGACTCATCGAAAGTATAATAACATGCCTACATCGTGTCACCACAACACAGGTAGCCAGACATTTGATCATGTTAACGTTAAATCAAGTTAAGAGAATTTAAAGCCTAGAAAACCTGCCAGTAAACTCGCGCTACCAGCTGTTGGAGATAGCCAACTTACCAGTCTATAAACTGTTTTTTAACGTTAACTTGACACGGGAAAGTTCTGACTCAAAAGAGCAATAACAGCTTGCCCAAAAAGGGGTAACGTTAACGTTACGTTAATCCCAAACTGAAGTTCCACTAACGCTAGTTAATTTGCAAGCTAACGTTAGCAAGCTAACACCATTAGTGAGTTGGCCAACAAGAGATATAGTAAGGTTGGTTGGCGACAGGTAGCTAAAGAAATTACACGTTGTTACATCGTTTAATTAACACCGACAATGTGAGAAAACTGGTCGGCACTGATATGTTTGTGGACCATCACTAGTCCGCGAGAGGTACGTTATTTGGGCTAATGATGTTGCTGCTATCCCGAAATCCTTCCAGGGTTCCTCCCCTCACTGCACACTCATGCTAAGGCCTGCGTGCCAACTCGACTGCGTAGCAATGTAACCCCCAGCACAAAAAGCCTACAAGCCATCAATGTAGCGTGCAAAAACAATCACACGGGACACGGTGTCATGATAACCTGTCGCCATAACAATGCACCTTACACACTAAATCAGCAACAATGTACTAACTTACCTTAGTTGAAGATGAGCGGTGTCAAGCCAGCTCCGCCGGAAACGAAAAGTCTTCTTAACATTCGGAGTAGTCCACCATCAACAAAAATCCAACACAGGCACGATTTTATCCAAACTGGTCAAATAACAGGCTGGGAGCTACGTATTACTTTTAGAATACTCTGTCAATCCACGAGCTTTTATTTGATATTCAGGCCACGTTGCTTGCTGTTGGCTAATGTGTTTGGCTGGCAGACTAGCTTGCCCACTAAACTACTCTAAGCAAAGAAACTTGCCAAGCAAGCCAACTACCATTGCCAATGTTAGCTAGCAAGCTTGCAACTTTATCGAAAGTTAACTTAAAATCCAAACTACGGGTTCTTCTACTGAATGCAAATGCACGAGTATAACCAAGTTATATCACAGCCGGGCAGTGACCGAAGCAGCCGGGTCTGCAGCACCAGCACCAAGTTAGCTTGCTGACTCGTACAAGCAGCTAGTTCCGCTACTGTTAGGAGGCAAGCGGTTAGCACCTTGCTAACCTTTGCTAGCTAAATCGTTAATACTGTTAGCTTCTTCTCAGTGCATTAAAAACGACTAATTACTGGTACACGTTTATTTGTAAAGTTTTAAACATATAAATTCGCCTTTCGACATCGCTATTTTTAAAATAATAAATTCAGATTTAACCTGACTTGCACTTGGACTATGTGGCTAATGGCGACACAAAATGACAAGAAAGAACTGCTGGGTTCTTTTGGAAGGGTGTCTTCAGTGCTCCAATGCTAGAATTGATTGACATTATTTTAGCCAATCAAAACTTGGAGATTTTGTAACTACAGTTTTGATTGGCTAGGGCAAATATTTGTCAAAATATGTGGGAGGAGTGTATTTGCAATTTCACCTTTGGTCCAACAGTGGGCGACATTGAACCCTTGAACCCATTGAACCCTTGGATATTGTATGGGGAAATGCCTATGGGAAATGCACATTTCAGAGCGTGGTCGGTAGGCCCATCATCACCATCCAGTCCTCTACGAAACGCTTTTTACGTGTTCTTTATGTGTATTTGATTATGTATAAATAATAATGTTTTCGTGAAGGCTATACCTCTTTCCCTTGCCAAAACCAGCCGACACAGACAGCTTCTTCCCCCAAGCAGTCACTCAGTAACAGCACCCCCGGCAATTGCATTACCCTATACCACGCGTAGTGTTTTTTTTTTGTTGTTGCAAATGTACATACTGTTATTCTCATACATAGCATATCTACTGCCCTATTCTATTCTTACTGTTCTGTTTTTATTCTTTTTACTCTTTTTATGTTTTTAATTTTTATTCTTATATGTTAAGTGTTATACTTTGAGAGCAACTTAACCAGAGTCAAATTCCTTTATTTACGCAAACCTGGCCAATAAAGCTGATTCTGATATCATTTAATGAATCCATATTGTTGGAACTGAGCCTGCCGGTCTCCATTAAATTCAACAACAGCATGAACTGTTGACTGAGTAATTACTGAAAAGAGTGGCTTAAAACAGTCAATCTGTTGTCAAAAGAATGACGAACCCTGATACAAACCCTACACACTTACTTAGTGTTGGGAGTAATGCGTTACAAAAGTAATGTAATTACTGTAATATATTGCTGTTTGCGGTAACGCGGTATAGGCATTACAAAAAAAAAATTAACAAGTGTAAACTGCTAGCCTACACATAAATACTGTAACAGGTGCGCTGTACTTTGTGCTAAGCTAACCCACAATGCTTTGTGGGTGGGTTTCGGGAGAACTCTGGGGGTTATTGTACTTGTATTAGTCTTTATTTATTGATAATGTATGTGTTTTGGTGTCCTGCATTTTACCCTCTTCAGTTCTGCCTGTCGTGTAACCTTTTTTATTGGTGTGAGTGTGGCCACCCTTTACATGTACTGTACGAGTGTTGTTGACTATTGTGTGTGCCTTGTTTCATTGACAGTGTACTCTACTCTTAACCCAATAAACTCTCTTTGTTTGAGTCTCATCAATTTGAGCCATTAAACTGGTCACAGGAGTGGAAGTCTTAGCCAACATAAGAGAGCCACCTCTGCACAGCCATTGAGTCCTAAAGTAGGGTACCATGCTGCTGGGCAGAAGCCCACCGGACTGTTGGATGAGAAAGGCTGCCTTCAAGAGCTTGGCTGCAAGCCTCGGCAGAGTTCCCTGATGAAGACTATTCCCCGCCATAGGATGAGCTGGAGGAATAGGTCGGCGCTGAGGAGGACAACTCGCTGGCCGGTCCAGCTGTGGAAGGTTCTCGCCGGGGGACTACTTGCTGGATATGGCGCTGTTAGTCCAGGCCTTCCTGCCGGGGTGGTCGGTGGACCCGGCCGGCAAGCAGTGCAGAGGCGTCCGTGAGAGGGTGCGACCGGCGATTATCCCAAGACGGGACCCATTCGTGGCGGCAGACCTGGAAGAGGTGCGGCGGATCGGAAGTGCAGGCGGGAAGGCCTGGTTTGGGCCGCTCTGGGACCTGGGAAGGACTGGAGACTTCTGGGTGGGGAAGAGGGTGGGTGCGCTCTGAATGACTAAACTGTGTGTGGACCTTTTGGCTGCGTGTGGGAGGCACCGTGCTGTGTGGGCGCCTCTTCTAGTTGGCCTGTTGGCCGGCGCCACAGAAAAAAAAAAATGTTGTGTGGAGAAGCGGAGGACAAGCTCTGCGAGGAGGCAGCGCAAGGAGGGATGCCGAAATCGCTGATGGCCTGAGAGCTCAGCGTGTCTGGCTGCAGCGGAGCTGGTGCCTGCATGTTCCGGCTGGTGCCTGCATGTTCCGGCTGGTGCGATTGTGGTGTGGAGTGACGGAGGTGCAGCAACAGTTGACCCGTGAGTTCTGGTGCTCGGTGCCAGAGTCTACGGTAGTGAAGTCTACGGTAGTAGGGCCCCACCAGGAGTCGGAGTGCTGCTGTGACACACCACGGAAAGTGCGACCTGAGCGCTGGAAGGGAGCTGGGGACGAGCGGCAACAGCCAGGTGACTGCCAGCACGCCCACATCGGACCGCTGGCAGTTCCCCGAGTGGTGAGTTAACTCCTGCGGTGTGTGCACCCCACGTGTTGTTGGCGGTACCACAGACTGATGGACTGTGTATGGGAATGCCGGCACTGACGTTTGGCTTCAACTGAGCCGTGAAGTTATTGCCAAGGACGGCAATGGCTCGCGATGGGGCTGTGTAATGTTGGTGCGCTGGACTTCGTGCAAAGCTAACCCACAATGCTTTTGTACCTGTATTAGCCTTTATTTATCAATTATTATTGTGTTTTGGTGTCCTGCATTTTACCCTCATTTTACCCTTTCACCCCATTTTACCCTTTTAGTTCTGCCTTTCGTGTAGCCCTTTTTGCCTGTGTGAGTGTGGCCACGCTTTACATGTACTTTACGAGTGTTGTTGGCTACCCTTGTATGTGCCATGTATTGTTGTCTGTGTTCCCTGCTCCTGACCCAATAAACCTGCTTGGTTTGAACCTTGTTGTCTCGAGGCATTACAATATGCACATCTCAGTATCCATCCAAGAGGCCAAACCACACACTTGAAGCTGACAGATGGGTTGAGAGGGGAAGGAATAAATGACACCTCCCTCAGCCACCACAACCTCATCACCACCCACATCCCTTCCCAAGCCCCTCCACCAGCACCATAGCCCAATACTTCAAGAGGTCTATATATAGACTTGGAAGATTTGAGTGTGTGTGTGTGTGTGTGTGTGTGTATGTGAGTGAGAGAGAGAGAGAGAGAAAGTGAGCTCACAATATAAAGGAACTGACAGGGAGGAGGAGCGGGAAATTGCAAAGAAAGTTTCTCTCACTTTGGCAATCTCATTTTGTGGCTAGAAATTTAGTCTTTCTTCTTCACTTCCTCTGCTGGCATTTCTCGTGACCCCTGGATCTCAAACATGAAGGGAGCAAGGAGGGAAGAGAGGAGGACGGAGAAGGGAAGAGAACAAGAGAAAGTGACGACCAAAACTGTGAAACAGACCCACGCGGCCCCATTGGTTGGGACTACCTTGGTGGCCCCCACCTGCGGATCCCCTGCTAACACCTATTCCGCCATCTTGAGCCGCAACGAAGCTGTGAAAAATGCCAAACGGCTAAAGAACTTCCTAGAGCTCAGAGACAAGTACGTCCAGAAGAAGGTGGTGTTTGAGGACCCCCTGTTCCCTGCTAACAACTCCTCACTATTCTACAGCTGCCCGCCTCCAATTAAAATTGTATGGAAACGCCCATCAGTAAGTACAAAAAATAAAACACACGCAGGGAAATATATTTACATTGAAATTGCCTAAAACCTTAGGTTATGATAATAATGATATATTTTGGAAGCTGTATTGAGGAGATGAGCTAATGATGCCGGTGTCTATTCTTGCCAGTTGTTGGAAGTTGGAAAAACAAACAAACAAATATCCACAGTTCTTCCTGACTGGTTTATCTACTCACAGAAGCCATGGCCGTGCAAGGACCATCTTAGAACCTAGCATGTAAGGCAATGTCTGAGCAAGATGAAATAGGAGTAGCTTTTGCTCTTAGGGTAACTGGCAAAATCCAAACTGAAAGATAAGCACTCAACATTGTGCTGTTCATCAGCTGTTCAAAACATCTACTTACTTTTTTCATTATACCAACTTGCCAGTCATCAGCTTCTACAGGAATTCTTCATTCATGACATCAAGTCCTGTGGAAAGCTTATGCAGACATACAGTAAGTGATTCTGCAGCATGATTGTTGGGGCATAGCGCAGATTTGTCACATTCTCAAATCTCAGACAGCTGACTCACAGCGCCGGGGTGGACTCTGCAAACAGCGCCCGGCATGAACTAACAGCGGATCCTCTGGAGAGCTCACATTAGTCTGTTGCCAGAGGGTTGGATTTTATAGATCCTAACACAGGCCCACTAAAGCCTCCTCTTGTTTATAGACATATTTTTTATGAGAGGATGCTTTTATGCCTTTGTTCTGAGAATGTTATGAGAGAGAATGAAACAAGACTATTCAGAGCTCTCTGGATTCAGTACTTCTTGTTTGAAAGAAATGAGGTCTGCTGCTTACAAGCGAAAGACTTGTACCACTGATCCTTTGAACTAAAAAGAAGCTTAATTAAAGTCCATGTCAGAGACACATTGATCTTTAAGAAATGTGCTAATATCTCTCTGATGACGACAACCTCTTGACCTGTACTTAGTGGCTAATTAGGCCTCTGAACTGGGCATCTTTCAGAAATGGCCCAGCTGCTCTGCGGCTTCACAGAGCCAAGGATCTGACACTGCCTACCCACGGTCCCCCTGGAGCACCCCATGTGATGGGAATGAGGGTCAGCCCATGTGATGGGAATGAGGGTCAGCCCATGTAAGGTAAACGGGGGTGACTCACAGTTCAACGGAATTGTTGAACTTAAGTTATGGCATTTGCCTGGCAAAACGGGAACAACGTGACATCAAGTTCACCTTGTATCTGTACCTTGACCGCGCTGTCTCAATTAGTTACGATTTCATTTCTTGATTGTTGTTATTTGTTAGCACTGTCTGCATTGCACTGCTCTGCAATTGATTTCTCCAATGGATTGTATAACCGTGTTAATACATTGCAAATTAATATTATCTCTGCTTGTGATGGTTTGAAGATGAAAGGCTTTGCTGGTTCACATTTACTTGCACTCCTGCCATTATTGTTCATGCCACAAATTAAACCTATACCATGACTTGGGCAATACGCCTCTGTAGTTAGTAAATGGCTTAACCATCTGGGATGAGGGCTCATTTTACATCAGTAGTGTTACAGATAAGTCACAGTAACACTGACCCGAAATGTGATGAAAGGAAATATAGGAATGACAGAGAGCCAAATATCTATACATGGTCAAATGCTGTGTCTTGGTCATACATGGTGATACATGGTGATCATTTATTTTGGGGTTTACTACTTCGAAATACTTTGGCATGATGATAAGGAGATTGTAGGTCTTTCAACCTTCACAAAAAGTAAAGGTTAAAGTAGGTCCATGATTTTTCCTTGAAGATAACATCCGTACCCTTGGCATTTACACTTATAAAGCAAATAAAGTGTATTTTGGAAAAGTCAAAGTCTACAGCCCTTTATGATTTTATTTCTGGGACAAAAATGGTGAAGGAGGAGAGAGACATTTATGTGGACTTGTGTCAAGCAGCTAATGCTACATGCTCCACCTTCTCTCTGTTGGCTGTGAATCTGTGTCCAGTTCAAATGACCAATGTCAGTATTTCTTTACCAGATGGTCACCTATGTTGTTTATGAAACAAACCCTACACATTAAACAAAACAACCCTGTGGGACTTATTGAAACAGTACAGTTTCAGAAAGCACACTGCTATCCAATCATTTCATTTAAATCACCACAATGCTATCCAATCATTTCATTTAAATCCCTTCATAACTTCTGGGATAATTGCAACATAGAATAGCACAGGAGTTGTTCTCCCTGACAGTAGATCAGGTGGGTAGAGTGATGCAGCGGGAGTAAATGGTAAATAGACTGTATTTATATACTGTAGCGCTTTTATCAACTCCTCCGAGCACCCAAAGCGCTTTACAGTGTTATGCCTCACATTTACCCATTCCGATGGCGGAGGCTGCCATGCAAGGCGCCCACCTGCTCATCGACAGGGTCAGAAGGAGTTGGGGTCGAACTGGCAACTTTCCAGTTGCTGGACGACTCCTCTACCTCCTGAGCCACTTTGAATAAAAGTGTCTGCTAAATATCAGTCCCCTTTCCCTTTAAGTCTCACGGACCATAAGAGAGTTCCATTATCAGCATCATAGTTGGCTCCACAAGGCTTCCGTTTTAACATTCCATATGTTATCTTAATGCACAGGAAGTAGATTGGGAACCAAATAGAACATTTAAGCATTGTTTTTGTTTTTATTGTTGAAAGGGTCTATAGGGAGTCCTTTTGTAATGGCTGTCACTGCATGACCACAACCGTGGCGGTCATGTAAACAATTCCAGACCTTACTACACTGTTATTTTGCATCAGTTCGATCAGTAAATGAAGCTGTTCTTTCACCATGAACTGATTATTTTTCTTTCAATTAGATCCAGGCTCATAGATATTTCTATTTTTTTCTCAAGTTGGGTACAAATGTTGAAACAGAAATTAATCGGATAAGGACTGACGTGCAAGATTGAAGGCCAACTCTGTCCATATCTAGTCAAGTTCATTGGCCACTATAAATGTTACCTCATAAAGATAAATCTACTAGCCATGCAGGCCACGAGGGTCATGCACGTAGCAGCTGTCAATGCTCTGGATGTCTACATACGCATCTTCATTATGCCTCTTCACTTCCAAAAAAGCTGTGGTTATCTAAACACATTTATTGAACTTCAGTCATGAGACTTCACAAGCAGCTTTGAGAGAAACATAAATCAACATCTACATTATATGTGACAGAATTATCTGCTGCCATAATTATGAGACCAAAGTAGTTTAGACTTATTACAGCATTTATACAATTAAGCACCCAAGCATAAAATCAAATCACAAAGTCTTAAAGGCATTGCTGGAGATGTGATATTGGTATGCTTAGGGCACATTAGATATATAAATCTGGCAGTATCATCTCTGATTTACGGGTGCCATTTCCACAGGGCTTAAGTATCACATCTGCAATAGGACC
The DNA here is from genome assembly GCF_046254945.1 of Alosa pseudoharengus. Lineage (NCBI taxonomy): Eukaryota > Metazoa > Chordata > Actinopteri > Clupeiformes > Clupeidae > Alosa > Alosa pseudoharengus. The sequence continues at coordinate 11,988,068 of NW_027468859.1, forward strand.
CATGCTGCGCTTTTACAGTCAGGGTTGTATGTGTATCATAGCAGTATGCTGTTTACCCTCTGAGTATACATTGTTTACATGACTGGGATGACTGGCTCGGCTGTTTCCTCTCTGTTGTCTGGAGGTGGGATTTCAGTTGGATTTCATCATATCTTAAAATAGTTGGTTTGACTTGTTAAGCTTCATTAAGTAGTGTAGGCTACGTCTAACCAATAAATATGGATTTCATCATATTTAGAGGAAAATCATGATAGGATCATAGCAATGATGAATGTCTAAGATGTTCATCTTTATAAATTACATTTGTCATCGGTCATAAAACTATTATTATGACATTATGTTGCTATTATTATAACTATTGCCCCTTCCAACACCCCCCCCCCCCTCATTTTACTTCAATTCATCAACAGGGTGGTCAAGGGTGATGTCCTGCCCCATACAGCTGAGGTCTGCAAAATCAGAATCACATGCTGTCCAGACGCATGTGGCCCTGGTCCAGCAGGAGCTCAGGTTTTATAGAATAGGGCAGCAATGTGCAAGTCATGTGTCAAATTCCACCCGAGCAGTGATAATGACTGATAACCTCATTGGGCCATGCTGGATTGGGTCATGCTGGACTGACGCATCTGCCCAAATGATTCCCTGTGCAATCGGTGCATCTATTTGGTCAGGTAATCCTGGGAAATTGTCACCAAATTCACATCTGATGTAGGCTACTGTCTGTCATAACACTTAAAATAACTGTTCATAGGAGATTCTTCCCACACAGTGGTTAAGCTCTTCAGCAGCATGTGGCTTTATGTGTCAGAGTGGGGGTCTGGAGAGGCTAGCTGACAGAGTTCCCCAAGCCTGTCACCAGTTACAAGAAGTTGCCAGTCCATAGCACGTTCTATAGCACATTATGGCCATTTTTATATATTTTTACATTTTTATTATTATGAGAGAAGAACATACATTTGAGATGTGATTGGCAATACCGAATCAATAACATATATTGCATGAAGCTCATCTCTGGCTCAGAGATCAGACTGTTTCAGATCACAGCTGTTTTTGTCTTTCTCTCTGATTGTATCAAACAGGAAATCTGTGAAAATCCCCAGTTCATCATTGGCGGAGCAAACCGAACTGACATCTGCCAAGGAGACCTTGGTAAGACAAATTCATGATCAAGATTTAAGAGTAAACTAAAATCAAAATATACATTTAAAGGAACCATATGTAAGAAATGTATTTCAATTAATCAAAAAATGGCCCTGATATGTCACTAGACAGATCATCAATCATGTTCATTTCAAAAATCAGCCCTCAACGATGTTGATGTTGTGTTTTGTCATGTCATGTTGTGTTTTGGCCTGACGCTCCACCCTCCACCCAGAGCCGTATATAGCTCTATATACGGCTCTGCCTCCACCTATCTATTAATCACGAAGTCAGTAGTGTTTCGGCATCCCGGTTGGCAATCTCGAGTCAGGGGGGAGAGGGAGGGGATACACCGCTCTAGTAATTTGAAAGTGGTTGCAGTACAGTTTGACCACAATCTTACATAATGGTTCCTTTAACTATACTATACTATACTTTTACTGTTAAAGAGACCGTTTCAGTTAAAGATTTGGTTTCTCTTTTGTGCTCCTGATACTGTTGATAGGCTGGAGTTGTTTATAGCATGTTAACTCATTGAGTTTTTCCTTCGTTGAGTGCCAAAAACGTAATATTACGTTTTTAGGTTTTTTTTTTTAAATTACAAAACTAGACACCTTATATGTGATTTTGGGAACTCTGTGATGAATGGAAATTAAATATATGACGATCGAAAACTCATGAAAACGCACAATCTGGACATTTTATCATAACTCGGTTGCCGCTTTGGGTCGAATCAGTGACGCATGCACGTCAGCTGAAAACCAGGCCATTTTCGTGGGTCTATCACTAGGTGGCAGTCTCGCCAGGTCTCGCTGGTCACTTCCCGGAAAGTTTACAGGCACCACTTCATATTTCATGAAAGACGTTATATCTCCATTTCTAGAAAAAAAACAGCGGTTTTGATTAAAACTAGCCACTGTTTAGCTTGGGATTTCTCAGGAACAGAGGCGTGTAGAAATACACGGTTTGCACCCACTGAGAGCTTAAAGTCTTACCTTTTAAACGAGCCATTGTATGTGTTCATAGCTATAACACAGAATATGCTGTGGCTGTACAAAAATCATCAACAATGGTCTAGATTGCTGGCACTCTAGGACAAAGCTTCTGAAAACAGCTTGGCATTCAATGAGTTAAATAGTATATACAGTATCTCCCATTTACCGAACCAGAACTGCATGAACACCTGAGTTGATGAGTGCAAACACTGAACAGCCAGTTAGTGGAACAATGCGCTGCATTTGACAAATAGTGTATTTGATTAGGATTGTTTACTGCACCTCTACCGTACAAGGTAAATAGTTCTTGACACAATATAGAATTCATATCATTCATGGGTCAGACAGAGACAGAGAGAGTGAAACCACAGTAACAACAAAAAGTAAGACAGAGAGAGAGCGAGGACAGATGGATTCGAGGGGCCAAGTGGGGGTGATGTTGGTTGGCTTTGATGGACAGATCCACAGGAACCTGAGAAGCTGGACTCGGTCCAATCAGATTCCCCCTGAAACCCCTCTTGAGCCGAGCACCAGGCGACACACACAGCAAAGGACTCTGGAGTGAGTGACATGTTGGCTCTCCCACATGGATCAGTGGCCTGACCACTCTGGCAAGTCTTAGGCCGAACAGCAAAGCAGAGATGTGTGTGTGTGTGTGTGTGTGTGTGTGTGTGTGTGTGTGTGTGTGTGTGTGTGCGTGTGTTTGTGTGTCTGCGTGTGTCTGTGTGTGTGTGTTTGTTAGAGGGAGGGGTTTGTGTGTAACCGCAACACCAGAACAACTGTTGACGGACTGATCGTTCTCAGAACAGTTGGAAAGGGGGGTGGGGTGGAGTGGGGGTGTTGTGAGCTGATGCACAGCAGAACACACTCTTGAAGTGTTCTGAAGCCTGTGTCCACAGAAAGACTTTTAAGGGGAGCTGTGAATGGCCACGGTCACACCACATGGCAGAAGTGGCAGAAATCCGATATTTTTTACACTGCATGTGACACAGATCTTGTTTTTCCCTTTCTAATTAGTGTTGGCGCAAAGACCAGCTTTGTTCTGAATCGGCTTCCAAATTAGTGCATATCCTCTCAAAGAACTCCCAAATCCTCAGAAGAGCTGTTGGACCAGAATTCACGTTCCGCTCTGGTTTGTTTTTGTTTCAATGTCTCAGGTCATAACACTGATGCTGTCAATATCAACTTACATGAAAAGAATGAACAAGTGTGTTCATAGTCACATACTCGCTCATGACTTTTGAAGCTGAGGCAATAATTAAGCTTGGCCAGAAAGAAAGATAATCATGGTCTGATCACTGTTTGTCTTGAAACAAGAGGATGTGAATATACCATGCCTAACAAGATGAATCCCTAACATCTTATCTTAAATTAAATTAGTAAATCTAGTTTTTCAGGAGTTTTGGTCCATGGTAAAATGGGGATTCTACATTTGTGCACAGTTAAAAAAAAAAGACACTTTTTTCTGTTGAAGGTAAAGCATTATTCACCTCCCTGGCTCCCTCTACAGGGGACTGCTGGCTTCTTGCAGCCATTGCTTGCCTGACGCTGAATGAGCAACTGCTGTATAAGGTCATCCCACCAGATCAGAGCTTTACCGAAAACTATGCTGGGATCTTCCACTTCCAGGTATCCAACTTACCAATAACAACTTATCCAATAACATCACATACTTTCTGAATCTGAACACTATGAAAATCTTTAATTGCTTGGTGAGTGGTAGTAATTGTTTGGTGTTTAATGTGCAGTTCTGGCGTTATGGGGAATGGGTTGACGTTGTGGTGGATGACCGCATCCCAACGTGCAACAACCAGCTGGTCTTCACAAGTTCTGGGAAGAAGAATGAGTTCTGGAGCGCTCTCCTGGAGAAGGCTTATGCCAAGTGAGTGAACTCAGTGTTATCCTTGTGCTTTTACTTCACACATTATAGATATTGTTATTACATGATTTTAAAGCTTCTGCATTTCACATTCAATTGTTTTGAGTGGATCTTCATGAAGTTCAAGGTTTTTGGGCCATAATGGTCCTGTAAAAGGAGTTTGAAAGTTAATTTGGGGGCAGCCGTGGCCTACTGGTTAGGGCTTCGGGCTTGTAACCGAAGGGTTGCCGGTTCGATCCCCGACCCAGTAGGGTGGAAATGGTTGGGCACTGCTCTCCCATGCCCACACCCACGGCTGAAGTGCCCTTGAGCAAGGCACCTAACCCCTCACTGCTCCCTGAGTGCCGCTGTAGCAGGCTGCTCACTGCTCCGGGTTAGTGTGTGCTCACCTCACTGTGTATTCACTGTGCGCTCTGCGTGTTTCACTAATTCACAGATTTGGGATAAATGCAGAGACCAAATTTCCCTCACGGGATCAAAAGAGTATATATACTTATACTATATATTTTCCTATAATCATCACAATGCAGAAGAACCTTTCTTCACTTGTACTACTGTATGTTTGTTCCCAGGCTGCACGGCTCCTATGAGGCCCTGAAGGGAGGGAATGCTCTGGAGGCCATGGAGGACTTCACCGGAGGTGTGACAGAGTTCTTTGAGGTCCAGGATGCGCCCAAGGAGTTGTTCCGGATCATGAGGAAGGCCCTGGAAAGAGGATCCCTCATGGGATGCTCCATAGATGTGAGTCGTGCTAGAACTCTCTGGAAATGATTGTGTGTCAGCTCTGTGCATTTATATAATACTAAGACATAATCCCAGATCACCTGTAGTATCTTGGTAAACTTGAATTATCTTACCACTTTGTAGTAAATCGGACCGATTTTAAACCCTTACAAGATGAACCTTGAATGTTATCTGTGAAATGTCAATTTTTTTTTTTTTTTACTTTACCTTATATTTTCCTCTTTCCTGCCACGTGTCTTTCCCTTGATTATTCTCAGAAAGTAGTCTCAAGAGAACAGACGACTAAAACCTCCAGTGGCTTAGTAAAAGGACATGCCTACTCCATCACCGCTGTTGAAGAGGTGAGACATTTGTGTGGCTGATTTATTTAATTCCCCCAGCGCTTCTGTGTTTAACTAGAGACTTCATATCGCCATGTCTGGCTCCTCAGGGGCCCCAGAAGGTCTTGAAGGACACCCGGATTCGCCTGGTGCGCCTGCGTGACCCCTGGGGCATGGCTGCCTCCCCAAAGTGCATGTCAAACGACTGGACAGCCCTCGCCCACTCCGAGCAGGACAAGAAAAGGCTGGAGCCAGTTGAGCAGGGCGAGTTTTGGTATGGAGAGGGGACCTGCTCCTGTCTGTAACCAAACAGTACAGAAGACCGTCAGGGTCTGATTTTCATGTGAAATCTTTGTGCTATTTGGTGTTAGACATTAAGCCATGCACACATTTAGGAAGTGATCTCAAATTAACCTACTTGACCAAGCACCCTCAATCACAGCCCTCTTCCACATTTTGAGGATCTCAGTTTTAATTGTGACTATGTTCATCTTACCTCTCTCTCTCTCTCTCTCTCTCTCTCTTTCTTTCCCTCCCTACTCTCTCTTTCCCACCTTTTAGGATGTCTTTTCTGAACTTCCAGAATCATTTCACCAAGCTGGAGATCTGTAACCTGACCCCTGACACACTTCAGGATGACAGCACCAGCAACTGGAAGGTGACTGTCAACGAGGGCCGCTGGGTAAAGGGCTGCTCGGCTGGGGGTTGCCGGAACTACCCAGGTGAGATCCAACACACATGCAGCCTATTCTATTTCTGGACATTTATGTAACTTAATAAGGCAATTGGTGTCGTGCTACGTCTACTTACAAATGCAACACGATAGCTATAGCTCATGCACAAGAACTTTACTTGTTGACAGATTTGGCCCTTTGCCAACTTAAGGCCCATAGTATGTGTGCAATATTGCATTTGACAGTATTGCACTGTGTTGACCACAACCTTGGACTCAAAGTTTTTTCCTCATATTTTAGTTGGACAAACTATTGATTTTGACAGACACATTTTGGACGAATCCTCAGTACCGCATCTGTCTCCTGGAGGAGGACGATGACCCAGAGGATGGAGAGAGGGATTGCAGTGTTGTCATAGCCCTCATGCAGAAGGGCCGGCGGAAAGAGCGCCACCTGGGGGCGGTCCTCCACACCATCGGCTTCTTCATCTACAAGGTGCCTACTTTTTATAAACAGAGCTCTCAGGGGCCCACACATATTCCACATTCCCAACCTGGCTTATTCAATCTAGGGCCCTAATCATCCCTCTGTAATTGGCTCATTCATTCATTCCCTCACTCTCCACCTTAAGCTGGTGTGTGGTGACTGCAGGTGTTACATATTGGTGGTGGTTAGTGAGGCTCCCCCCTCACTGCTAAATGCTTTGGGTGCCTTGGTAAAGAGCTATGTAAATGCAAGTTGTTGTTATTGTTATTGTTGTGCACATTAAATGAGCATACAATTCAATCATTATACTCGTCAGTGAGATGCAGCTAATTTGCTTACATTTCCATTGCTGTTCACGACTCATTTTACTCTAAATGATCTTGTTGATGTGTCTTGTCATATTGTTGATTATGTCCTTTTCTTATTCCTTTCTCAAGGTTCCAAAGGAGGTAAGCCTACATCTATTAGACTCATGCTGGGGTACTAATTGGGCTGTCCCTGCAGATTCCTGTCCCCTTTGTACCACACTTCTGTACTGCAGTTTTCTGGAGTACTGTTAGTACATGTTAGTACAGGTAGATGAGCATGGATCTAAGCAGGATAATGTCTGTGGTGCTGCTGTTGTTTATCTCTGGTCCAGCTCCATGGCAGTAACAAGCCTCTGTCCAAGGACTTCTTCCTGTACAACAGCTCGGTGGCTAAGAGCAAGTCCTACGTCAACCTCCGGGAGGTGACTGAGCGTGTGCGGCTGATGCCAGGCGAGTACGTCATTGTGCCCTCGACCTTTGACCCCCACAAGGAGAGCGAGTTCATTTTGCGGATCTTCACAGAAAAGAAGAGCACATCAGAGTGAGTTATGGGGGTGGGGTGGGGGATGATCTATACAATTATTATATTATGTTTTATCTATAAATATAATATAAATGAAAATATAATAAAATATTAATTATTATATTATTAACATATTACTATGAATTTAATGGATCGATCCTACCAATAATATTTTGTGAATTTGTTGAGAATGGGCTGATCACAGTCTCTGATCTCTGTCTGTAAGCAGAGAGAGAACACTGACCACTGATCTCTGCTTTTCTCTAGGATGATTGAGGGAGCGATCGAGGCTGATGAACCTGAGGTACACCACCTGACATGATTCTGCTTATGTGTCTTCACACGGTTATATGTCAAGACTTTGTAGATATTTTATGGATGAGATACCGTTTTCAAGACATTGCTTTAAGTTATTACTTTTGTGAGCTGAGTGTTGCTGGCATGCTAATGAAAGACTTACTTACATGTGCAGTAATAAATTGAAGTGTTAATATGTTTCAATATGTTTGAAGTGTTAATATGTTTACTTGACATACATCCTGCTTCAATAAGTCACATCATAACTTTTACTGCTGATGAAATAGATAGTTCTAAAATGCAATTACTGACTTTGGTCCTATAATTATTTGCAGGAAGACATAAAGAAGAAGCTCAAGGTAAGATTTAAACAAGTTGAACTAAGATAATTGTACTTTTGGTGTCAGGTCACAGGCATTTATGAAAATTTGTACTACTTGTAATTATAGAATTTTGGATCTAAAATGTTATAGATATGTTGCAATGAAGAAGTTGTTTTGTCCTCTGTTTTCTTATTTTCTTGTTAGGAAAACGTAATGCTTTATGGATTGACCTCATATAAACATACAAAAGGTTCAGGTGTAAAAAGTCCACTTTCACAAACGTGTAAAAATCATGTTGTTTTTATTCATCCTTGTTTGTTTTTTAATATAAAAAAAATCAACACAACTCAACAACAGTGTGGCTGATATTACATTTAAAAATAATGATATAAATATATTTCTGTTTTGGCATCTGTTTTGGTTTTGCATCAGAACCCTGTAATGTAATGTTTCATGAGTGGGGTCTATTTATGACTAGGGGATGCAGTCCACACAGCTTGTGGAATATTCTTATTGCAGCCAGGACTCCATCTAGCCCAGTGTTTCTTAACTGGTCTGCCTTAGGACCCCCAATTTACCATGGTCATTAAGTCACATCCCATATTCTAGCTTAAGCCAACTGATAAATACAGTGTATCAAATCATAGGCACATTTGCAAAGCCCTTAACCACTCCTGAGTCACCTTTCAACGTGCTTGACAAGTTTGTCTTTGACAAAAGGGTGTTTTGTTTCCATGTGCCGTTTTAGTTTTGATGGTTTAATGTTCTAATTTGCCAGCAATTCAATGCACACCACACATTGGGGTTTCTATCTCTTTTTGTCCTCAACAGGTGAATCCATACTTCAAATATAATATGCAGGGTCGTTTTGGCATATTTATCGCTAAAATGACGTCTAATATGACCTGTTACATAAACATTGTCTATATTGATGGCAATGACTGGCATATAAATAAAGTATATCAAACTAAAAGGTCTGACATTAGATCTGATAGCATTTTAAATGGGTGATTCTTTTTCTTTTTCTTTTTTTTACCACATTACACGACCTACTTTTGGGTCCCGGTTAACAAACATTGATCTAGCCTATATCCATATCACTATACACTAGCTGTGTGTTAGTGGTGTATCCCCTGGTCATAAATAGATCCCACTCATGCACAATTACTGCAGAGACCATTAAGAGGTCAAATTATCTCCTGTGGGACCATCCAGTGGTTGGATAGGGACAATCACGGCACAATGATAAAAGTGTTGTTATGAACTACTAGTCTGGCTTTCCCCAGACCAAGCTCAAACTTTTAAGATTGAACATTGGTCTGGGGAGTCCGCTATGTATTTTCTACTGCACAAGAGGACACGAAAACTCCAGGCTCTCCCGCTATCATCATCGTTTTAAACCTGCCAATAGTGCGCCAGGTGGATAAGCCAGCATGTGATTGGTCCCGGCAAAATTTTAACGGAAGCAGCAGAAAAAGATGCACAGCTTTCCAGCCTGAGCTGCAGGGCGAAAAAGAAATCGCCGGCAGATCAGGCTGGGTTCACCCTAAACTTCTACACTAATGCACTATCATTTTAGAGAAGGTCAAACTGCAGTGGAACTGCAGGAGACCCTCTCTGTCTGTCATTTTTGCTCATACCACCACCATGGTAATTTTTCAAGTCTTCCATTTTATTTCATTCATCCAACAGACAGAAACTGACAAGAAAAAGAAAGTCAAGGTAGTTGCATGCAATGCGGTGCCATGGATAACCATAATCACAGCGTGCTAATATTTTTAACACGCTTGTAGTTTACTGCCAGTAAACTGCTACCATGTTGTCTTGTTATAAAATAGGAAGAAATCCATGTAGAGTGCTTTTGATCATCCAGCTTTACCAGCTTTTCAGAGTGAAACAAGCAAATCACTGTAATCAGTCTGTTATTACAGTGTGTCAACCATCATGCTGAGAAGGGCAGTGGCTGTTTTTGTCTAGCCTCTGCTTATTATGCTCTCCCTGCTAAACCTGCCCCTCCCTTCTCAAATCCACCCTGTCTCATACACTGTTGCTCTGTCCTGTGACTGTCATGCTCTCAGTTTGTATCTTTTCATCCATACATACGTTGATTCATCTTTTATGTTTATTTCCCTAAATCCATAATTTTTATCATTTTTATCATGCTCCCCTTGTCCTCCTTCCATCCTTGTGTAGCCAGGCAAACCTGAGGAGGAGGAAGAGACTGAGGAGGAAAAGCAATTTAGATACATCTACCAACAGATTGCTGGCGAAGTAAACTCTCTCTCTCTCTTTATCTCTCTCTCTCTCTCTCTCTCTCTGTGTGTGTGTGTGTGTGTGTGTGTAATCATGCATGCATGTGTTTGTGTGGATATGGTTCAATAGTCTTTCGCAAGAGATAAAAAGCTCATATCAATACACAACCCTGCTAAGACCATGTCACGCTTTGTCACATTATGTGCTTATAATTGCAAAAGGGTTCTTGGCTGTTGTAGAAAGAAATGGCTGATCTTTAATGCAATATCTACATTGCCCATTTTCAGCAGCCATTCATCCAATGTTGCAAAGACACATTCTGTTTACGTATCTGATATCATTTTAAAAGGCTAACTGAGAAAACATTGGAGAACCCTTTTGCAATTATGTACATAATGTAATCTGAAAACTGCTGCCCTGAGTAAAAAAACAATGCAAATGATCTCAGCTGGTATTCTGTCTATAATGGAGTGAAAAGGAAATATCTAAGTGTATCCAAACTTTTGACTGGTAGTGTAGTCCACAGTAGTTTCATACTCCATGCACATGCTCCTCATACATTGAATGTTCACATGCTGTGAGGTCCATATTTACAAAACTGCTCTGCTGGTTACAAAATACAACCCCTGCTGAGCAAATGACAGTCCCTGTAGGATGTTTTAGTTTAGCAGTTCAGCAATGAATATAAAGTATTTAATGTATGTGACCCTGTTAACCCCTGACATTTCTCTCTCTCTCTCTCTCCCCCTCTCATATTTCCCTTGCTCTCTTCTTGCTATCTCTGCTTCCCTCTGATGTCTTGATCTCTTTGAAGGACATGGAGATTTGTGCCAATGAGCTCAAAGGTGTCTTGAACAGGGTGGTGACTAGACGTGAGTAACCTGTACTTGCCACACTTAGCCTGAGTTTGACCTGAGCCTTGAAAGGGTCAAGTACAGTTATAAACCTTTCTTACTTTACTTACATTACCAACATGGTCATTATATCCTATTCCACTTCTCTCATCTTGCAGATATTGAGCTGAAGACAACACAGTTTACCTTGGAGAGCTGTAGGAGCATGATTGCACTGATGGATGTATCCTTTCTAATAAAGTAGAAAACCGCACTTGTTTGCTTTTAGTAGGACTTCATAACATTTCTTAACAAACGAATGCCATCATTAGCGTGTTGTGAGCAGCCAAATTGGTCATACCATACGGGTATCCAAGTGCCCCCGGGGACCCAGGTTCGAATTCGACCTGTGGTCATATCCCAATCTCCATCTCTCTCTCTCTCCCTGTCAATCTTCACTGTCCTATCCAAATAAAAGGCAAAAAACCCCAAAAAATAAAAATATATATATATATATAAAAGGAAGAAATAATGATCTGAGTAAGCTCTGAGTAATGAATACATTAGTGTATCCCTTCTGCTATGATATTTGGAGCAGTGGTATGTGCAATTTAGTGTTTGTCCTCCTTAACTGTTTTTCCAGACAGACGGCAGCGGTAAACTCAACTTTCAGGAGTTCAAACACCTGTGGAACAAGATCAAAGATTGGCGGGTAGCCCACAAGGAGCCTTTTACTATGTGACCTCATTCAATCTATGAGAAATATATTAGATGGTGAAGGCGATGTTTGGAGTGTGGACTCCCCTCAGTAAAAAATGAACACTATGTTCTCGGCTGTAAACAAAAAAAAAAAAAACGTTAGCATCTGAGATTCAGGGGAGGTTCATGCCCTGTATTGTTTTTTTCTTTTACAGGTGATCTTCAAACGATATGATCTGGATAATTCTGGCACTATTAAGAGCTTTGAGATGAGGAATGCTGTGGAAGATGCAGGTCAGGCCAATTCATAGGGGACTCTGTTTTTCTTTCTCTCACTTGTGAACTACATGTCGTGAACTTGCTCTACCATCTAATGACAGGTGCCGATCATTCAGATATGCCCTTGTTTATGTCACACACCCAGAGTTGTATTATGTAGACATATTATATGTATGCAACCTGTATTAAATTATCTCAAACATTTGCGGATTATGACAAATTATTCCAAAATGCCCCCCCCCCCATGCAGAAATAGAATGCAGACGTTGAATGTTTGCACCTTTCATTCCACTTTATGAAAGGTTGATGGAAGTTTGATGAACCTTTCTATCTCTTGTTCCCCTAGGCTTCCACCTCAATAACCAGCTCTATAACATCATAACAATGCGTTATGCTGATGAGAACATGGAGCTGGACTTTGACAGTTACATCTGCTGTCTGGTTCGGCTTGAGGGGATGTTTCGTGAGTATATTGTCCTCTGTACTCTAATTTCTTACAAAATAGGAAAATGCTATTTTTTTTATTGCAATCTAATGATAACAGAGAAATAGAAGCGGGCACAATAATCCATACAAGTCATACAAATTAACCATTGCTAGAACAATTAATTGTGTTATGTTTATAGTAAATATGTTTTTATATTTTATGATGTTATTATGGCATAAACCTGTTTTTTTTTCCTCTACAGGGGCATTTAAGGCCTTTGACAAAGATGGCGAGGGCATGATAAGGCTCAGTGTTCTTGAGGTAAGAGAGTGGAATGGTCTTATGGTAGTCTTTATACATTCTTTAACATTTGCAATTTAACTTTTTAACTTCTCTCACCCCCCCCCCCCCCCCCCCACACACACACACACCCCACAACCCATCACACATACACACACACACACACACACACACACACATGCAACTTACTCCACAAGTGGCTCCAACTGACAATGTATGCCTAGGCCAAGAAGAGTGACTCTACATGGTGTTTTTCACTAATGGTGCTAAATGGTCACTAAAGAACTGGAGATTTCTTCTAACCTCAAACATGACCAAAGTGGGTGTGAATAAGGCCCAGTGGGGTCCCTGCCATCATATATTTGCACAGCACCATCTCAGGAAGGAGTCACATTCAGGTGCTCTCTGGTCATTTGTCTGTCATATGTGAAGCCACTTCAAGCAAGGACTGGATGTTTTTAAAAGGAGACTCGTGGTAACTACAACAGTACTCTGAAGCTGAATTGCTGACTGCTGTACCTATATGCGCAAACAATTTCCTTCAAAACTCCTGCATGGTCTGTTGACCTGGAAATACCATGGGTTGATGATTAGAGATGGTATGATATTGTATGTGCCTTATAATATACACCTTCTATTTTTAATTTTGTTATGTGGTAAAATTCACTCAAAAGTAATTATTCAATAAATCATCAACTGACCTTATTACAGCCAGAAGGTGTTCTAAAGGATCTTTGTTACAGCTATAATAAGGTGGTGCACCAAGTTGAGGACAGAAAGGCTTTGGTGATATAGCTTGTCCTGACCATCAGAGGGTGCCATAGCAATGTGATGCAATTGGATTTCTATTTTGATTATGGTAAAAAAAACATATGCCTGTAGCACACACCCATATGGGCTGTCAGTTTATCTTAATTTGTCCAGTCAGTTTGGGATTCACTTTGGATGGAATGCAATAACTGTCAACATGTAATTAAGAAATGCTGTGAAACGACTGTTTGTAAAGTTATTGTCACACCTTCCTCTTCTTCCAGGTCTGAGATAGTGTCTCATTCAGTCCCTACCTTGATTCACAAGGGGGCTGTATTCTGATCAGGCACTGAATTATATAGCCTTTTTGAAGCTTTACAGTAAAAGTCCTTGTTATATATGAGGATATGAGGCAAATAGCATGCGTTAGAATTCATGTAGAGTCTTTTGCCAATTTATTTCATGATAAAGTGGAAAAATTACACATTTTCAAACATTGACAAAATTGTTTGCAGTTATTTTGTCAGAATCATAGATTTTACTTATAACCTTTATGAAACATAAAGCTGAAAGTGTTGTCCGATGTTAAATGATCTTTTCATAAGAATATATGATTTAGATAATAGCAATACAGTCAGTAATCCTATAAAAGTTATAAGAATAAGATTAAAAATCAGAACTTAAAAGTTATATTTAAAAATGCATGTCAAGTACATGAGGACAAGAATTCAAAGTGAAAGTATCACTTCATTTTCCTTTTTTTGGCTGAAACTGTAGGAGTTTCCTACAATCTGGACAAAACCAGCTATGTTTTGGGGAACATTTCACTCCAACACATGAATTGTGAAACCAATTTATAGGACAGCCAAGATTGTCACATGCTGTCATTTTACCAAACTCAGTTTGTTTACAGTAGCACCAAGTATTTTCAGTATCGGCAGAGGGCAATCCTAGTTGTGCCTTTCCAGCATCAGAGTAAAGTGATTCTGGAATAGAGGAATTGCTTTGCAGGCCTTGAGACTCTGCATTTGGCAGTTGTGAAAAGAACTTCCCAACAAGCTCTGGTAACACAGCATTCAGAAAGATATGGTGGGATTTCTGGGTAATTCGGATCCAGAATGACTCATCAAAATACTGTAGATCTCCTCATGAAGTCATTCTCAGTCCAAACAACAAAATGTGCCATTCTGCATTTGCATAGTTGTGTTTGCACTTGATAATAATATGCATGTTTGGGGTCCAGCTTGATTTTACCATCTCCCTCATTCAAACAGAACTTTTTTTCCTGATATGCATCAATTATGTTGTCATGCCTTTTGTAAAAAGGACATTTTATCTCTAGAACACTGACACCACAACAGTCACAGGACATTATTCCATCTGGGGAAGCCCCAATATAAGGAAATTCAGGATTTATGACAAATCCTGTATCATAAATATGCAACATTTTTATGCAACAAGGATTTTTTTTCTTCAAATGTATCTCTAGCAAGCTTTTCATGTGTGCATCCCCAAGCTGGGGCACTTGACTAAAAACATACTGATTGAGGATAGCAAATACTCTTTATCAGACTCAGCGATGACTGTGTTGGGTCCGTACAACACACTGCTTTCTTTTTGGATGCAGTAATACGACCTGTGCAAAGCTGAAACCATAAGTCGGAATGGGCTTGCTCTCGTGTAGTCTTCTACAGCTTGGGCTTGCTTCTGTGTGACAAAGACAGCCTTTTCAACTTGTTGCCAATGAATTCTAAGGTCCGCATAATTCAGGGAAAACATACTTTCATCTCTCAGATTACTCAAAATATCAGGGAAATCCATCAGTTCTGATTCTGTCATATATTTATCAGGAAAGGGTTTAGTCAGTGACATAACTGGTAACTTTGCACCTCCAGTTTGCAAATCTTGAAACGTTTTAATTCTTGTTGGTGTGAACTTATATTCGGGAGCATTTGACATCTGACTGACTTGTTTCAGCTTTGTGGATGTTACTGATGTTAAAGTTGTTAAAGTTCAGCTTCTTATTCATGGTTTTATGTGATATAAGGTCAATATTTGTGTAATCCACTTTCCTATACTGGAAGGTATAGCCAGTAAGTAAGCAAGCATTGTCTTTTTAAATGAGTTATTTACGTCTTAAATATTAACTGTGTTAGTGCTGCCATGTTTCTCCTAATCCAGCCTGCAGTTCATCTATTTTTGCAGTGATTCAGTGGCTTTCACTAGCCTAGATCTAGACGCACCCTAGCGGCAGCAAATGTAATTTGCTGCCAGAGTAGTCTAGCAACTCTCTGTTGGCTTGCGAGCTGGAAAAATGTAACTTCGATAAGGCCAATCACATCGTGTATAGAGTCGGTAGGTGGGCTTAACATAATGATTGATGGCAAAGTTGCAACGGTTTGGCGTGAATTTCATGCTACATGAAAACAAAGAAGGTGGATGTTGGTGTTGGCGAACAGCGTGCACGAGTTAAGCTTTTTTTAATTTGGCAAAAGTTTGAACTAGCCAACTAGCTCCACTGGTGGGAAAACGCATGGGACTCATGAGTTGTAGTGCTATCCTATTGCATGCAGAGGGAGTTTGAAAGACAACCGATTATCCCGCCCCTCGGACTGAGCACTGTGAATGGTGAGTCCCCAGCTTTTCACACATTTTCTGTGAATGCAAGACCTGCAAAAACAAATCAAATCAAAATATGTATCAAAATATTGACACAAAGTAAGCAAGGGACTTGAGGGAATAATAAGTGACCATCATAAGGCTACTGCTGCCATTAAAGGCAACCATTTTGTTATACACTTCTGTAAGCTCTTTGGATATATTGGGATAGCATGTCATGTTATAGGGAAATATAATGTTAGGCCTTTGCAGTATCCACAAACTGCACACAACATGTATCAGTAGCATATGTTCCCATTCTGGAATTTGGACATGAGAACAACATGAGAAGATACGTATGTGAGACATCCACTAGTGTGTTTAAAACATGACTGTATGTCCTTGGATATATGAGTTTAAATAGAAACAGTGTTTGCCCAGTGTTATGCACACTCTACAGATTGGTACTGGTTATCTACATGCAATACTGTAACTTCCCAGAACCTGCTCAAGTGTGCCATGTCTTCTCAGCAAAAGCTGTTGGGATCACTTACTGTCAAGACGTTGTGTATTCTTTCAGCCGGTTGTCCAGAGACAGCTGGAGAAATGGTCTGACAGGAAACGTGGGTGTTGTTTCCCCACCACCCTATCTCCTCCTATTCCGCCAACACCACCACCACCACCACCACCATAACCCTAAATATAGAGCTGTTAGCTGAGAAGCCGAGGTAAAAGTTTGTATGTGTGTGTTATGTGTGCCACATATAAGTGGACTGAAAGCTGCAGGAGGGAAGGAGAGAGAGAGAGAGAGAGAGAGAGAAACAGAGGGTGAGAACTGGGATACTTTTTGCTCTCTCTGTTCTTAATCTCAGTCTATGCAAAGACCCTTAGGAGTATAGTAGTATTTGGACTTTAAGTAATTTCTTAACTTAACATTTATTGTGCGTGTTACCAGTGAATTATCAACATGAGTGAAGAGAAAGCAGAGGTAAAGACTTTACCTACATTTGAAGCTGGCCCATTGGCTTCACCTGGAAACACCTATGCCCCCATCCTGAGCCGTAATGAGGCCGTGAATGATGCCCAGCGCCTCAAGACCTTCCAGGAGCTAAGGGACAAGTACGTCCTCAAGAAAGTGCTGTTTGAAGACCCACTGTTCCCTGCCAACAACAACTCTCTCTTCAAGACTCGCAGGGCTCCCCTTGATATTAAATGGAAGCGGCCGCGGGTAGGTCGTCCTGTCTCCCCCAAGGGGGATGCTACATAGCAAGTATCCTGTTTAGCTGGATAGATCTATGTCTTTGAATTTAGCCACAGATAATCAGGTAAAATCAGGTAACTAGACTGCATCCCTAAAATATATCTTAAGACACCATCATCTTGAAGGAATTGTGAATGTGAAAGTTTGCAGATGATGTGTGGGAGAATTTCAGAAGAGCTGGCATACTGCATCTCTACACTAAAAGCACAAGAGCTTCTTGCACAAGGGAAGGCTGATGGTACCATTTCTGTATAGGCCTACTTTAGATGTGCCACAATCTCAAATCTTTACAAACTCTGAATCCAGTTTCTGGCACTGACTGACTGAAAGCAGGCCATGTGCAGGTTACATATGTCAGAGTATGTTGCGTAACAGTGCAGGTCTGCTGCCGGAGGTAATATTATGGCAGCATGCCTTGTTAAGCCAATGCTTAAATAAATATGTGTGAGAGGCATTAGTGTTAATTTGTGCTGGGATGAGATCAAATACCAACAACCCATCATTACCCACCAATGACATGAGTATTTGTGGGTCAATGGATCTGTAGACCACATAGGCTGAGTGAGGGCGGGAAATGCCCAAGCTACAATGTTGGACTTTCCTAACAAAATGGCATCAATATCATCCTCTCTCAGCTACATAGTAAGTAATAAGTAAGCTATCTAAAGGCAAGTATTAGTTCTGATCTGTAGATATTTTAAAAATGGTCAGGTTTTTCAGTAATAACAGCAACTTGAATTCTATAATGGGAAAAAATCTGAAGAGCTTGCATCATAAGTGATAGAAAGCACCAAAGCACTTACAAAACTACAAACTAGCACTATCATGTAACAATGGCTAAGACAAGCCAGCTACAAATAGGTGCATCTCATTTCTCTATTTGTCTGTTCTCCCTTCCTCCCTCCTGTCCTAACTCCTCCTTCTAATTAAATTTGTGAAGGAAATGGGGAAGGAATGTAAGAAGGACAGAGGAATCAATGAGAGACAGATGTGAGAAATTAGATGCCCTGCTTTTAAGAGATGTTATTTACTGTAAAATGACAAAATGTATAATGAGTGTGCATGCCTGCAGGGAATTATCCTGAAGTGACATTCAAATCCAATGTGTCTTCTGTCACTGTAGCCTACCCAAAAGGGTTGTCCGTGTTCAACTCCTTGTGTTCAAGCATTTGATCAATTATGAGTCATGTTCCCAAGTGGTGTCAGGAGGGAAGTTCAAGTTGACGCTTCATAAACCTATTTCAGTTATAGGTTACGGGTGTAGTGACAAATTAAGTTTGGCTATAGAAATAGCGTGGTAAAGCCAAGCAATTGCTCTTAAAGCATCACATAATTTCAAGATAGAGTTTTGATGCCCATTGAAATAATGTCACACAACTCAAGTTATACTATTAAATTTATCCTGATTTGAAACCAGACCTTGTGGCATGAAGATCTTCTAGTCTTAACAGGTCAACAGCCTTGAGCCTTGAGTGAGTTATAAGGAATTTATTTGGCAACATTTGTCAGAATGATGCCTACAGCTGTGTGTTTTCCCTATGGAACAGGAGATCTGTGAAAATCCCCAGTTCATCATTGGCGGAGCTGACCGAACAGACATTTGCCAAGGAGACCTTGGTAAGATGCAGTCCTGGCTTCTGGTAACAGTCATCCAAACATAACAAGGACTTCCGTATTTTCCCCTACACACCTGATTGTGACAAACCCTTGAATCTGAAAGACTCAAGGAGATGTGGGAATATTGAAAGGAAGAGGAGGATTAACCTGGAACTGGCAACCTGACCAGTGTTTGAGTGAGGCTGACAGCTGGGTCCCTGGCAGAAGGGAGAGTGGGAAGGCTGAGTGGGCCTGGGGTTGGTCACTGGACGTGATTGACAGGTCCAGATGAAGGCATAAACTGAATCAGTGCCTTCAAGCTGTGCACCAGGGCTTTTTTTACCACCTGGTAAATGCAAAGGCTATGTAGGCGTTTATCTTTACTTATTCATTTGGCTAATGCATTTATCAAAAGCGACTTACATAATGTCAATTGTTATAAAGGCCAGTCTCCCCAGAGCAACTCAAGGTTACGTGCCTTGCTCAAGGTCACAATAGAGACCTCTCAGAGTTCTCTTGTAGAACCAATGGTCAATGTTCTTCATTGATAGCCTACTTATGAGAACATTAAAACTAGATCACCTTCTTTGTGCAGGGACACTAAAATATTCCTTAGACTAATCAACAGATATGGTGTTTTGCTTTGCTCTGAAAACTATGCATAGCCCTACATAATGTAAGCAGAACCCAAATTGACAATCTGCAACTGAATCTATATGTCTCTCAGGTAAGAAATCCATTCCAGCAAGACAGCAGAATGTCATATGTGGATATCATATGATTCCTATAACCCACTAGCCATCACCATCTGTAAAGCGTGGTTATTTAGGGGTCCAAGTGTGTTAACACTGGATTGGTTTCACAGCTATAGGGCCACGTTATTAGCCTGGCTACATACCTCCGCTCAATTTCATTTCGCTTCAGTAGTAGATTGGCACAGATGTGCTTTTAACAGATTTTTTGTGTAGAAAACCAACCAAGAGGCACCAACCAACCAGCAAACAGAGGGCATGGCTGAGAGTGATTACGTTACACTGGCATGGACTTTGAATTTGCTACACGTCCCCGCTTGGATTAAATGGAAACCTATGAGGCTGCATAAATGTGGGGAGCAAAAAGGGCTTATACTTATTAAATCTTTCATCAAATGTGAATAAAAGGCACAAAATAAGGTTGGTGTGAGAGTTATCTGTGTGTAAGTGGGATTTAGGAGACCATTACATTTCTATTTTTACTTTCCAGTTTACTAACTAGGAGTGCACCGAACAAAGTGACAGCTTTGTTTCGAGCTGCCTGTGGCTAGGTTTGGCAAGCTTAACTTTACATGTCATAACTAAACATAAGTCATACGTTAATTCTATCACTTGAAATACGAACATATTTCCTACAGCTAAAATTAGATAATTGGCTATATTAGGCTATACTGAAGTTCCACAGTTGTACATTGGAGGTTATGGTAAGTGTTAGCTATGAGCTAAATTTGTCCTCTACACTGGGCCCTGGGAAGCGAATTAGGTTGGTAATGTATAGTTTCTGCATGAGTCAGTTACATATACATATTTCTTCATAACCATTGTGTAACTGGTTGAATGTCCTGTGAATTGATAACTAGATGAAATGTGTGACTGCTGGCTGTCAATTGATGATATGATGCTAGCTGGCTTGTTGCACCTAAAAAGGGGTGTGGTGCAGAGAAACTTATTTGTATGATGATGATACACTGGTTGTTAGTGATTGGTTTAAAGGAATTCCAATGATTTTAAACGTCAAACAAGTGTTCACCCACCAGGAAGAAGATGTTTGCCATTGATGCCAGGCCAGACTCTTTGCACAAAGAGAAGAGTAGTCAAAAGTCTGGTTTACTGGGCTACCACGTTATAGCAAGATATATGACCTCTTTATATCTCCTGGCACCACATGCAATTGTCAGTGGCTTCTGAAGTTTTGTTATGAGTTGAATAGCAATTATTAAGAAATATTCTTCTGATATATTACAGGAGTCTTCTTGCCTCTGGATGTAGAGCTGAAATCTGTGTGTGATCTAGCACTGTCTAGCCAACATGCTGTGTCCTTCTGCAGGTGACTGCTGGCTTCTTGCAGCCATTGCTTGCCTGACACTGAATGAGAAACTGCTGTACAGGGTCATCCCACCAGATCAGAGCTTCACAGAGAACTATGCTGGGATCTTCCACTTCCAGGTACAGTGAGTGGGCCCACCTGAAATGATAATTTATCTGTCACAGCAGACAAATCCTGGTCAGCTATCCTCTGCAAATGACCAGAAATATAGAGGTTGGATGCATGGGTTAGTTGTATGTTGTTCTGTAACTGTGACTCACTACTCACTAAGATTTATAATGCACTGACTGAAACAACAGTTTTGGCGGTATGGAGAATGGGTGGACGTTGTGGTGGACGACCGAATTCCAACAAGTAATAATAAACTGGTCTTCACAAGTTCTGGGAAGAAGAACGAGTTCTGGAGTGCTCTTCTGGAGAAGGCGTATGCCAAGTGAGTGAGTCTTAATACACCAATCATCAGTACTGTACCATGTCACGTCACATTTTAATGATATGATTGGCCTCTCAAATCTGTGGAAAGGTCAGATATCAGAGACTATTCAAAGGAGGAACAGGCAGGCAAATTAAATCTGTAAAGATTAGACTCTGCTGTTGCTTCATTTCCATTCATTTTAATAATAATAGTACATTTGGTAACACTTTACTTGATAGTATCGACATAAGAGTGACATGACACTGTCATGAACACACAACACTGTCATGACACATGAAACCTAACCTTAATCCTAACCCTAACCTCTAACCCTAATCCTAACCCCAACCCTAACCATAACTCTAAACCTAACCCTAATCCTAATTTGTTATGACAAAAACCGAATGTCACTTAATAACAGAAGCGTTATGTCATAAACGTTTATGACTTGTTTATGACACATTCATGACAGTGTCATGTCACTCTTATGTCGACACTGTCAAGTAAAGTGAAACCGTACATTTTAATCATAGAGTGCCTTTCAAGACACCCAATATTGCTTCACAAATTAAACAAACCTCACCTTAGTTGAGTCCTTTTTTTAAATGACAAGATTGCTCCCTCGAACTCTTGACATTCAGTTCTCTGCATTTGCTCCCCCTCCTATGTCCCTAGGCTGCACGGCTCATATGAGGCCCTGAGTGGAGGGAACACTCTGGAAGCCATGGAGGACTTTACCGGTGGCGTAACCGAGTACTTCCACGTTAGGGAGACACAGCAGGAGCTGTTCCAGATCATGAAGAAGGCCCTTGAGAGAGGCTCGCTCATGTGCTGTGGCATAGAGGTGAGTCTATCGCAGAGAGAGAAAGCATTCATAGGCCCTCTCTCAGGGCCTGTGATATTCTAAAGAGAACACTGAAAAAGTCATCTGTTCTCATTTTATCGTATCAATTCACCATCAAATCAATCAACATCAAATCAAAATATTTCTGAGAGAATAAACCCTTGAAACAGGATGGAGTGTCAGAGTCATGGTTTGCCACCTGATCCAGGAACAGTAAAATCAGTGACCAAGCTAGATTTATTTGAATAGAAAGTTTTCACACCCCATTTCTGTTTTTTTTTTCCCTCTCAGGACTTGGTCCCACAGAATCGTGCAGTCAGAACACCCACCGGTCTGGTAAAAGGACATGCTTACTCCATAACTGGTGTTGAACAGGTGAGAAGAAGGCTATCTGTCTGATTATCTATATATCTAATATGGAAACTGTCTGTCATATACTCATATACTTTAAATCATATACTCAGATTTCCATTTCAAGGTGCAGTAAAAGTTGAGATGCACAAACTTAATGATCCTTTCCATGATAAACAATCTACCTTAATAATTCTTTTAAATGGCAGGATAGTAGGGACATCCAGATTCGCCTGATGCGTCTCAGAGATCCTTGGGGGGTGTCCCCACTCCCCACCTGCAAGTCTAAAGACTGGCCATCCCTTGCCTCTTCAGAGGAGGAGAAACAGAGGCTCCAGCCAGTTGAGGAGCTAGGCGAGTTTTGGTAAGGGAGAGGAATGGCGGTGTGGTTCTTGTGATCAACAAGACATACTTTGGACAAAAGCATTTGATAAGAACCATAAACATAAAGCACAAACATACACTTTAGTGATACATAGAGACTAGCTCTGGTGAAAGTTCATTCACACATGTTTTCAACCCCCACTTTGACTATCTGCTCAGTGAAATAACTGAATTTCATGAATCGTGAAGGAATGACCTGAATTTTTTGCCTTCTTATGTGCTCCTAGGATGTCTTATGAGAACTTCTACAATAACTTCACCCGGGTGGAGATCTGCAACCTGACCCCTGACACGCTGAAGAATGACCGCATGGAAAACTGGACAGTGACTGTCCACGAGGGACGCTGGGTGAATGGCTGCTCTGCTGGAGGCTGTAGGAACTTCCCAGGTGAGGTCCAGTGAACATTCACAACACATTAACACAGGGGCTCTCAACCTGGAAGTGAGATAATTTGGTTACACTTTACTTGACAGTATCGACATAAGAGTGACATGACACTGTCATGAACGTGTCATAAACAAGTTATAGATAGATAGATAGATAGATAGATAGCTAGATACTTTATTGATCCCCAAGGGGAAATTCAAGGTCTCAGTAGCATACAGACATCACACACAACATTCACGGCAGAAAAGTAATTAAAAGTATAATTAAAGTAATTAAAAGTATATAATATAAAAAACACAACTAAGCAATAAGGACAGTAGAAGATAAAGAATATACTAAAATACAAATTATACTAAATAACACTAAATCTAAATCAAGTCTAAAAACAGTATCCACATAGTGGGTGATTAATCATGAGGCGCTTGCAATGACTGAGGCAGAGACTGAGCCTGTGATTCTCTGTGCATACAGTAGTAAGGTAAGGTGCTCTGTGTGAGTGAGTGTCATGGTGATGGTGCAAATGAGTAAGTCCAACAGTGCAACAGTGCAAGAATAAAGTCTAGAGACCAGCATAAAATAAATATGGACATATAAGAGAGTAGGCAAGGTAATATAAAAAAACTATAGAAAAACTATATCTATATAAATGTTTATGACACAACACTTCTGTTATTAAGTGACATTCAGCTTTTGTCATAACAAGGGTTAGGATTAGGGTTAGGGGTAACACTTTACTTGACGGGTGAGTTCATAACACATTCATAGCAGCTGTCATAAACTGCACATAAAGCATTCATGACTGTTTCATGAGACATGACTCAACATTCATACCAAACCTTTTATGAATGTGGAAGACAGAACGATGACAACTTGTCAAAATAAAAGTCCAATATCGTATTTGCGTAACCTGGATACCATTAATTTAATCTCTCCAGCCTTTGTAAATA
This sequence comes from Alosa pseudoharengus, assembly GCF_046254945.1. Taxonomy (NCBI): domain Eukaryota; kingdom Metazoa; phylum Chordata; class Actinopteri; order Clupeiformes; family Clupeidae; genus Alosa; species Alosa pseudoharengus. The sequence goes on from NW_027468859.1 coordinate 12,012,161, forward strand.
TTTCATGAATATCTTATGAAGTTTGCATCGAATGTCACTTTACTATACAAGTTGTGAACATTCAGCTGACCCGTATTTGTAACTGGAACGGTTGGACATTCCTAGTAACAAAAGATGAGAAATCATCTGCAAAAGTTACATCATAAAACAAATACATTTTTATGAAACAAAAATTATTTGCTTGACCATGTTCTGTCTTTTTGCCACTGGAGTAGCCCATTGACTCAGATGTGACGTGATCAGGTTTGGACCAAAAACGGCAATGCTGCTTTTTGACTTTGGACTTTTATTTTGACAAGCTCTCGTCATTCTGTCTTCCACATTCATGAAAGGTTTGGTATGAATGTTGAATCATGTCTCATGAAACAGTCATGAATGCTTTATGTGCAGTTTATGACAGCTGCTATGAATGTGTTATGAACTCACCCGTCAAGTAAAGTGTTACCGGGTTAGGTTTAGAGGTTAGGATTAGGGTTAGGGTTCATGTCTCATGACAGTGTCATGTCACTCTTATGTCGATACTGTCAAGTAAAGTGTTACCGATAATTTCAGGCTTTTGGAACCCGTGAATATAATAATTTCTTCTTATACCTCTTCCCACAGACACTTTCTGGACAAACCCTCAGTACCGCATTCGGCTCATGGAGGAGGATGATGGGGGGAAAGGATGTACGATGGTCATAGCTCTCATGCAGAAGGAGAGACGAAAGGAGCACCTCATGGGACCAGTTATCCACGCCATTGGCTTCTTTGTCTATGAGGTGCTTCAGATTTCCTACTGGACATAATATGCTATAAAACGCTACAACATGCTATAATATAATATTTTAGAATATAATGTAATACAAGACATCCTTCTTGAATAAGTATGATCTTAGGAAATTAGTGCTTTTTTGTTCACTCCTGTTTATATGGGATATTTTCCCAAACAGATACATGGATTAATCTTGCTTCACTGTAGGGTACTAACAGATTTAATTGTGACAATGCCTCCTTTCATTATTTCAGGTGCCAAAGAAGGTAGGCCCATTGGGGGAGAACCTTGCCTTTGGTTGCTGCGTTCCTAAGTAGCTTGTGTGTATCATGGGAAGTTGGCACAGAAAGAAGTCACTCTTCAGTGACTCAGTTGAAGATTGAATTAAGATCTTGAATTAACAAGTTATTTCACTGTGAAAATATGGCTTTTGTTGAACTACCAAGATGATATTTAGAAATGAGGGACAGTAATCATCTGTCAGTTTGTTAATATGTTTCACTGTCTGTGTTTTCCTTGTAGTTACATGGCAGTAACACGCCACTGTCTAAAGCGTTCTTCCAGCAGAACAGCTCAGCGGCAAAAAGCAAGTCTTACGTCAACCTCAGGGAGGTCACTGAACGCGTTCAGCTGAAGCCTGGGGAGTATGTCATTGTGCCCTCAACCTTTGACCCTAACCTGGAGTGTGAGTTCATTCTCAGAATCTTCACAGAGAAGAAGAGCACATCAAGGTAAGAGGGCATGAAGGGTTGATTGCTGTTATTTGGCTGTGTATTCAAGTAGCTCTAAAGCTGTGTTACCATGGTGATGGCTGACAGCTGGCCTATGCTTTCCTGTTAGACTGATCGAGGATCCAGTTCAAGCTAAACGGCCGGTGAGTGATCTTCATCCTTCTGACCTGTCATTTTTATAATCTACTCTAGTCTGAATTGAACACCTTGATATCCTCATTTTCTTGTGAATACAGTAATTTCCTGTGTATTAGCCGCATTGTGTATAAGCCGTAGGATAGGGTTTTATGCAAGTTAAAAAAAAACAAAAAACATATTAATACCATATTAACTGCCCCTGTGTATTAACTTCATAGGTGAAGAAATTTTGCAAAATCAATATACCGCGGCTAATAGTTGGGAAATTTTGGCTGTCCTCAAAATGTGAATTGGTTCAGCAGTATTCACTGGTATATTTTCCCACAGTATATTTGTCAGTTATGTTATAGGAAAAACATTGATATAATGAGGTGTTTAATTAAGTGTTTTGGTATATCCACAGGAAACCATGGAAAAAAGGAAGCTTAAGGTATGATCACTGGTGGTCCGCAAGCTAAGTGGTCCCCGAGCAGACGTGGTAAAATATAATATAGATGAGTTGTTTGCAATATTGAACCAACTTGTATGTAAATCCAAACAGTTCTGCAACACTGTCTATATAAGATATGCCAGTTTAAATCATATAAATCCTCTGAAACAATAAGAAAAGTGCAAAGACAATAAGCAAGGTGGTTCAGTGAGTAGGCCTATTGTGTAGGCTGATATACTGTTGAAGTAGGTCTAATCTATTGTTTTTAGCTAGGTGGTCCGTGCGTTTTTTATTGGTTAAATGGTCCTTCATCTGAAAAAGTTTGAGAAACACTGGACTAGAGCAAGATTGAATAATTAAGCTTCAAGTAATCCCTGGCATTCTGATCTAAATGTAATATTGTAAAGCTTGTCAAAGATCCTACTCCTTTTTGTCTTTTCTTAATCATATTTTGGTTCTTTTCTTCATACCAACCTATTTATTATTCATGTGTATTTGTCATCATGACATTATCATCAAACATCAATCTGTTTATCCAGTCATATCCATTAATTCATGTCTGCATAAACATACCTGTAGTAGGCTATACTTCTTCATCTTTGTGTAGCTTGGCCAACCTCCAGAGGAGAGTGAGGAGGACAAGCATTTCAGGCAGATCTACCAGCAGATTGCCGGGACGGTGAGTTTATAATGAGTTTATGATAGAAAAAAAATCAGATGTATTTAAATGTAATTAAAATGTCCAGTTTGGATACCCACCTATATGATGCTCGCTCACTCACTCTCTCTCTCTCTCTTTCTCATCCATTCTTTCTTTTTTGCTATTGCCCAAGCAGGACATGGAGATTTGTGCCAATGACCTCAAAATTGTTTTGAATGGGGTTGTAGCTAAGTGTGAGTTCCTCTGTCACATCTCTGAGCCTTTACGTCTTGAAATACTAACCTATTAACACACGGTAGCATTTCTATGACTTGTCAAGTTATTTTCTTATTTTCTGCATCCACTGTCATTTAGACATTGACCTGAAGGCAGCGATCTTCAGTTTGGAAAGCTGCAGGAGCATGATCGCTCTGATGGATGTATCCTTCACAGATGTTAAACGTCATAATGTCATAAAGCCTTTGTTGTGCAGACAAGTTCACTACTAATCTTCCTGTGCTTACTACTACATTGTAACAATAAGCCCAGTTGTAGAAAATCTAAAATGGTTAATAAACAGTAATGTATAGTGTTTAGTAGAGTATAAATGCAGTACTGAGCTTTACAACAGTACTGTAGCTACATCTCCCATCATCTCTGCTAGTCAAAGATGTCTTCAGTAACCTTCAAATCAAAATCATATTCACTTCAGCAAATGCCTTATGCAAGTTTAGATAGTGCTTTTATTCCTTGACTATCTTCTCAGACAGACGGCAGTGGCAAAATCAACCTGCAAGAGTTGAAACACCTGTGGAAAAAGATCAAGCAGTGGCGGGTATTCATAATGTTCTTATGTGACCATATATAACCACAGTCATTCATGAGTCCGTCCCCCCCCCCCCCCCCCCTAAACGGCACCCATCTGTTTCAGTCTTGAAACTCGGATGTACATTAGGATTGTCTCGAACTTGTTCTGCAAGCAGGTAAAAAATCATGCTTTGTTGTTTGCTTTGCAGATGATCTTCACACACTACGACGTAGATCAATCTGGCACCATTAGCAGCTTTGAGATGAGGAACGCTGTGCAAGATGCAGGTCAGGCTAGACTGTGCAGTTCCTTGAAAACCTTAATGGAATAAGGCTGCATAATATATCATTAATTTATATGTAGCATTCATGCATACCAATCCCATGAACATACCGGTATTTCAATGCTGGCTGGTTTCAATATTGAGGCATTTATATTTATAAAATATATATATTTTTTTCCATTTCTTCCATGTAGGCTTCCGTCTCAATAACCAGCTGTATAACATCATAACCATGCGTTATGCAGACAAGAACCTGGAACTGGACTTTGACAGTTACATCAGCTGCATGGTTCGGCTAGAAGGGATGTTCCGTAAGGAGACCTTCTGTTGTACTCTTAGAACACTATGGATTCTACAAAATACCAGCTAGCTTTTTCTGAGCTGTCATTGTTGCAGCACTTATCAGTACAGCAGAGTGCTTATTCCTTTATTAGCTTGGATTATGAAATAGTGCAGAATGCAGTGTATAGACTTGTGTAGACATCTGTAAATAATATTTTATCATATTGTTAAGGTTAATGAAAATATTTTTTCTTTTTGGTATGGTGTACTGAAAAGCCCTCTTATTGGTTTCTACACAGGAGCATTCCAAGCCTTTGACAAAGACGGAGACGGTGTAATAAAGTTGAATGTTGTAGAGGTAAGATCGTCATACTGTCTACTGGGAGTTATTCCAGAAAGGAGGTTTAACAAACATTGAGATTAACTCTAAACTCTAGGTTGTCTAAACCTGTGAGCTGTTGGTTCTAAAACACCGGTTACAAATTATATTAGTTAAATCAACCCTGCGGTGTTGCTTAACCTAGAGTTGTGCACGTTCACAACAAATTTATAAAAACATCATCTATTGAGAGACGAAAACCAATGAGTGAAAACGGCGAAACAATGAGCACAGTATTTTTCATAGGTGGAGCAGCAAGTTCTCCTCGAAGCTTATGAGGAGAGAGCCATAATAACAAAAAAGAACAATACTTGCACGTTTGCCGAGAAACGAGACCTTGCTTGGCTGATAGGATAGCAGATTGAATAGCCTATTAATGTCAAAAGCACAATATGCATGCACTGAAATCTCTCCTTGAGTATCCCAAATGTAATTTCTATTTTAACGCAGGTTCTGCTTTGGGCCATGTTAAACCTTGTTTGCACTCCAGCATCCGGATCAGGGTAGGCTATGGGGTGATGAGTGTCGGAAGGCATGGGTATCCTCTATCTCTCAAGATACCCATCACATTATCCTGTAATTGCACATATAGCATTAAGTTAGAGCCTACACATTAATTAGCCTGCAGTGGATCTGATGATATTCCCATAAGGTATAGGCCTAACGCACCCTGTTGAAATTGTTGTTCAAATTAGATTCCCGGTACATCCTGGAATCGTGCACTGCACTCACCTCTACGTTTGTGATAAAATGAAGCATCATATAATAAGGTGAAGCATCATATAATCTGGCAATTATTAACATAAAAATGTTTTAAACATCAACACTATTAAGAGAGCATCCACAAATATAAGTGGCATATAGCCTATCCATTAGACTTATTTGGACATTTATGCTGTGGAAACCTTTCCTATTGACATAATCTGCCTTGTTTATGAATGGCGCTTGAATGGGCACTTGCGTCCCATCAATGCAGCCAATGACATTAGAAAAGCCTGAAATAGCCAAAGCCCATTAATTGAAAGCTCACCAGTAAAGATAATTTTGGTGCAAATTTAGGAAACTTAAAACAAGTGATGTTGACCTGCCAGTTGCTGAAATTCCACTTTAATGATCCTTGTGGGTTTGTGGCTAGGAAAATGAATGAAGTTGCGCAGAAACCGCTTTAGCGCAATGCAAACTTTACACACCGACCGTCAAACAGTTGCAGATATACTCTGCCTCTCCAACACTGTACAAAACACTCCCAGTCACACACAAAAAAAAAAAATGGGAGGGATGCACATCATTTGGAAAGAACTGAAGGTGGGTCCACAATGCGTAACATTAGAAACATAGGGATGAAGAATGTTGTTCAAGTATATTAAGGATTTCGCTGAAAAACGGTAGCACTCTCGCAAAAACTTGTTTGGATAAGACAGGATATCATGTTGTGGTCTTATCACCCTCTCACAGTTAATAGCATGGATTATCTGTGCTTCTCTATCAATATAGGACCTTCCTCAAAAACAAACACCATTGTGCGGAACGGAACATGCACTTAACTACCCGAACACGACCTGAACAAAACATCCCCCTTATCTAGTTTAGAGCCGAACACAACCTAAACAAAATATCCCCCTTATCTAGTTTAGAGCCTATGTTACCATAGTGACTTACATAGCCAGACCATTTTGGAACTGAAAATCCAGGTTTACCGCTTACTCTGGATTAACATACCCAGTTAAATCAGTAAACCTGCTTTCTGGAATACCCCCCTGGTCTGAGTGACAATGCCAGTTTATGCCTTTGTGTACATGTACTGTACTTCTCACTCACTGTATTCTCTCTGTAGTGGCTGCAGCTGACAATGTATGCATAGATCTCTGTCGGGATGCACAAGACTGATCATCATGGGTTCTATGGGAATGGCCCAGAAAACATTTTTATTTCATGAAACCTCAAGACTGACCAAAACAGGTCTTAAGTAAACTGGAGTGACAACTTGCAATTGACAATACTTTGTGCTGCTCTATGGATTCTCCTGCCTTGTGAACTGAGCTAATGGTTGGATGTGAAGTCTCAAGCTGGTTTGGAAAACCAGGCCAGTGACCTTACAAACTACAATCTTACAAGTACAATTGACTTATTATTACCAATTGCATTTTTGTAAAAAAAAAAGTGATACTAAATAACTGATTGCATTGCCTTCATTCAGTCTGTAACTAAACATGGCTATAATATCAAAGAAGTAGAACATAACAGCGAATGCATTATAATGATACCAAAAATATTTGCAAATATCCATCAAATGAAAAAAGCTTTTTTAATAAACGTATTATCAAGGCAAAGCATTGCAACCTGTTCTCAGAAAGCCAAATGTCATAAACAATGGATTAATTATACACTGGTGATAAAACATAAACACCAAGTATGGCACAATGCATGTTAATAAATTATGTACAATGTATTTAATGCCTTGATAAAAAAAAAAACACGTTTGGACAACGTTTAAACATAACAAGGGTCATTCTCTTCCCCATTTAATTCAGAACAGAGTGCATACTTTATTAGAATATAAAATTTGCTCTTTCCAACAATGACGGGGGAAAAAAAAACACTGAAAAATCTTTTGTACATTTAACTTCTTTTCCCCGACCCCAGTTTCCCCATAGCTTGTTATATGATTAGTGAGTGAGAAGAGCCTTGCCATGCGAGTGTCCCTAGAGTCTGGTGATGCCACACCACACTTCCCAACAGAAGGGAACTGCTATGTGCACCCTGACTGTGAGTGAGAGGTCAAGGGCGCCCTCTGGTGTAAAGGAGGGGTACATTCATCCAAGTGAAAACTGGATGAAAATACTGAAATTACCATTAAAAAGGGAATGCTCCAAAAAAGTGTCATGCTGCTCTAGTCCTCTTCAAGTTATCAAGTCTTGGATAGCATTATACGAAAACAAAAGGCCAAACAGGAAACAAACATATGGCTGAGAAGCGAAGAACAAGTGCCACTCTGACAAACATGCATCAGAGGGCTATAGGAGAAACCTCGAGGCCCTGACCTGAAGTAGGGCTGGCCGGCTCCTCTTTCATGGATACGGCCAGCTGTGTAGCTTCATCCAGCCCCATTGTAGATGGCGCACACTTTGCAACTTCATTAGGGACGTCAGGTGAAGGACCAGGAAGTGCATCAGGCTGCGAGGAGCTCAGAGGCTGGGGGGATCGCTCTGGGCTGCGCTTGGTTTTCTGTTTCTCTCCATCATCTGCGCTACTCCCACCTGCGGGGTCGCAAGCGGGACAAGGAAACATTACAAGGCTGATTGGTGATGAGGCTGTACAGTGGGCAACACGTCAGCTTCATGGAAGACTGGCAAACTAATAATGCCACTAAATGGATTCTCAAGCTCCATACGCATACTGTTAATGCATAATGTGTCAAAGTTGGAGAGTACAAGAGGTCCTTGCCTCGCATGAACCTCAGGATCTCGATGCGTTTGGCCCTCAGTGCATTAATGTCACTCGCAGTCTGGCAAAAGAGCATAATGGTTAAACAAAATCTGTACCCTCTTCCATTTCTTCATCATCACTATCGGATCCTATGGATGTCATTTCAGGCACACGCAGCCACACACACACACACACACGCACGCAGGCACACATCTTACTGTTGCGCTTACAGCAAAGCAAACTCACCTGTTCCCTGACCATCAGGAGTTGTTGCACCTTCACGTAGGCCTCCTGTAAGGTGCCACGCGCCTGGGTCAAACTGTCCTCCAGATTTAGCAACGAGCTGCTCAACTCCTCCTCTCTCAATGACACCGCCAGCAGCTCATCAACCTGCCCTGCAATTGGCCAGTGCGGTTGTAAAAGTCAGTGATTTCAATGGAGGTCTCCAGATGTCACAGTTATAGCATTATAGCATTATATCTAAAACAAAATGTTTCCTCGTACTCTCTTTTTTGGGTTTTGCTCGTTCTGATCCAGGTCGGTCCTCTTTGTCATGGCATGATGATTCAGCAGGTGATGGAACATCCTAAATAAAATGAAAAAGTGTTACACATATACTACTGAATATTTCCAGTTTATATTCCATTTTTTTCCAGATATACACAGGCGAGGTGTTTCCTAGTGCTGAAGGTAGGGAATTTCCCACAGCGGTCAATCAACAAACAAGCCTATTAACCATTAAAAACAAATTCAGCAACAAAGCTACCTTGGTGGGCAGAAAAAAAACATCACCAACAGAACAGCCTTTGAGATCATTTCACTGGCGTTATCAAGCATTATTATACGGCTCTCCACAATGCTAGTAGAACGCTCCATTGACTTGAATGGGATTTCCCAACGTTCTACGGTAAAATATTTTCATGTAATTACCGCTGCAAACATATAATTACCGCTGTCAATGGCAACGGGTTTTGTGCTGCCGATTTAAGTGTTTCATATCATTCCGCAAGTAGTCCGGTCACTTCTTGCATTGGAACTTCATTTAAAAGTGAAAGCAGACGGTTGATCAGCTGTGTTCTAAAGAATGTTTGATTCAAGTTCAGCGTGTGTTGCGAACTATGGAGTTTATTTTTTCGTTTTGGCAAGTAGCCATATAATAAGCGGGAAAATAAGTCCCTTCAGGGCGAAACAAGACCCCTCCGCTGGCGCGTTGGGGTCCGGTTTGCCCTGTCGGGACTTATTTTCCCAATAATGACCGGCGTTCTATACAATTCCCTTACGGAAATTAAACAGCAGTGAAGCAATGTACCTGCGAATCCCTCTGACCCCAATCATCTTTCTCTATCTTCACAAAGACCCCTGCAGGTCTGTGCGGCCCAGTGTCCCCGTCCACATGCCCAGCTGAGGGCTCGTGGTCTTCTAGATAGGGTTCCTCAGGCACTGGATCCTCACAGCACATTGGAGAACCGCTGGTGTCAAAGTCTATAGAGTCCCACTGAAAGTCCTCTCCCAAGGGCAGGTCCTGGACCTCCTCCAGGTGAAGGTCATCTGGGAGCGGCACTACTGGACTCACCAGCTCAATACCAAACCTGTGGAGGAACATTGAAGCCGTTTCTATAAATGCTGTTCTTTGTTTGGATAAAATGCTAAAGCAAGCTCTGTGTGGAAGATACTTATTTAACTGATCTTCTACTATATAATCTTAATGAGATGATAGACTTCTTAATTTAACAAAGATCTTTTAAAAAAGCAAAGGTACAGTACACACAAGTCCCAATTGAAGCAGACACTCAAGGATCACAAAAGCCATTTTAAGCAATTACACATGGCGTGGTAAAACATTGCCAAAATCAGCCTTGTGCTACTACTGTAAGACTGGCTCACAGAAGTGGAAAACTCTTCAAAAGCTTCAAAAATAAAAGTTCCTAGTATTACCACATATTGGTTCCATCTGTGTACTTAATACAAGTTCACTAACTGGCTGATCTACTTGGCTGAAGAGAACCCTGGGGATCACATTGACCAGTGGCAAGCGGCCAATTTCCTATTGGTCGCTATAGTTCCACAGCGGAACAGTTGTAGCGGCAGCGTTAAGCTAGGGTCAAACAATTTGAGCCTTGAACATAGTTCAACTTTCAAAGCGTAATGCAATGTTTGTGTAACTTAGGGACGAGATAGAACTTCTTTTGATTTATTATGGTCTGAGCGTTGTGTTAGGCTTTACAGCTGGCGCTTCGTTATTTTTCAATGTGATCCCCAGTTAACCATAGTATCAGCTTGTATAAGTAAGTATAAGTATATATACTCTTTTGATCCCGTGAGGGAAATTTGGTCGCTGCATTTATCCATATCCGTGAATTAGTGTAGGGAATGGTTGGAACAAACACGTGGTAGGACTTTCTGAAGCTGTGTGACGTAGGCGTTCTCTCACCTGGGCATGCCCTTCTCCCTCAGCCTCTTCTTCTTGTGGTACTCCTGGTAGAGCTCCTTCCAGTTAACCTTCCTCTTGGCCACCGTGGAGTTGATGAGCTTCTGCAGCGTGGGCCTCAGGCCTGGCCCTGCCGCCACATCCTTCTCCGCCTCGCCCGCCTGTGAGCTGCTGAGCGTCCGCACTCGCCGCGCTGCCGTCAGGTTGGGCTCGTGGTGAGCGCCGCTCTTGGCGCTGAGGCGGCTCAGGTCACGTTTGAGCAGCTCGGGGAGACCCAGCCTGCTCTGGGAGGAAGAAGGTGGGTCAGCTGCACTGCTGCTGCTGCTTTTAGGGGACTGCGCGGGCTGGAGAGTCTCTCTGGAGTCGGAGTTTGTGGTTTCTTCATCCTCAACACCGGTCCCTTCCTCAGAATTATGTCCATCTCCATCGTGCTCGGTCTTTAGTTTCTTTAGCACCCTGTTGTGCCCATCATCATCTGTGGTTGAGGCGCTGGGGGGTTGCAGATTGGCCAGACCTTCCTCATCCAAGGACTTCCTGATTCGCCGCAGAATGGTGGAGATGTGCTGCACGTGAGCTTTGACCAATCCCGGTGCCCGGGGAAGGTCCTCTTGGCGATTGTGCTCGGTTGAGGAGCCAGGTGGTCCTTCGCTTGGGTTCAGCGGCCTCTTTCTTGACCTCTTTGCCTGCGGTGAGGCATTTTGTTTGCCGTCAGCAGTTTCTGTGGAAAGTGCACCGGTATGGTTGCTGACCTTGCCCTTGCCCTTGGACGGCCCTGCTTTGACCGCGGGTGGATGTGCAAAGAGCAGGGCCCCGACTGGGGGAAGCAGATCGTTGGTGAAATCCAGACTAAAGTCGATCTCTGAGAAGAACTGGCTTGCAGACGGCCGGTTGCCACACCCGCTACTTTGGAAAGAACCCCCTTGCTCTTTGGATCTTGCAGCGTGACTGCTGTGTGGCTCTGGTTCTGAACACACAGAACCGGTCCTACTGCTTCCGGCTCCATCTGCCTGTGAGCTAGAGACCTCCTGATGCAGAGCGGGCCCGTCCCACTCCCTGTTTGAGGAGCTCGATGGGGAATCAGGTGACAGAGAACGCCCACGAGGTTCGCCGCCTGGGCTCTGACTTGACCTGTTGTTGTTCTCCTTGTTCTGTTGGTGATGTGGATATGGATGTGGATGTGGATGCTGATGTGTACTGTTGGACTGTGTGCCTTTACTGTTACAGGCCTTTCCCTGGTGCCTGGCTTTCCGAGCATTAATCTTTTCTAGTCTTCTCTTGGCCCTGTTGAAAAAACAATGATGCTTCATGAGTTAAGTCAAAGATAAAAAGCAACCATCTAGCCTACAGTATGTGACAACTTATATAATAAGCCCTTTACAGGAAAGCGTAACTTCTTTGACTTGGCCTCACTTGTTCTCGGTGTTCAGTCGGTCACGCTCCCTGCACAGGTTAATCAGGTCAGGAGGGGTTGTGTACTTTAGTGCCACATTCGCACCACTGCGGCGTTGTTTTGCCAGTGCAGCGATTTTCTGTTTGTGTCCTGGAGTTCCAACATGCTGCCGGTAGAGTGTTAGGCCCTTCCATACACATCCACAGACCAGGCAATGGTGGGGGCGACTCCTGAATTAATAGAAATGAAAATCGATTCAACAAATATACTTAAACAGAGGCAGAACTGTGTGGACTACAACAAATATAAACAGTTTCTCAAAGCTCTTTCTGCAGAGGTGATATGTTGTGCAGAGGTGACATGTTGATGTTGTGCAGACACAGTTTTCTGTTTGCTTTGAGTTTTCAACTAAGGTTTCCCAAAGCCCTCTCAAGTTTCAGGAGGTAGTTCTCCGCAAACATGTTGAGAGTTACCTTGAGATGAAATGTTTACACAAAATCCTTCAAATGTATCTGTTCAGACAGCTCTGTATGTTCGCCACATTCGTTCACGTCTGTTCAAGGAATTTGAACGCACCAGTCAGAGGTGTAAAAGTCTGACTTAAAGTAAATCCTGCCACATATTTGCTCCAACCATTTACTAAATCAGCTGAATCTAATTAGTATGTCTTATCAACCAGATAGATCAGTTAACTAGTGAAATCACCTGTGTTAAAGGGACACCAGGCAACGTTTTCGTGTTAATTAATCATCTTCGTAAGTCGGTATATGGTTAAATGACTCATTACGGGGCGAATGAAGGCTCTCTCGCCCGCCCCTACTGCCTGTAGGAAGAATATCCCACTTGCAAGTTCGGTGTATCCTACCCGCCGACCGAAGCAGGATCAGTTTACAGCACAGAGGCAGGCTAACGAAACGCTAGAGATTGTTGCAAACATGTGTATAATGGCAGAGCCGGCGAAGAAGCAGCGAAAACCCTTGACGGAAGACGCAAAGAAAAGGAAAAGAGCTTCAGACCGAGCGAGGGGGAGTTTCGTAGAGAAAAAGCATCAGGCTTGCCTGGTGTCCCTTTAAGAGCACAGGTAGAACCAATACATGGTGACACATTTGCCATCACAGAAATCATGAGGATTTCCTTGGCTTGACTTGGTTCTTACTTGTTATATAGTTGTTCCAACACAAGGTGATGGGTAACACCATTCATGTGTTCATCTACCTCCTGTGGGTATCAGATGAGAGACGTTAATACATGACATTATATTGCATGCATAATGGTACAGAAGACACATCAAAGTCTAGACCTACAGTCAAACCTAGGATATTCACAGTACTTTATCACTTATAATATAATATATTATCACTTATAATATAATATATTATTTTAATATATTATAAGTTACTTATTATATAATATAGGCCTATACTGGGTGTAGGTAAAGGTTGTTAAGATAAAAGTAATTCTTACCTCTGCTTTGTAGCTGTGCGTGCAGACATAACATTTCGTCAAGCCTTTCTTTTTCGGTGCCTTCGTCATCTTGATAACAGCTCTAGTTATGCATTAATGAAATATTTCACCGATGATAAGATGCTCAGTGACATCTTACTGGCTCGGAGACCATAGAATGACAACACATCTCTGAATATATTTTATTCTGAAAAAGAAAAACTATACAGCAATTCTCTCCAGTTACAGATACAGTTCTCTGCCATTGCAGATTGCAAAATGCATTTTAGGTGGTATTTAAGTCAGTCAGGCAGCTAACTATATTAGCATCTGCAAATGTTACTTACTTTGACTGCACTGCAACAGACAGCGTGCGACTGACTGTAAATAGCGAACCTCTTGAAAATATAGATATCACTCAATAATTCGTATTATATACATAACAACCGAGGGAATATCATTATTTTCAAATGCAATGTTTCAGAGCCAAAACCACGGCCAAAACTCGCATCCATGGACGCCATGTTTTTGCTGCAACGCGAGAAATCACACACGTGCTTGATGACTAGAGCTCTCAGTCAGCCCACTGACACTCAAGGAGCCAATCGCATTAAAAAGCAGCCTTTGCCTGCGCCTAGTCCTATCTGTATACCAACTTACTACAATCTATCGTAGACAACTGTTAACAAATGGTATATAGATCTACGGTTTTCTCACGCCCTTCATTTAAATGGTTGGTTCTGCTGTCTTGCGGAAGTAAGGACTGGATTCTTATGATGAGCGGCTGTGCAAACACTTAACAAGTCATAACGTTAACTGTCTATTGATTTCATTGAGTTTGGTGAGACAATGTGTACGGGTTGTTTACATAAACAATACCCGGACAGGGTGAGTAGTAATTTATATCACTGTTGCAGAGAGACCTAAATTTAGTCCTGCCTTAAACATAGCTAACGTTAGTGTGCTAGCTTACGTACAGATCTAACGTTAACTTCTATGCACGTAAACCAAGAGCGTAGTTCTAAACAACTTTTAAGTAGAAATGTTTCGAAAACTTAAGATAGGTTTGTAGCGTTGTTCATTGCTTTCTACAATTCTCGTAGGGAAATACTTGTCTGGAGAATGGATCTTACCTCATGAATTATGTTGGCTGTGCTAATTGCCACCAAAGGGACTTCGTTATGATAAGCAATAAGACCACGGTTGATGAGGACGGAGAGGAGATTGTCACATATCTGCGTGAGTACTGTTACTGAGTACTGAGAACAGTTGTTTTTTCCCCCCTGCTCTACATAAGCCTACAATGATTCAAGTTTGCGTATGTTGCTTTTGCAGATATGTGTAAAAATTGCGACCACGTCATAGCACGGCATGAATACACATTCTCGGTAGTGGATGACTATCAGGTAGGCCTACTTATTTGTTTTTGGATATTTTGGAAAATATGACAATTCTGCGAATTCTCAGTTTTGTGACGTTTTCATTTCACTGATTAAAAAAGAAACCATACCTCTTTCTAGGAATACACAATGTTGTGTATGCTGTGTGGAAAAGCAGAGGACTCCATCAGTGTTCTCCCAGATGACCCCAGGCAGACGGCCCCCCTGTTTTAGTATCCCTCTTGCGACTACATAGTCTAGCACAGAGTTATCATAGTTTTGGAAAATTCACAAGGACGCCTCCTGTAACATTTGGTATCATCAGCTGTCGTCAGTGTTAGTAGATGACCTGAAATTGACATCATTTCTGCCCAAAACTCTGACCATTCCCAAGCAGTCATACTTGTACCCGTTCACCCGTTTAGTTTAGTTTAATTCCAATTGAATCCATATGGAATGAGTACAGAAAAGCACTCCAACTTAATAGAAATCCGGTCCTTGGAGAGATGCAATACACCATAGTCTGCAACCACCAATTCACACACTGTAGGACTACAGACTCACACAGAGAGGACCGCTGCTGTAGGCAATCCCATATTTTTATATAATTTCTGCAAACAAGTTCTTTAAGTGTTTATTTTCATTGCCTTAAATGTTTGTTTATTGCCTTGATTATTCAGCTATTTAAAATAATATTTTTGAGCAATTCAACATAATGCTACACAATAAGGATATGTATGTATGCTTTTGTAAAATAACTTGAGTAAAGAAAAATAAATTTGGTTCAGGATGTTTTCATGTAAACTCAGTTGTTGGTCTCATTGATGGTTCTGTTCATGAGCAGTTTATTTTAAAAAATAAACAGATTGATTTGTACAGACAATATACAGTACGATGTTGTATAAATATGAATAAAAAAGCAAATGACCACAGCGACTTATGTACAACCTTAGTCATGCACGTTTCTTCCCATTTTCACATTTACATTCCAACAAATCAGATGTTTCTTTGCGTGATAAAAAATAAAACAAACAAGAAATGCTGCCGGCAACTCAAGGAAAAATGTCACACTACACTAACAGGTATATCTGATGATGCCACAATGACTGGCAGTTTACATAGATTCTGTACAGTTATTAAGACTAGGTCTATCGGACCAGATGTCTTGTCCTTTTTAAGTACCTTGTAAGATACAGTAAGCATGAGTGGTTTGGTTACAGTGGACCGAGCATGTGGCCTATTGACAAAATGTACAGTATTTATAACTTCATAGACCAAAAAACAGCTTCTCTCACTTTTTCAATGACTAAATCAAAATCAGTGAGAGTAGAGCTACTAAACCTTAGTGATCTGAATCTCAGGATGAAATGCTAACAGACTATCAGCTTTCTAAAGCTTGTATGACTAAATCAGTTTATGGGACTTTTTTTATTTATTTAAAAAGCCCAATATCATAAACTGCATTTTGCCAATAGTGTCACACGAGTGCACTGCTAAAACAATGCAGATTGAAATATACAGATATATGTTGGCTTTAACCTCTACTGCGGTGAAAGATAACTGATTGACTACATGTAGCTAGTGTTCTTAATAGGACAAGGAAATATGTTTTTAAAAATTGACAGTGTGGCATATCTCTTTTATCCTCATATTTGTTTTGGTTTTTCTTTACCTGGAGTATAGTTCACTGGTAGAGGCAGACTGCAGGCATGGAGGAGAGGACACTGCACCAAGACAAATGACCACTTGCAACATGTGGCTGCCAATGCAAGAAGACATTGTCATCATTTCCGAGCTTAGCTGTCAAGTACCGTAATACACATGTCCATAATAAATAAATACATTCTATTGATACTGTTTACATTACATACATTCCATTAATTACATATATATACACATGCTTGATTGAACCACATAGGGCTATACAGATATTTAACCATATGGCCATCTGATCAGTTGATATCCACTGACCGATAAAGGCGGAGTCAATGAAAATAGAAAATAACTCTTCATAAGAAAAATAAATAATTTTTGGACTGTAACAAATGACATATGAGACAATAGTGAAGTAAAAAATAAAGTTATAAAAAAAGTGAAACATGACAAGGAAAAGAAAAGGCTGTGATTTGGCCATAGAGCTGACAATCCATAGAATGATGTTAATTCTATGTTTTTGGCAAAAAGACTTGAAGTGGAAGGACCCTTCTATAGAAAGAAACTTCAGTAAAAGTGTATGAAGGAATGACGTTGTGACAGAAATCAAGGAATAAATAGAAAACAAAACAAAATGGTGCACAAGATATCTCAGAGGTATGGCAGACAGGAAGTTGAAAAGGCAAGGGACCATTTTCCCATGGCGTCATCATAATTATCATCAGTGCCATCGTCATAGTTGACATCGTCAGTAACAAGGCTCTTTCAAGCATTTCGTTCAGTCTCGGGTCACTAGTGTGTCGGGAAGCTCAGCTCAGGTTCAAACTACAACTCCCAGAATTCTTCCAGACACCCCATAGTTAGAATTAGGCCATGGTATGACCTTAATTATGTCCTACCCACCATACTGTACAACCCCAAGTCCACCCCATCCTGGATCTGGACAGGTGTTCATCTGCTTAGCTTGGTAGTGACTTTGCCTTCATGGCTACCCAGCCGGACTTTGGGGCAGTACCCCGATGCCCGATAGGCCCTTAGCTCCGCCGCGCGAAGAGGTGGCGGGGACCCCGAGAAGCTGGAAGGCGATTGGCTGCGTCCCAGGAAGACTCCGCCGCCGCCAGCGGCGTCGTGCGACTCGTGCCGTGAGGGGGAGGAGCTTAGGGAGCGCTGTAGGGATGAGGAGGAGGGACTTCTGTAGTGAGGGGTGGGCCCGCTGCGCTCCTGCATCAGCTGTGTGAGGTTGTCCAGGAGATCAGCGTCGCTAGTGCTACTGGCACGGATGCGGTAACGCCGACGCCTGATGAGATAAGACAGATTCAGAGAAAGACATGAAGAGAGCGTGTCTCGTTTGGTTGTTTTGAACAAAAGCGTCTGCTAATAAAATAAAATATAGCCATAAGCAAACAGGACTCCCTGTGCAATCGCTGACTGCACCTTTAATGTTAGGCGGAAAAATATAGACAGAGTGACATTGATGGAGAAGACAGAGAGGAGGAAAGAGAGAGAAGTTAAAGGACACATTATTTGCAGCATATTTCCCTTGATGTCAGAGCACCAAGTCCTCAAATCACCCTGCTGTTGCATTAGCTTGTCAGAGAACTTGCTGTTCCTAAGCAAGCCTAAGGTGAGCATTTTGACCTTATCCAAAGCCCTCTGTTGATTCAGCAAACTGTAAACCGTAGAATTCCCCAAATATCAGAGAGCAACACCGATGGTACGAGAGAGCAGAGATGCAGCATGAGAGTTCAGACTAGATGCATGTGGAGTTCACCTCATCTCCACTTCTCATATGTAATGTATGTATAGGTATGTATGTTAACCCATCACCTCAACACCCTGCATGTGATTTATATGATGTCGTTTTTTTGTGAGCATTTATGGTGCGGGGTGCACAAGTGAGTGTACTTGCTCTCTCTTTACAGTATGTACTTGTGTTGTGTATTGACACACTGCATGTGTATGTGTGTTTACGGTCTCTTACCGGTTATCTCCGGCAGGGCGGAGGGGAGGTTTGCCCGGTGGCGGACGTGGGAGGAAACGACTGGCGGCTTGCACATCATTCGGGGCCAGCGTAGGGCTCAGGGGCCGTGGGATGCGGCTCCTCCCTGATGACAGGGACGACAGCGAGACGGGGTCCTCGGCCTGCCAGCCTCCGCCATTCCCACCTACCGAGCCCCCCAGGGCCAGCCGGTCTCGCAGTAGCGCTGAGGGGAAGTGTTCGCAGGAGGGCGAGAGGGCCGGGGACAGCGCGGGCGACAGGGGCCGCCGCGTGGGCGAGTCGGGGTCACGCACGGGGATGCGGCTGGCCCGCGGCGAGGAGTCTCGTCTCGGACGGGGTGGCGGAGGGGTGGCTCCCGACGGGTGGGTGCCCTCCACGCCGCCAGCCGTCGTGTCACCCTGGTCAGGGAACCCCGAGTCGCTCTCGCCCCCCTCTATCTCCATCTTGGAAGTGGGTTTGGGGGTGTCTCCGTCGATGGGGTCCCGGTCGTGCGGAGAGTCCAGGGGTGGCACCGCGGGGCTAGGTGGGTCGTCTGGGCCGAGCTCCCGCTCGTGCTGGTCCATGGTGCTGCCTGGCTGATCCTCCTGTCTACCTTCCTGTTCAGATTTCTCCTGCTCACCAAACTGGAGGGAGAGAGAGAGAGCGAGAGCGAGCGACAGAGAGAGAGAGTGGATAAGGAAAAAGCGTGGGAACAGCACGTGAATTCAGAGAGTCCTTGAAGATGATGGAAGACATACAAAAAAGCCTCTTTTTTCTCCTCAACAAACTTAGATACAGAGACAGGAAGAGAAAGCATTTGGGAAATCAGTGTTTTCTAAAAATGACAATTTAAGGTCGATGGTACTAGTGAAACCACTGACTAACCATCAACCACCAAACCACAGGCGGCACAAAAAAGAAAGGAGATTGCCGAAACAGGACATCTACCTTCATGGATCAGTGTTCTTGGGTTGGGCTAAGTCGCCAGCTTGATAATAACCATGGACCATCAAACCTGTTCTTTGGTTTGGTTGAACATTTCAGCTGAACGATATGGCAAAGCTGCTGATCAGACTCACCGGCTCTTGTTGAGTGCGGCCGATGCGCATGACGGCAGCAGACGGGATAGTGGGCAGCCGCCTGAGGCCTGTGAGGCCGCCACACAACCCCGGCATGCCCGTCATCCCCGTCAGGCCCGGCAAGCGTCCGAAGGGAGGAGCGGTGTGGCACAGGACGCCCCCCAGCTCACTGGAGCCACCGACACTGCGCTGGGGCAGTGGGTCCGACCAGGTACGGGGGATAATCTCAGGCCCCAGCATGCACCCGCCGCCACCACCGCTCCCTCCCCCAGATCGCTCCTCATCCTCGGGCTTGGAGCCAGCCGAGCCCCCGCTCCCGCTGCCCCCCTCCAGCTCCACCATCACCCACTCCTGGGAGTCCCCTTCCTGGGGCACGGGGCTCAGAGTGACGGCCACGTAGCCCCCGCTACTGGCCGCCTCCTCCTGCTCCAGGGAGCCCTGGGAGCCCTGCTTGGGGGAGCCGGCGCCCCCTAGCTGCAGGAGGTCCTCGTCGCAGCCGCCGCCACTGCCGCTGCCTCGGAGACTGCCCAGGCTGGAGCCGCGCTCTCGATCCTGGGAAAGGCCGGGACGCTGTTTGCCCAGACTGAGAGAGGAGAAAACAGAGAGAAAAAGAAAGAGTGTGAGGGAGAGAAAACAACATCAAGTGCTTACGTTGCCTTGCTTCTATTTCCAGAAAAAAGTTGGAGGGAAAATACTAAAAGAAAAATCAGGACTACTGTATTCTTGCCTGTTTTTTTACGGTTCTTGCATCATCGGCACAACTTTTTCACCATAATTAGCACTAATTCAATGCTTATTATATGCACTTATGTTACAGACTGAACCCACAAGTGGAGATAAATATCACAAATGACTTTCACTGCCTATACACCTACCGGTAGTTTGAACAATATATAACAGACAAAAGAAATATGAGAAGTATGATGCAATCAGGGCATTTAGTGCATCTAAACAAAACAAAAAATCTATGATCAACAGTAATTTACTGTATATTAGCCACATTGTGTTTTAACAACAGTGTTTTATGCCAATTAAAAAGACAAAACTGTGTATAACCACACCTGTGTATTAACCACAGTGCCTAATAGCCCAATGAATCAGAATCAGATTGTACTTTAATCAGAAAGAAGGATGAAGGAAAGAAATGCATTCACATGTATAACACGCCCCTTTGTATTAACCTCATAGTTTAAGACATTTTGCAAAATAAATGTATTGTAAACCTTGGCTAACAGGGAGGAAATTACAGTACTCACTAAGCCTCCAGGAAGCGCTCGATGGTGGGTTTGGGTTCGGGGGTGAGCCGCTTGTCCAGGCCCATGCTCTGGCTGTGCCTCATGCGACGGAGCAGCGGCGCCACCCGGTCCAGCAGCACCGTTTCGGACCGCACCCGACGGGGAGAGCCCTGAATGGACCCGCTGTTGGGGCTCTGGTTGCCTTGGTTCTGACTGCGCTCCTCTTCACTGGCCACCTATGACCGGGTTGGGGCAACATGAGAAACCATCTGGTTACCGAGACGGTCCTTGAAGCAAGACGATTCTTTTCAAGAGGCTTCATTGTCAGCAGCAACTAGTTACGGCTTTGAGGAATTCATCTTCAGGACTTAAGGGTCGTTTAGGGTCACTGTTTTGTGGTCGGACATAATGTCTGTCCACTGCTAAGTTCTTGTTAAGATCAAAATGTTTCATCTTCATTGAAAATAATGAAGGAGATAAAGTGACTGACATCACTGAAGCCAACATTGAAATAATACAAATCTAGTTTTATTTTGTGATTTAGTACGCTAAAGGTGATACACTGGCAATACTGATGGGCAGCCCCATTGATAACATTCACTGTACAAATCTTATACAATCACTGCTTATCATTTTTGCCCATTATTAATTACTAATAAACACAAGCTGCCCATTGTAGCATGTTGGCCCATCAGAATTGCTAAAGATGTTACTTGGTGCGACTTGGTGCATTATTAATCTAAGGGTGGGTTTATAGTATGTCGACTGAGATGTTGCTACAACAAACATGTTTTTTGTTGCAACAACAAATCATTTATACTATATGAACTCGCCAAATGATACAGGTTGACAAAATGGTGTGGAAAAAAGTCTTTGACACTTCACAAAGTGGTCATGCATCAACTATTCAAATTTATCAATTGAAAACTACTTGTATCTGATTTTTTGTAAAATTGACTAAATTTGGAAATATGACTAAATAATTCATTGTATTATGTGTTGTCGTCAACCATGTGTCATGTGATAGTTCTTACTTTGTGCCTTAGCCGGCGGTTGGTGTGGAATCTTTTTTTTTTTTTTTTGTCGCCATTCCGCTTGTCGCTGCGCCATCGCTGGTCGACATTCCCACAAACCCACCTTCACTCTCCGCAGGGCAGCTGGCCTCACCTCCCTCACCTTCCTGATGAGCGGCTGCTGCTGTTGCTGTTGCTGCTGTTGCTGCTGCTGCTGCTGGACGTGGTTGCGGTTGCGGTCTCGGTTGCGCTCCATCTCCTCCCACACGTCAGCCCCCAGGGCATGCTGGGACGGCATCGGCGGGCAGTTGTCCGCGTCGCTCAGCCTCTCGCCCTGGAGCACGTCCTCCGTGTTTTCCCGCTGCAGGTCTCCAGGCACCGCCGACGCGTTGGCCATCCTAATTGGACGAGAGGCTTGTCAGTAAAGTAATGCTGGACCGTGATAGCTGATTTTAAAAATAGGAGGGTGTTATAGGCATACCCCATGTATGCAGGAGTGAGACGGGTCAGTTGCTGGGCAGTGGTGGCCAATGTCTGGATGCTCAACAGGCCATCTGAGTCGCTGCGCTCCCAATCATAGGGGTCATTCTCCATTACGTTAAAACTCTTCATGCTGTTGTCGAACACGGACATGAGCATCTGCAAAGACAAAAAAATCCTCACCATCAACAACTCAGTAAAGCTATAGTTCCCTACAGACAAAAAAAATCTTCAAAAACCGCAAAAGGTTACATTTCCTCATTGACTTCATTTTACAGTTATGCATATAACACAGTTATAACTGCAACACACACTATACAACTTCCACGATTCATCATAATTTCAACATACAACAACATTTTACCTTCTGCCAGCATTAATGTAGTGCTATATCAGTTACTAATACATTGATGTCTTGAGGAGGTAAATGTGCTAAGTGAGAACATTGCTGTAAGTCACTGTGACATTGAGAGCCTTACTAAAGGACACTCTAGCTCGAAGTTGACCATCTACAAATCAGGAACCCTCCGTTGGTTCCTGGCCATACTATTTCCGGCACTACTGCAGACTCATCAATACACTACTGCATAATGTGGTGCGACAGGAAGTGGTGAGTGAAGGGGAACTGTGTGGGGGACTTCAAATTTCAAAACCCCCCCCAAGGATGTGTACCCTTCTGGTTTCCAAAGTGTGAGGCAGGTCTACCCCAAGCTACCTATTCCCTATTCCCACAGAGAGTAATTCTGCCTGTGAAAAGATCTGACACGTTATGGTCAAGTGAGAAAGTAAGCGGCTTGAAACCTCACAGACGCAAAACTGAGAGCCTACTGTATGTTCAGATCACTACGTGCCCACAAATAAGGACGGATATGGAAATGGAGCACAGACAGTTTCATCATGCTCCCCACTCGCCAGACTATGATATTTTGGAAAATCTACCAAAATATGGCTCGAGCAAAAAGATGAAAGTTAAGAAGTAAATAAATATCCCCACAGCATGCCCGGGGGAATCTCCCACTCATGCAGGAACAGCAGCTAATGTGGAACAGTGAAGAAGCCCACAGAGCGATGGGGAGTGCTGGAGCATCCTAATAACATATGCTCCATATTCCTCACTTCAGTCCTCATCTCATATTTATGCCAGTGTGCTTGTGGCAGTGAGTGCACACTTCAGACAAGAAGATATTCCTGGAAAGATACTCAAACACACACACACACCTATACCTATATCAAGAAAACAAAAGTATAGGACACTTTCTGCAATCACCAATTACCTTAATATACACATGCAAACTTACAAACAGGCACAGGCTTGCAGGTTTTCATATTGGAGGTACTGGTCTGCAAGCACACACACACACAGACTCTCTCATACACACATATACACACACACACACACACAGAACAATGTGCACTACCTGGTAGTCCGGTTTTGTGTAGTAGTCGAGGGTGGAGATGTGGTCCAGGAAGCTGCTGAACTCCGAGGGCAGGTGCTTGAGCATGAGCTTGTGGTCGTAGGTCTCCTTCATGTTCCCCACCTGCTCCTGAAGGATTATGGGACAGGGCAGGGAAACATCACTTCACTCAAATGAGAAAAATGATCTTAAAGATCTTAAAAATAGCCATGGCACTGCAGCATACACATGCAGGGTGCAAAAGCCCTCAGCAGTCCTGGACTGTGTTAAACTTACAACAACCAATGAGGCTTTCAGAATTTCTATACTGACAGGTTAAAACTGGAGTATTACGCGGCAGTTTGAATTGAAACAATGACCGCACTCCTTTTTTGGTTTGGCTTTTTGGTTTTGTTACCCATACACTTGTTTTTCATGATGCAACACTCTCCCACATTAGGCCTACTGACAACTGATTTGTCCAGCTGCCATTTTTGCTTCCGTTATGGTTTTGCATCCCTTTTAAATTACTTCATAAGTTCTTGTTTCCTAAATTTAAAACAGTGTATCTTCCAATCTGGGCCAACCCAGGCCGGTACACTTACTTTGTCCTTGACCTTCCTCCAGGGCAGCTGGCCCACCATGAATTCCACCAGCATGTAGAAGAGGGACCAGAGGTCGTCATGACGACCCATCTCCTGTTTATTGTAATAGCAGGTCAGAGATCAAGGAAGGGCAAGAGAGTGACATGTCTTGATGATTCAAACAAGCAATTAGGCAAGGTCTGTTTTAAAACTGGCTTGGGTCAAAGGGTGTGGGTGTGAGAAAGAGAGAGAGAGTGAAATACAGGAGGAGAAAGGGAGATGGAGAGACAGAGGGAGAGTGAGAGAGTTTGTAAAACGTTTGTTAAACAGTCTTAATATGTCAGATTTACCTTGTTTTTGTGGGCGTTGATGGATGCATAACGCACTGTCCCCCTAAAACCTGCTACTGGACGAGGCTTTGGAGAACAAGGAAGGACAGAAAGGAGAATGGTTATCAAGAAAAGCAAACAAAACAAGAGACCAAGAAACAGAAAAAGAAAGAAACCAAAAAAAAAGTAAAACACCGTTTCTCACCGGTCGGACTTCCTGGGAGGAGTTGGTGAACTGCCTCGCCAGGCCGAAGTCAAGCATGTAACACGTCCTGCATGTGCTTGATAGGCGACCCATGGCAAAGTTGGACTGCAGAAAGGAGTGACTCATTCAGTGTGGGGAAACATGATGGCAATGTGCTAGGAGTGTCTTTCCCTATTTTTGTAAGTCTTCGGGATGCCTATATCCTAGTTCTCCACCACTGTGCAAGTCTTTGGGATCACATATTATCATTATATTTTTGGTGGTAATATCTCTACTATTGTGGAAGTCTTTAGGAAGCCTACAGTGTGAATAACTGGCAGTAAGCAGTTTGGCTGCTGTAGAGGCAGCGGACTCAGCTCTGGCCATCTGACGCAGGACGCATGCCAGTGCCACCTGCGCCTGGCCGGCGGTCAGTGCAGCAAACTGCCCCCCGTCAGACCTCTGCACCGACAAGATAATCAGGCTTTTGTGGTCAGCATGGCTTCGTGGGCATCAATCTAAGAGGCCATGACTGGGCAGAAAGAGCAGACTAAACGTCTACTGTGAGCCAGTCAAGAGAACAACAGCAAAGAAGGTTTACCGCCATAGTCTCAATCAAACACCTGCTGCAAGCACCTTTTTTGGTCAGTGCTGGTCAGTGCAAGCTAATGGATACAAGGTGATGTAAGAGTGCCATTGTAGAAGCTAGCATGTGTTTTTGAAACATCTTATCGCCTGGGTAATCTAAGTGGTCAGATGGTCATGGCCTGTTATGTCCTCAGAGTGACTTGTGTGCACAGCGGCCACTGCCCTGCATACTCATGTTGCTGTTTGGTAATACTTTACTCTGTTCTAAGGACGAAGAAGAGGATGATGTCAGTAACATGCGGAGTCACATGCCCTCAACTGCAATGATTTTTGAGTAGGCCTGTAGGAGACCAGCTTGCACACAGCTTGGTTTTCCGCTAATGGGGGATGAAACAAAGAAAACAAATAAAATAAATAACCCTGAAATCCTAAAGTGGTCAGAAAGTGTAGCTGCTGATGAAAGAAATAACACGCCACTGCAGAATAAATGTGTATAATGAGCAATCAAACCGCCACTACTGATGCTGGAACTTTTTGGGAGACTGAATATCTACTAAAAGCTTCAGACCAAGTAAAGCCAAGAAAAGAATTCTTAATTGCTGTGCACAATTTATATGCCTTTTTAATGATCACTTCAAGCTGGACCAGGGGTTGTGGCCTTGCTGAGTGTTTGTAAGCTCAGATTCCTCTGAGAAGTATGGTCTGGAATGCTCAGTTGTCTTTGCCATATTTTTCATCTGCAGATTTGATTTTTTCGCCCACTAAGCTACTAAGCCACTAAGGAGTGATTTAGCTGATGAAAAGAAAGAAACAGCACCAGCTACCCAAACAACAGTGGCTGTGGCTTCGAGGAATCTGAATACTCAAAAATTTGTGCAAAAGATGGTGCAAACAGGGTTCCCACTCTAAGTCAAAAGTACAATTCCATGACTTTTTCCTGACAAAAAATCTGAATTTCCATGACTTACTATATAATGAATGGTACAATATGCCGACCAATGATTTCAGAGCAGGCGTGTAGCGTTGAAGAAACTTTTACTTTTTTAGAGCGGGAGATGAATAAATGGACATTGAATAGAGTTGGGCTACTAAAGCAAGCAGTAAAGCTAATAACCAGATATACACCAACTGTGCACGGAAATATATTTGTATTAATGTTTTTTGGTAAGTCAATTTTAAACTGCTACAAAATTCCCTGATATTCCATGACTTTGCCCCAAAATGATAAAATTCCCTGACTTTCCATGTCTGGAATAGACCTTCCAAAATTCCATGATATTCCAGAAATTCCATGACCCGTGGGAACCCTGTGCAAACCAACTCATAAGCAGAGAGTCACATCACAGGCCTTACCGAACAGAGTTGTTACTGATTCTGTCTGCACTTGTTTTGTTAGTCTGCTCTGATTCAATCCTGTCACTTTCAAAGTAATTTTCATCTGTGCCAACAAACACCCCTAACTCAAACAAACCACAAAGGTATCCAGACCATGTTAAATCAAGTGCAGAGTCTGTAGAACATAAACAAAAATATTGTTGTTTGTTTCGTTAAAATCATGCATAGTATCACAATATAGACTCTGTCCGTATGGCTCACCGGTTTGATGTCCCGATGCAGGAAGCCGACAGAGTGGATGCTCTCGATGGCTGCCAGAATCTGCCGACCAAGTCGGAGCGTGGTGGACACCGAGAACGTCCCGTTCCGCATCGTCCGACGGAGGTCTGCGAGGTTCCTCCCCTAAAAATGGAACGACACTTCCATGTTCACAAGCGTTCCTACTTTACACAGCACATCAAAACAACAGCTTTGAACGTGCTGAATCAATCAAGGATGATACATTTAGCTGGGAGTCAGTTCTGCAGCTGTAGGAGAAGTTCTAAACACAACTAGTGAACAAGTACTGATTATAACCTACAGTAGCACAACCTCCACACTGTGGTATACAACACGTAGTTTGGGCGGTACACAAAATTCTGCATTTTGACGTTTTATAGGACAGAGAGGATGAATGAAACTGTGTGTGTGTGTGTGTGTGTGTGTGTGTGTGTGTGTACACTAAAAGAAATACCTCCCTGACATTTCCATTTAAAAAAAAGACAAACAAATAATCTCATCTTTGCTGAGTGACTTACAAATACAATGATACAAAGAAAGAAAAATGCATAAAAGACAAGGAAAATCTCAAACATCAAATACTGTACCTGTAGCTCCATCACAACATAATTGAAGCGGTCATTGCGGCCACAACCAACAAAGCGGCACACGTGGTCTTTACCTATGGAAGCAAGCAATAAACTATCAAATTATTTACATTCCATGAGGTTGATAGAAACATATGTGGTGTAACATTGTACTTAAAATAGATGCCAAAGAATAGTAAAAATAAGATTTTTCAAATATCCTTTTGGAAACTGAAAACCCATTGTTACACATCAGAACAAAACATATCTATTACAGTATAACAACAACAATAAAAAACATGGAAATACATGGAGCTGTCTGAACTAATGAACAACAGGGAATGAAAGAAAGAAAGTTGGTTTCCCATATAAAGATCCAGTATATATCCCTATGTAACCTGCGTTGTGCTGACTAGCATGGTCCAACCCTGCACCTGTCTGGCTTCAAACCCACTACTTGCAGCACCTCGAATCGGGAGGCCGGAGTGCTAGCAAAGAGGCTAAAACATGGGCGTTACCTTCTGTTGCTTACACGTCTCATAAGACATCGGTAAGAAGGTATACTTACTGTACAGCTAGTGGATCGAACCAGCTGTTATTTCTGACCGACCCTCTCCCAACCCAGCCACTTACCCTGCAGCCTCTTGAGCACCGCCACCTCCATCTTGAGGACCTGTTTGGGCTGCTGGGCCGACTCCACCTTAAGTGCCACATTGACCTGATTCAGCTGATCCAGGACCTCATAGATTTCCCCGAAGCCCCCTCCGCCTATCTTCTTCACCTTTGGAGGAAGATGAGGCACAGGAAAGGGTGTAAGTGAGGAAAAGAGTGACAATAGACATAGAGAGATTGGTGCTAGGGGGGAGAGGGAGAGATTGGGTTTTTTGGGGGCTTGCTGTGATGTAGTACTGTGCTTATGATACAGAATGGCAGTTGTACTTCTGTTCTCGAGGGCATATTCAGACATCTTGTCTTAAAACGGTAAATGTGACACAGTTGCAATAACCTGGAAATAGTCTGTACTCGAAAAGCCACTGTTTCGCTCAATGGGTCTATTTATGGCCATTTTGCTGATTCTGCACCTGTTAGTTACAGATGTCCTGAGAAAGCAAAGACAAAAAGGGAGCAAATATTGTTTACAGAGAAGAATGTGTGTGTGTGTGTGTGTAAAAGAGAGAGAGAGAGAGAGAGAGAGAGAGAGAGATGCTTGCTCACTCAATTCACACACATCAAAAAAGTCAGGTTGCAACTCACCACTCTCCATCGGTCCCTGACCAGGTCTGTCACTGACAGGATGTCTGTCTGTTCACCGGCCCCACTCATCCTGACGTTCACGAGTGCACTGAGCACGCCCAGACCCGCGCTGCACCTGGCATC
This sequence comes from Alosa pseudoharengus, assembly GCF_046254945.1. Lineage (NCBI taxonomy): Eukaryota > Metazoa > Chordata > Actinopteri > Clupeiformes > Clupeidae > Alosa > Alosa pseudoharengus. The sequence goes on from NW_027468859.1 coordinate 12,040,746, forward strand.
AGTGACACAGGCTGTCTACTGCAGCACACAGACACGCACACATCAGAAAGAGTTACTTAGCCATCGTCATATGACGAGTAAAGATACTGTCACTGTTTTTTTTCTCTATGATCCATGCACAATAAAGCATGTTGCCATCTCAATTACCTGTCAGTGCGTTGCGGTTATTGTTGCACCCAATACAAACGTGTCGCTAATGCTATTTGCATATGGATTAAGATTAGCCCACACAAATGCACGATCAGCAACAGAAGTGTCAAAATGCAGCTGTCGTCAAAACACTAAATCAATGGCAATTGTTTTTGTTTTTACTCGGATCGACAATCCTTTCGAATGAGAGATGTTTATCATCCACTGAGTGAGTCTAGTCAGCAGTCAACATCAAGATACAGCTAACCTTATAGGCTGGGTATCAATTCTATGATTTGCGCATCTGCTGACGATAACATATCGTATCATAGCTTGTCATATTAGCTGACTGTCTACAACTGAGCGATGAGGGAATTTTTAATCATCTTCTCTATGCGTCTTTAATTTTCAAAAACACCTTCCAGCTTTTACTAAACAAACGCGCCAATATGTTGACAAATTGGCTATGGACATAGATCAGAGATGTTGCACTTATGGCTTAGCAAGCTAGCTGGCTAAAATTAGCTGCCGACAAGACGACCTTACCTTGACAACAAAGCGCAACGTTCTGTATCCTATCCCTGTTGCTGCTGCTGGAGCGTGAAATAACAACCAGTCGACCTTACAGTTTATCCCTACAGAGCGCAACAATGGAAGACAGCTGACTATACAAAGTGCATGTACCCGAAGTAAAATCGTCTAACATATGGCAAGCATTTTGCCTCTGCGGTTTGATGAAGGACTGCATAAAAAGCAGCAGCGCCGCAATGCAATCTCTCGCTAAATGTCTTGGTAGCGGCTAAGTTAGCAGGCAGCCATGTAGCTCGCTATTATCCATTCCCGTACCTTCTTCAGTAGTGACAATCCAAGGCAGAAATTATAAGACAGCAGACGAAAACACTTTTTCTCGAGGGGTATTGTTGTCCACAAGCCATGATTCTGTTACTAGGTTGGGTTTGCGCTCAACAGTGAATGCTGCTTGCTGCATGAATAACGTTAGCGCAAAAGGTAGTCCGACTGGTTATCCCCTCTCCTCCCCGAGTCATTCACACAAGGACCATATGTTACGTCACACGTTAGTGAGACTTCTTCGGAGCTACTCAGGGAACTAACGATATGGCAGGGCTGCTTTGTAACTTATTCAGTTGATCTGCATTTGAAAATTGATTGTTTATGTAGTACTACTGTATTGCAAACTGTTTTATTTTAATCAACTGTACAATATCAAGCACGTTTTGTTAATACTGATTGACATAAGTTGGCTGAGCCTGTGTCCAGAGGGGGGAAATATTTCCATTATATTTTAGCCTACGATAGTAGTGAAATGATACCAATATTTGAATCAAGTTTTATTTAAATAATCTTCGAATCGCTTTAATAATGACGTCTAATTCAATTAATGCATCCAGATGCACGCTTGTCTCTATGCCAGGTTATGATGGGCATACTGACAACCTCCATTGGAAATGCAGGAAACCCCATTTATCAAATAATGTTAAAGGTGACTGGGTAACTGTATAAAATAAACAATTATTTTCAAAAGTATGACAATGTTGTGAATAAATAAATACATAATCCATTTTGTCTACAGGAGCCAGAGCTGCAGCCTTGAAAACTCATCTTAAACGTTATCTACGTATTCCTAGTCACCCGCTGAGTGGGGGGACACTTCTCAGCTAAATAAATTGTGAACAGGAATTCCCCTGTAGGGATGTAAGGAGGGCGTCGTTTACCGGATTCCACATGGCCAGGGCCAAATATGGATAAGAGGATAGGCGTGGCTAGTTCACCGGAGGATTTGCAGAGCGATAGTTGAAACGAGAGACTATGTTCGCCCGTGGACGTCCAAGTCTCCAAGAATCGAATTGCTTGTAGTTTAAATATTTGTAAATATTACTAATTAGTCTGCAGATTACGAGTTGTTGCTATACATATTGTTGAGTGATCGACCAAGCAACGCAAGACCCAGACCTGAGCGAACGCGCCCCTGTTGTTGGTTTGTGAGTGCGTAGTCATAGTCGTCGTCACTTTCGAGGGGAAAGTTGCTCTTTTTTTCCAAGTTGTGCAATCTCTGCTTGACAATGTGCAACTCAGGATACCATCCACCCGCATAAACTTTACTTGGATATTAGCGAATGAGTTCAGTCGTAAAACATTTCTGTTGCAACATACCAACCTCTTGGCTTCAAGAAACATTGCTAATCTGTTTGACATTTTTGTGCATGATCCTGCTCTGGAGATGCATGCAGTCGACTTTGTCCGAAAGCAAAACCATTTCCGTGGACCAGCTCACTGTCAATCGAATTTAGAAACTTAAGGAGGACAATGCGATAGTGAAACTGTGAGTATCCCTGCATCGAATTCTCTGTTGAAGCTAACATTATAATGTTGCATTTCTCACACTCTCGCTTTAGGCTAACTTGTTTACTTTACGTTTACTTAGCAAACATTTCGTGACTTCCTTGGCGGACTTAGCCAGTGCTATCAAATTATGTAACTAACATTATGCTACACGCTTCTAGTTGTTCGGGATTGTTGTGAATAGTTGCAAACAATCGGTATTTATACTTCGTGATCAAAATTACACTCGTGCAAAGTAAGTTTTGCCACAAAAAGTTCTCGATCGTTCTCGTGGGAGGGGGATCTTTTAAGGGGGGCAGAAAAGTAGCAGCGCTTGTATCCTCGCTTCCTGTAATTCTCGTTGTCAAACACGGCACTGTACACGCCTTGTTCTAGCTGGCACACTGTACTGGGATCAAAATTAGCCATGGCCTGTGTGAACAAAACTATTAATCTCCAATTGAGAAAATTTTTGGAGGTAATCTAACTTGTTTTTGGTTGGTTGCATACAACTACACTGTGGCAGTGCCCCCCCCCCCCCCCCCCCAGTAGTTTGACGTGGCTGTCACACTGTATCTTAGGCCTGTTCAGTGTTTCGTTACCGTTGGACACTAGAAGACCCGTTGGTTTTAACTGCAGGAGCTGCAGTCGATTACCGCAAGTTCTTGTGACTAATTCCATACTTCAGCATTAACCGTCTCTCACTTTCTCTTGTTGTCAACGAGGCCACAGTGTAGTCATTATGGAAGTAGACGAAAAACCTGTACACTTTGTAATGATTTGACGCGCTACGCTAATCTGAAGAGTTCTACTGGCATTCCAGATATGTTTATCCTAATTGCTTCTCTATTTATAACACGTTTTCACTTCCACCCCCGAACTACAGAGTATAATTTACATGTTAAACAACTCCGTGAGCCAACACTGGAAAGACTATAGCGACTTGCCCATGTGCACGTGAGGTCTTGCTTCCACCATGACCCTCTTTCTATCTGACTCTGCTATGACAGAGCCATGATGCAATGTTCTAAGTAGTACAGTTAAACGGCTATAATACTCTTCCTACAAGACCTCCATTTCTCGATGGTGTATCCACCTCTGTCAAACCTAGCATGAAAATGGTTGACCTAAATAGGTGTGCTAACATAAGCAATACATTTAATGTAAATAATAGAAAAATCTGCCAGAGATAAGGCCCCAATTTAAATGACTGGCAAAGTACAAAGTTATTCACTTTATTCACAGTTATTACTCTCTTGAGTGGCATGTGGGAGCATTAAACTGACTGATCCATGTTTGTGCTGAAGATCTTGGTCATGGTATGAAATTGGCAAATTCAGTTTCACAAGTAGTACACAGTAGAAACACAAGTTTAAATCCAGGACCATTGCATTTTTAAGTTGAGTTGCCTTTGGTCATTATTATTTAAAAAATATGTTTTAACAGTGCACCTGCAGTACAAGCCAGCAGAAGGGATAAGCCATGAAAGAAGCTGTACAACATCCAGGAGAGGTGTATTACAATGTGGGAAGCACTGCATTAGAGCAGGCACATGACGACAATGGATCCAGAGTTCCTTCCAACGCAGAGGCCCAGGGCACTGCCGTTTTCAACCCAGAGAAAGGGCACCCGGTCCGGGGACATTTCTCTCAGAGTGCACCTTTGAAATGGATGCACCAAGACGCTGCACAGGCCCCAGGCTGGCCTCAGGGTGTTCCCAACATGCCCGGCTGGAGCCAGAACTTTAGCCCGTACCGGGCAGGCATGGGCGAGGCCAGGGGACAGATGGTGTACTCCAAGCCGAACCACGACGCCGACGGGCTGCCTCTGGAGAAGCCACCGCCCCAGGGCTCCAGCGAGGCCTACAAGGAGGCCCAAGCCCAGGTGAGAAGTCTGGAGTGGGACCAGCGCGCAGCCGCCGCTGCTATGCGGCAGGCCCAGCAGCTCCAGGTCTTCCAGCAGGGCCACAAGGGCGGTGAGATGCCGTGCCCACCGCACACCATCCGCCCCGGGTCCATGCAGGGCTCCATGCTTCAGCCCTTTCAGCTGGCATTCGGCGCCACCAAGCAGCCCGTGCCCCCGGCGTACTACCCGGTCTTCCCGGCGAACAACACTATGGGAGGCATGCCGTACACTGGCGAGCAGCCCAAATCGCAGCACCAGCTGATGCAGCTGCAGCAGCAGATGCAACAGCAGCAGCAGCAGCAACGTCAGCTCCAGCAGCAGCAACATCACCAAATGCAGCAACACCAGCAGCAGCAGCAGCAGCAGCAACACCAGCATCAGCAGGCAAGGCATCAGCAGCAGCAACAGCAACAACATCAAATGCAGCAGCACCATATGCAGCAGCAGCAGCTGCAACACATTTACCAACATCAACATTTGCAGGAACAGCTGCAGCAAATGCATCACTTGCAACAACAGCAGCAGCAGCATCAGCAACAACAACAACAGCAACCAATTCATTTACAGCCACAGCCTCAGCCAAACCTGCCCCAACAGGAGACCATACCGACCCAGCCACATACTCAGTCGAAGCCCCAGCAGCTCGACCCTCACCCTCCGCCCTACCAGTCCGACAGCCAGCCCTCCAGTGCCAGTCCACCGCCCCCCTCCCAGCAGCCCCAACCCCAGCCCCAAAGCCTGGCAGCCCCACAGCCCAAACCTCAAGAGTCGCCAGTCTCCCCATCCGCCCTCACGGAGCCGAGCGCCCCGGCTAAGCCCGCTCCGGAGACCCAGGAGCCGCCAGCGCTCCCCCGCCGCTCCAGGCGGCTGTCCAAAGACGGGCTCTCGCCCACGGGAGCGGTGCCGTCGTCCGTCCCATGGAACCAGGCCGGCGGCAAGGACGCTTCAGGAGCCAACAACAGAGGGGAGGGCATTCAGGGAATGACAGGAGGGGTGATCCAAAGCACCAGAAGACGTAGGGCCTCCAAGGAGATCAACTTGGAGACGCTGGCCCAGAAGGCGTCAGAGATGGAGTCACTTCCTGCTAAAGTCATCAAGGTAGGAGTAACTGGACACAAAGTAACATAGACATGTGTATGGAGGATGTTTGCATGGTGGCAAATGGTTCAGAATGGTTCAAATGGATTCTGCATCTTTCTTGTTGCAACCAGCTACACAAAATTACATGACGTATAGCATGCATCTACGTTCAGTAGCTTTAACATTTAGAATTAATGGCTATGCTCCTTTCAGAATCGTAGTGAGGAGAAAGCCAGTTTATGTTTTCTGTTCAATGTATTTTCGTGCATTGACCCCAAGCAAGCTTTTCGAGTTTACTGACCTAGTTCACAGACCCCCCCCCCCCCCCCCTCCCGAATGCAGCTGGTCCAGACAAATCATACACGCTAGTTGGTTGCATCATGGCTATAAGGAGTTCAACTTGGTTCTTACAGACAAAATAAAAATTTGCAGCAATTGTTCTCAATGAGTTATAGGCTAAAAGTACAGGTAAGATAATTTCACACATTTCCAATGTTTTGTAGGTGATGATGTCAGAAATCCTATCTCTATGCAGTGATTTTTTTTTTTCTTAGCCAGAACAGGTTTGTTCTTGTAAACCCGTACTGTAACTGTGTAACTGGTTGAGTAATGCCAAGCTTACAGGTGTGAGAGGGTGTGTATATTCAGCAGTTCAGAATGGCATCACATGCTGACATAAGTGAGCGAGAGAAAGAGAGAGAGAGAGAGAGAGAGAGAGAGGAAAAAATCAGTATGTTGTGCGGTTTATTGTGCCATGGCTCCATAACGCCCAAACACTTATTGTGTCACCTGCCCTGTGGGCTGGCCACAAAGTCCTGTTCCCCTTCTGAGAGGAAGGCAGTGTTCCACTGTGTGACTTCCTCATGCTCTGTAAACTCGTATGTGAAATGTGCGGACCGTTTGCCCATGCCCACAGCTGGACATCAAAGCTTTGCATTGTGCACGGCTAGCAGGCTCTCCTCGTCAAGTGCACTGTGACACACACACACACACACACACACACACACACACACACACACACACACACACACACACACACACACTAAGCCAACACACACTCCCTCTTTCTCTCTCCCTCTCTCTCTCTCTTTCTCTTTCTCTTTCTCTCTCTCTCTCTCAAACAGTTTCTCACACACTCTCACACACACATACACTAGACACTGTGGCACTTCAGTGGCCTTTCAGGTGTATTCAGTGTACAGAAGAAGAGTGTTGGCGGGCTTGCCTTTTTTCCGTGGTAAATTAATTGTTGACTAGCTAACTGTTGTTAAGCAATAGGGCAGGGAGACCTACCCTCTGTCTGCCGTGCCGTGCACAGACAGAGTGTTATTACTTTGGGACATACCGTGTTTGCATTACAAAAAGACACACCCAGCAGTGAAGCTACTATTTTTTTTCTTTTTTTCCCTCTCATTCCTTAGCCTGGCCTGCGTACTTAGCTTCAGTGCTTGCATTGCAACTGAAAACACCACATCAACAGAGCTGGGAAGAGCTGCTCTGTGAGAAGACGCTGTTCTTTTCTATCTTGTACTGTCTCTACATTTGGCTGTTACCCTTCAATCCATCCATCCATCTGTTGCACACAGACTATATCTATGTCCCTGTCCCGATGGCCCCCAGTCTGCCTGTTCTTTCACTACCCTCCCTCGCTCTCTCTCTCTCTCTCTCTCTCTCTCTCTCTCTCTCTCTCTCTCTCTCAGTGAAACTCCTCTTTAGCTGCAGGCGTGTGTGTGTGTGTGTGTGTGAGAGAGAAAGAGAGAGAGAGAAAGAGAGAGAAAATGAGTGTGAGTTCCAGTGTGTGTGTGTGTGTGTCTGTCTGTGTGTGCACTGCAGGCAGCTGCAAGTCTGCACACCTCCACATTCCTCGAACCTCCCAAGCCCGTTCCCAGTAACTAATGCGGAAGGGGCCCCATCGCGCAGCTCTGCCAGGGGGCCCACCCCCCATGAGAATCCCCTGCGCTCAATAAAACACGACTCAAGCCTGGTGCACCATGCAAATGAAGTGAAACGCTCAATCTCTTTTTCATTTTCAAAAACGCCCACACAAACACTGGAACAAGCTCGCATGACCAACAATGGAATTGTGTACACACAAGACTCACTGACTAGTGAGCTGTTAGCAGCAATGTTCTTCTCTTTTTGACTTATTGCCTATAATAAACTAAACTAATGAGAAAATGGCAAGTTTATTAGTCTCTAAAAGGCCATAATTTCCTTTGCTTGTGTGAAGCATGGATCCCAGTGACGGGTTGTAGCAGAGCTTTGGTAGCATTAGTTGTTAGCCTGTTTATAGAACTGTTGCAATGTAACAGAAATGAGACTAAAGACTAGACCATTCTAGTCATAGTCATTATGGCAGAAACTAAGGACTAGCCACTGATCACTGTGCTATAACTTGATTTGCTTTGCTTGTGTCAAACATGATGGTAAAATAGATGCTCTCGCTAGCAGGGCTTGACTAGCATCCTGAGTTGTTAGCCTGTACATAGGGCTGGTGCAACATGTTAAGAGGAGTTAGGCTAAGCCTGTACGTAGGCCTGGTGCAACATGTTAAGAGGAGTTAGGCTAAGCCTGTACGTAGGCCTGGTGCAACATGTTAAGAGGAGTTAGGCTAAAGACTAAAAGCTATGTGATCTGTCCCAGCAGAAATAACAGCGCAGCAGCAACAGGTGTTACGTGGTTGGGGAGTGACATCAGTATCTGGCACAGATTTTAATCCACACGTCTCCTCCTTGTTCAGAGGAAGGCTTGTTTGCTGGCCCTGTTTTGTTTTTTTTTTTTTTCATATCCTTTTTTTGCGCAATGTAGGATCTTGTGTACTGCCCTGGTCAGTAGTCATTTTTTTGGTCATGTGATGTGACTGGTTGTCCAATTCATACCATTTTCATAACTCTCCTTCGTCTCTGACCACTTCATACCTCACACATCTCTATTCTCTCTCTGCCTATTTCCTTCTCCTTCTCTCTCTTTGATCACACCCTCTTTCTTTATCATTCCATTTCTTTGTACTTTTCACCTCTCTTTTTCATAACAAAACCAGCTCAACTGCCATCCAGTGCCACTTGCTGGTGTAGTGCAGCAAAGCCACTACATGTTCCACTGTATTGAGAAAGAGGAGTGGAGTGAAACGGCTTGAAAAATGCACTGTACCTTGATTGCTCCCTTTTTTGTAAGTCACTTTGAACAAAAAAAGCGTCAGCTAAATGACTAATGTAATTTAATGAAATGGGATTAGCAAAAGACGACATATAAAGATGTACTACTCTGCTCTGCTCTTCCACAGATGGATGAGAGTGCTCCAGTCAAGCAGGGTGTGGGAGGGGGCATGGTGCCTCTGGTCATCCCAGTCTCTGTGCCCGTGCAGCGGGATGCGGCCCACGAGCAGCTGGGCTCCGGATGGCCCCACGGTCGGGCAGGGGCACAGGAGACAACAGGGCACCATTACCCCACCAAACACACGCCCTCTGTCATTGTGGCGCGCCGACGGTCACTGAAGAACACCGCGTCAGACAGCCTGGGACAGGTAAGGCTCACCTTTACATTACTGTAAATATGAACTAACTGGCTCCACAAAGGTCTGATCATGTTATAATGGTAGAAGTTTAAAGACTTACAAAGTCTGGCCAACACCTGCCTTTCATCAATGGAAAATGCATGTTTTAAGCTGCATCGAACTAGCTCAAGCTGGAGATCTGGTGGGCTTCAAGAGGTTTTACACAACCAAAAAGCTTCCATAAAAAATAGACCGAGCTTCTAATTAAGACCTGCTTTTATTCATCCAAATCTGTGGTCACACCAGGCGAATAAATGGGACCAGTGTCTAATTGGGGCTTTAGATCATGTTTTAATCGTGTTTTTATGGTATGCCTAAAATGTACTCTTACGATTACTTAAAAAGGGACAATGTCTTTCTTACTGTCTTCACTGCATGCACACACACGCATGACTCAACAGAGCGTTGGTTTGTTGTCCTTCCTGTGCAGGACAATGCAAAGGACGATGACGGGCCCAAGTCCAAGCGACGGCCGCGGCCCGAGCCGCTCTTCATCCCGCCGCCCAAAGTGAGCAACTTCATCGCGCCGTCCGTGTACTCGAGCATTTCGTCCTACCAGAGCCACCTGCGCTCGCCCGTGCGCTTGCCCGGCGACAACCCGCTGGCGTTGCCGCCCTACACGCCGCCGCCCATCCTGTCACCGGTGCGCGAGGGCTCCGGACTCTATTTCTCCACCTTCCTCTCATCCATGGCGGCCGCCGGCTCACAGGGGTTACCCCCCCCGCCCACACCCAAGTCCGCCACACGCAGTCTCCTGCGCTCCAGTGAGTGGCCTTTTTTGTGTGTGTGTGTGTGTGACTGTGTGTGTGTGTGTGTCAGACTTTCTCACGATACTTTGCCCCCGATGCAATATCATGATACATGGATTTTGCAATACTTGATACTAGGGGTGGGTGTGGGAGTATTTAAATTACTTATGGGGAAAAAACACTCGAAAACACGCATTGAAACCCCATACATTCACTAAATCCAGGAGGTGTAGCCTATGCGAGAGAAGCCCCTGGCTGCAGCAGAGCAAGTGTCACATGATCACTAGTGGGTCCACATTGTCACACACACGCCTAATGTTTATTTTGTGCAGCGAGAGGTAGGCTACTTGGGATTTTGTGTGGCTACTTCTGTTCAAGTAGCATTGATGAGTCACGTTTTTTCCTATATGGTATTATATGGAGAGAAAACATTAGCCTTTGAGTATTTTAATAGTCAGTTGTAAACAAAGAACTCTTCTCATGTAGGCCTAACTCTTTTGTAAATGGACTGAAGTTAGCTCTAATATCGATTATGCTAACCGTTAGCATCTCTATGGGATTTCTCATATACATTAGCCATAAGCTAACGCATTAGTTTCTATTCTGTAACTTGGAATGTTAGCCTACATGATTTCTCTCAAACAAAACCTCGAAGGAAATGACTGAGATGTACTCTGTTGGTCTGCTTAGTTTTCAGTCTTCAGCTTCAGACTTTCTCTTGGGAAACTGTTAGGCCTATTCCTCTTGTCTAATGTAGCTGGCTAGACCATGTCATTGCCACACACACAAGTGGGGGCAGAATTGGAAATGTGTCATAGAGTGACAATGCATTGGTTGATTTGGTTAAAAAGTCACAGGTTAGGTTATTTGTTATTATTGTATTGATGCTATTCATAAATAATGAGCTGTAAAGTAACTCAGACTTTTACACATTTCTTTTAAAGGATATCGACTAATTATCGTTATCGTCAAAATCACAAAAAATATCGAGATATTATTTTTTGTCCATATCGCCCACCCCTACTTGATACATTGTGAGAAAATCATGCAAAAGATGCATCACGATATCTAGGTAGATGAAGTAAGTAAAAATACTCTTAAAAGGGCAAAAAGCAGGAATTATCTATATTCCAACTACAGCAAGATGCAGAGTGCCTTTGCACGGTCAGCCATTTTCTCAGTTTCATCTTTTTTCACTACAACTGAATTTGCGCTGGTTCGTTTAGTAAGTTATAGCTGGAGAAGCCATGACGTAGAGACTTTGGTCAGTCATATGGGCAGAGGAATCTGTACCATGATAGGGATATCTCTGGCGATCAATATATTGTGTGAGACACTCACAATAGTGTGGTCCTGTGTCGGTAGAGTGCATGTGTGTGTAAATATTGTTTTTTCTAGTTGTCCAAAGTTTATCTTTTGCGTCTCTGGATTATCTTTCTGTGTTAGTAGTTTTTTTTTTTCTCTTCTCTCACAGCCATTGCCTTTAGACAATGTTTTGTAGTCTGCAGTCTGTGTCTTTCATCTCTAGGCCTGTCGTCTGTCCCATATCTCCCCTCCCCTGCCCCCCCCCTCGTCTGTGCTGTCTCTCTGTCTGCTAGATCTTTCTGTGTGTGTTCACTGGACATCAATCCCCCCGGGATGAAACGGGGTCAGGCTGCACACAGACAGATACACGTCCACATGAATCTTATCTTCATGTTTCTCTCTCTCTCTCTCTCTCCTGGCTGTATTTCAGGCAGTTCAGCAGACATCACCCCCCCAGTGCTCCCCCCAATCGGAGAAGCCACACCTGTCAGCCTAGAGCCGTAAGTAACAACAGCAACAACAATCGTCCCCCCCCCACCCCCCCCCCCCTCTCCCTCCCCTCTCCCTCCCTCCTCCCCTTACACATAAAACACATACATAAACATGCAGGCAGGCACAGGACCCTTGAACAACTGTCAGCATTTTTTACTACCCCCACCACCCCCTGCCCCCTATGAAAAGCAGAAGGCAGCATCAGGTTTTTATTGTAGTACAACAGTACAACTACACATGTGAATCATGGTGACTCACTCCGGCCGTCCACACGCACACACACGCACACACACGCACACACACGCACACACACACACACACTCACACACACACACTCGCCATGTTTCTTAGGCCAGATCAATTTCGTTAGTTTATGGTCTGTTGACACGTAGAAACAACACCTCTGTCTCTTAGAGCTGAAAACGATTTGTCAGATTTATTGTTAACATATTTCTGTCTTCATTCTTCCCTCTTTCACACTTTCTCAAACACTTGTGTAACACTCCAAAATTTACAATAAACCCTTACCCACTCTCCAAAAACATACTCGCAAACACACACACTTGCAACACATAATGTTATGTTGATATAAACCCATATTTGTCCTCATTCACACACACAACTCTCTCACTTTCTCTAACACACACACGCACACACACACACACTCATGTGCATGCACACACACACACACTATTTTAGGCGCATCAACATTGGGCCTCACTATCAGGCGGAGATTCCGGAGATGCTGGACCGCTCCAGGGCCCAGCAGGACCAACACAAGGCCAATCTGGTTTGGGTCCCGCTCCAGGAGTCCCCGTCCAGCCGGGACCAGGAAGAACGAGGTGAGCCAAGGTCAAGGGGCTTGACCTTCAAGGTCATAGGGTCGCTGTAGAGGTGCTCTCCCAGACAGGATGTTGGTGGCAGAGTAAAGTGTCTAAAACAAACTGTAGGTATTGATAAGTAGGTTTTGTTTAAACCTAAAACTGTAGGTTTTGAGTTAGGTTTTGTAGTGCTGTTCTGGATTTGCATGGTTAGGATCCATGATTAGGCCTGAGGTTGTGTCTAAAACCTGGAAATGACAAATGGTTTAGAGAAATGCAAACATTCCCAAATTAATAACATATTTGTCTGCGGTTAAGTCATCGTTGTCAGATATTATCAATCGCAATTTAATTTCAGGGCCAGTGAGATATGAGCCACTCCTGTTTTTTATGGCAGGCTGTCATGGAGCCTGTTCAAGTTGAGTAATGTCTTTTCATTGGCAGGAATTATCGGTGTAAATTTACGTTAAGATTTATTCCCTTTTATCTGGAAATTTGAATTGAGATTAGCAGAAGTCGGAACTATTTCAATCAGTTCATTTTAGGCTCCACGTCTGTGAAAGCACCTACCTTGTTGAAAAAAGTGAGTTTAAAAGGCATAGCATATCAACTAAAAACCTGAATCTAGTAACAAAGAAAATGGTACTAGAATTATTATAAAGAAAGATGCAGTCATGCTCTTGAATCTCAAATTAGGCTCATCTGAAGTCCAAGACCTTTGTGTATGAAGCCTTTGTACACACTTGTAGCCGTCTTTATATCGACCTTCCTTATTTACAGCCTACTTCCGAATGCTGTTGTCCCGTGAAACATTAACATGCACATTACAAGACTTCCTTTCCTTTCCAGTGCATGTCCTTGCTAAAAGTTTAAGCCGTAGGCTACGTGCTAAGCCAGGAAGCAGTTGAGTTGCACATTGCTATGCCAGAGGCGAGAGTAGCGGTCCCTTTACACAGCGTACAGCTTTCGACAGCAGCCCAACAGGCATTTGGTTTATCCAAAGCAAAAACTTCCCTCTAAGCCAGTTACAATAACAATTGAAGTGGAGCAACAGTTTAAGTGCTTTACGTGCAGCTGTCCTGTGCCCATACTGCCCTGCCGGAGCACCATTTGTTTTCTTACACACACACATATATACACATACACATACACATACACATACACATACAGACACTCACACACACACACACACACACACATATACACACACACACATACACATACAGACAGACACTCACACACACACACACACAGACACACGTGCACGCGCACACTGGAACCTGTTCTCTTGCGCCCTCTAGTGGACGACCTGATGAGCCTGGCCTGCTCCAGCGTGCTGACGGGAGGAGGGACCAATCAGGAGCTGGCGCTGCACTGCCTGCACGAGTGCAAGGGTGACGTCATGGTGAGCAGACCCCACTGTCCCTCTTACTCAGCCATGAGTCCAGGCCCACCTCCTCTCCCCTCTTTATTTCTGGTTCTCTCTCTCTCGCTCTCTCTCTCTTTCTCACTCTCTCTCACTCTCTCTCTCTCTCTGACTCAGGTCATGCAATCGTTAGTGTAGGTGTTTTCCCATGCAACTGATTGCCTGGTTTCCAAGGGACTTTAGCCTTTAGTCATCATTGCAGATGCCCTCACACACTAACTGGCTTAACATACCATACCTTACATACCTTAAAAGTACCATGGTACTATTGTATGTCATTAGTAGAAGTCCCACTTCCTTGTTCAGTGACCTTATCGGTAATCTCTATCTTTCAGTGTAACGGTGTCCTCTACGGAGCTGTATATGTACTGTGTCATTTATTTTCTTAACATCATCATCTTTAAAAGTACACTATGCAAGATTTCCACCTTAATATAACTTTTACGAAGCCAATTTGAATTTGATGAAAATTGTAATAGGGAAATCGTTCACCTAGCATAGCCATACAGCACAGCCATAGCAAGTCGCTAACGAAGAGAACCAACGTCGCTAACAAAGAATAGTCGACACAAAGACATCTTGTGAGAATTGTGAAACATTACCTTTTCAGTAGATATAGCTCTTTGGAGATGTTTTTTCATTTACAGTTGTTAATTCGTCACCTTCACAATAAAAGCATTTCCATTGTGTACAGGGGAAACAAGCTATTTACAACAGGCTATTTACAACTTCAAGTAAAACATAAATATATCATATAGGGGGGGCTCTAAAGTCACCAAAAATACCTGAAACTGCATAGCATACCTTTAACAGTAAGCATCTCGATCTGACATAAAAATATATAAAAGGTAAAGGAAGTAAAGCAACATGTCGTGGTCATTGTGATCAGTGAGTTTATGGTTTCCATCATCTCCATCATCATTGTGTTATTATGACCTCTCACTTTTGACCCTTTGACCTTTCAGGAAACACTTGCTATGTTGTTGCTGAAGAACCCCATTTATTCAGAAAGCCATCCTTTAGCAGACTACCACTACTCAGGTGAGAGACGGCACCACATTTGCATGGGCTTGGCATGGGCAGGAGGGGTATTTCACAAGTGGTTAAGGGATAAACCTGGGTAAGTTAACACAGTAATTGTTGATAAAAATCCTAAAAGGAGCTTACTGTCTTTGTTTAGTCAGGAGAATGAAGTCATAGGGATCTGCTATTAGGAGGTTTACCACTTTTTTTCTCTGTGAACTTAACCCAGGTTTGTGAATAAATTACACCATTGCAATAGACTCCAAGTTAAGGTCAGCGCTGCTAGTGCTGTCACGTCACCAGAGTGGGAGTGAGACTGGGGTGTGCTTTCCTAATCTGCCACATCAGTGCAGGATAGAGGGCTAGTCACAACTAGCTACTCTCTTTGGCTAGTTTATGTGGGATTGTGTGAAGCATTGAAAACTTGTTAAAAGATATTTAGTACACTTGCTTGCACACACACACACACACACACACACACAGACACACAGACAGCATGCCAGCACAGTCAGGTTTTATTGTAGTACAACTACATAGATGAACAATTGTGACTCACTTTACCCCCCCCCCCCCCAGCTCTCTCTCTCTCTCCACATTTACCTCTCACTCAACAACACACACACAAACACACACACACACACCTTCATGAAGTGTGTGTGACCTCATGTGTCTGCAGGCTCTGGTAACTGGAGTCAGG
Source organism: Alosa pseudoharengus (assembly GCF_046254945.1). Lineage (NCBI taxonomy): Eukaryota > Metazoa > Chordata > Actinopteri > Clupeiformes > Clupeidae > Alosa > Alosa pseudoharengus. Next base: position 12,056,266 of record NW_027468859.1, read on the forward strand.
AGGAGAAGCGCTACTTCAACAAGGGCATTTCTGCCTACCGGAAGGACTTCTTCATGGTGCAGCAAGTGGTCAGTGTGCAGACTGGTCTTAGGCGTTTGGTCCCACAATGCGTATCTGTGTGCTGCTTTATCTAGTGATTTGCGGGTGGTTTTGACTTGTCCTGCATGTTCTTATTTATATCAGTGCATCGTGGTCATCTCAGCATGTGTTTATCATTTATGTATGAGTGTACTCACTCAACGTGTGTGTCTGTGTGTCTGTCTGTGTGTGTGTGTGTGTGTGTGTGTGTCTGTGTGTGTGTGTTTGCGTCTCTGTGTATGTGTGTGTTTGCGTTCGCGTGTGTGTGCGTGTTTCCTCACAGGTGCAAACGAAAACGGTGTCTCAGTGTGTGGAGTTCTACTACACCTACAAGAAGCAGGTAAAGATCGGCCGAAACGGGACGCTTACTTACGGGCCGCCAGACCCCGAGGAACACAGCACTGAGGTCAGATATCACACGAAATATTCGTCCCCCACTTCCAAACAGGCCGTGTCCGGCTGTTTGTTTGCTTTTCATTAGTGTCACTAAACTGTGAATAATTTAGATGAAGTGGCTGCTAGTGCCGTTGAATGATTAAACTAGTGTGTTGAGATGAGGGGGATTGGAGATGTATCTGATGTCAGAGAGGTCACACCTTATAGCCGAAACAAGAGTCAGCGGAACAGAAGAGTTCAGAGAGAGGTTCAAGCATGACTCTTCTGTTCACAGGAGCCTCCCAATATGTAGTCATTCTGAATCAGCGCTGTCTGTCTGTCTGTCTCTCTCTCTCAATTTAATTCAATTCTATTCAATTCAATTCAATTCAAATGAGCTTTATAGGCATGACAATAATATTGTGTTGCCAAGGCTTACATATTTGGTATAGTAATAGAGATAAAAACAATAATGAAAGAAAAGAAATGTAGAAGTGGAAATAAAACTTACACTAATAATTAAAGGAGAATTCCGGTGTGATATTGACCTAAAGTGTATTTATACATGATACCGAGTGTGAACGTATGTCTCATAGCCCATCTCGGCTTGTCCCCTGCACTCCAAAATCTGGCGCTAGTTAGCCGATGCTACCAACAGCTTTTTCAATTGTGGTGCTTTGGCATCGGGCTAGCCATGCAAATAAATCACTGTTTTACACCATTTACGAGGCTCAATGTATCTCCACACTTCATTGGTAGACTTCCGAGGGCCCTGACATTTAAAACGAGACATTGAGAACTTTGAAAAAGCACTGGTAGTTTACTTACAAGACGATTTATACAGACAGTATCTTCACAAAGTTTAGCGTTTGCAGCCATCTTGAATTTAGTCACGATCAGTCGAGCGACGAGTAAGAATGAACAGGTATGATAAGGGATCAGATTCCAAAAATAATTCAGTGGAAATGCATGGATTCCAGTTGCTGCTACTGGAAGAAACTGGAATCCATGCATTTCCACTGAATTATTTTAAATGTCAGGGCCCTTGGAAGTCTACCAATGAAGTGTGGAGATACATTGAGCCTCGTAAATGGTGTAAAACAGTGATTTATTTGCATGGCTAGCCCGATGCCGAAGCACCACAATTGAAAAAGCTGTTGGTAGCATCGGCTAACTAGCGCCAGATTTTGGAGTGCAGGGGACAAGCCGAGATGGGCTATGAGACATACGTTCACACTCGGTATCATGTTTCAATACACTTTAGGTCAATATCACACCGGAATTCTCCTTTAAGTGATAATTAAAAAATAATAGGAAAGGTAGGAAAGAGTTTCTCAGTTTATTACACTCTGCCAGGAATTGTGCTGCTATTGTTGCACAACTACTATGCCCTCCCAACAAATGAAGGAGCTTGGGGAATTGGGGAACAATTTGATACATTTGGTAAAATAATGTTGTCCTTACTCACTCACTCACTTACACATACACACAACACACACTTTCTCTGTCTCTCTCTCTCTAACACACACACACACACAAAATCTCATTCACACACTCACATCTCATTCTGACTCACTCGCTTGGTGTCGTTCTCATTTGACATTGGCACCTTGACATTGTCAGAGCTGATGAACCACAGGATGCCACGAGTGCAAGTGTGAGCCGTTGTGCAGTGCAGATAGTATGCAGATAGTTAGTTGTTGGTTCAGTGGAAAGAGTCAGTGGTGAGCCTTGGGAACCCAGTGTGCATTCCACAGTGTAATTACTTAGGGACTCTTTTTGGCTGACTGCTCCTCAGTTACTTTCTAGCTGTGAGTACATTCTCAATGTTTTTTTTTGTTTTAGTGTTTCTATGTGGGAGGATCAATACCAGTTTCAAAGTTTGTTGTTCACATGTTTTTCCCACATCTTTTCTAAATTTAAAGTTGGGGTTCATTTGATTAGAATTTCACTGGGTATTTATTAGCGGCAGAAAATTGGATAAGAGTAAAGGTAATTTTGTTATGATATTGATTTAGATTGTGAAATATTAGCCTTATGAGTGTAGGGGCAAGGTTACTAAGTTATAAGTGAAACTTATGTTTAGATTCACTTACCCCAGACAGAATTGCCTTTTAAGACTTTTCTTGCATACTTAAACAATTTCCCTATATGTCTTCTATATGAGGAGTTTATGGCAAATGCCTATTATTGCCAGCTAGACGTAATGTTGCCTCTTGCACCTATGTCACTTCTACAGATACGGAGCATTCTTTTAGTAATAATCTAAACGCAAGCATGCTGGTTCTTGTGTTTTAATTTAGTCTGCTGTTTTTCCCCTGTCTGTTCATGAACACAGAGCATCTCCAGATATCATCACGGCACTGAAGAGACTCAGGACAACAAAACCTGGCAGGAGGCCCATGAGCGGACCGACGAGTCTGACCAGTCTAGGGTGATTCACAACCTCCATAACTATGACAAAGTAAGTCACCGATGCTAGCCTATGTCAGCTCAGAATGTGTCCTTGCAGAGATCTATTGAAGAGGCATGGGGAACTTGGCCATGTAGCACATTTCTCCTTTTGTTGGGCAATGTAGAAATCCTGGTATGCATTTCCACCTGTCACTTAAACCACTCACATTGTTCATTGCTCAGATAATGCCTTTCGCATGTAGTCAATCCTAGAGTTATTACAAGGAAACGACCCCTACAGTTACATATACCAAAATCAACCCCAAATGTGCTAAAGCTCTGGTACGGTCATGCAGGGCAGGGTATGTGTGATTGCGTGATTTAGAAAACAGAAGGGAATGAGCCCTGGAGGAGCTGTGGCACAATACCACATTCGGGTCCACGTGCCCACAAGGACATGGCTCCGATTCCGACCCGGGGTCATTTACCGATCCCACCTCATCTCTCTCTCCCACTCACTTCCTGTCACTTTCATAGTCTTATCTGAATAAGGCCCAATAACAAAGCCCCAAAGAGTATACTTGATTAAGCCACAAGTGAATGAGCTCTGACTGTTGTTCTCTGGTGTGTCTAGTCATCAGCGGAGTCTGTGATCAAGTCAGAGAGAGATGACAGGCGGAGAGAGGAGGGGCCTGCAGGAGTGCCGCCCACGCAGGCTCCTCCCAGCAGCGCACCGCGGAAGCCTCGCTCAGAACCGGCCGGCAAGAAGAGCAAACCGCCGCCCAAGGCTCCACAGGAACCGGAGGGAGAGTTCCCCTGCAAGAAGTGTGGCAGGTAAGTGTGTGTGTGTGTGTGTCCTTGGTTTGTTTGTAAAGAAAGATTGGTAAAAAGAGCACCACCTATCTAGATTGTTTTGACCCATTTTTAATGCACAACATAGAGAATGCTGATTTAATGTAATCATACAAGCTCAGTCACAAAGATCACACACCAAAGATTCGCGACAAGATGAGCTGCAACTTCTAAAACTTTGCAACTGTGAATGCTTTGTAGAGGCTTGCAACAGCTGGCAACGACGTGCAACATTTAATTCACACCCAGCGCAACATGGTGCCAAGCACTACAAAAGTCCTGTTCCCATCTTACATTCAAGGCGGTGATAGATTTTTTGGCCATGCACTCCAGTTCAATTGAACATTGCCCATACAGTCGTGGCAATTAAAAAAAATAGGTGTGGGCAGGCGCATGATTCAAAAATCACTATCTTACACTCACTAAAAATCATTATGCCACTGACCAAAAAAAACCTGGCGCATACGAAACGGAATGAAACGAAAGGCACATATGAAGAACAGCTATTTTAAATTAGATGTAAGCAGCCCTTATATAAGCAACAAGTCCCAGGCAACGACTCGTCTGCAGGATATACATCCTTAGGATTTTTATTCAGTCATTCGAACATTGTTATTTTTTCAGGTTATGTTTTCGATTGTAACCCCTTGTCAGTCAATAGTGGTAGATAACTGTGTAGAACTGGTTTATCTTTGCGTATGAGACCACATTGAAGTTAGTGTCACTTTTCCTTTGAGTTTAAATAATAGACGAGTGCAGATGCATGTAGACTATGCTCTGATAGTCATACACAGGTTTTAGTAGCCTAAAGCAAGGTTTTAGTGGAATCCTGGTGTTGCATACAAGGTTTCGCGTGCAAGCAGATTCCTTCAGATGCGCTGACTGTCAAAATACAGACGCACTGTTTGGTGTTGCGCTCCTTGCTCTTAAAGGGAATGACAGGTGTCACTCCTCATTGGTTTAAAAGGATGTTACGCCCAAAACACACCCATGACTGATTAAGAAACATAAGAACAACCCTCTTGAACAATGTGCCTGGCAACTAGCGAACTTATTACCCTGTTAAGATTATTTTTTTTGGACTGGCCACACCATAAACGTAATTAAACCATCCACTTCAGACCGTGCGTTTCAGATCGTTAAAGCACAGCCTTAAACCTGTGACCTTTGCCTTCGACCCTTTAGGATCTTCTTCAAGGTGAAGAGCCGCAGCGCCCACATGAAGAGCCACGCCGAACAGGAGAAGAAGGCCGCCGCCCTGCGCCTGCGTGAGGAAGAGGAGCGCGCCGCCGCCGCATTGGCACAGCAACGGGCCGAGGAGGCAGCAGCTGCCGCAGTAGCGGCGGCGGCGGCACAGAATGGAGGTGGGGAGGAAGACGAGGACGACGTGGAGGAGAAAGAGGAGCGGAGAGGCAGGGGGAGGGAGCGAGTGGTCCATAGCAGCGGGGAGTCGTCGGAGACGGCGGAGGATGAGGATGATGAAGACTGGCAGTGAGGAAGGGAGGCCAGAGCCAGACCTTCACAGCCCCCCCCCCCAACTCTGCCTGCTTTTCAAAACTGCATGTGAGCACTGACTTGAACTCCTGGAGGGAGTTGGTGAACCTCACTAACCTACAAAGCCTAACACAACAAAGGCGCTTCATCAAGGCCTCGTAGGACTTGGCGACGCAACGGTCATCCCTGTCCAGCCTTGAAGCCCCATTGCAGACTCTTTGCCTTACAGTCGATAGCCTTTACATCACTGAACACAAATTGATAAAGAAAAGAAAAATCAATGACTTTTGTACTGCAGGACTAGCCACCAAAACTGGGTGCCTTGTCTATTTGATGTTTTTTTTATTATTATTATTATTATTTTTATTTTACTAGACAATCTTTATTTGGAATCCTTTTTGTTTGTTTTGTTTGTCTGCACTCCATAGGATTCAAACAAACGGGTTTAACTGATTCTCCGCAATTCACGTTTCATTTTTTTCGCCATATTTAGCATGTCGGTTTACAACATGTCCAGTTACTTTACACATCGAAACAGTACACGTACAGTACACAGTACTTTGGCAGCCGTTGGAGATCTGGCCTTTCAGTCTTCCAGTTGTTTTACATTGTGTGGTTGTTGTTTGTTTGTTTGTTTGTTGTTTTTTATTTCTCTTTTCGTTTGATGAGGTAAGGGCCTCTGCATGCTTTCTTTGTCCAAAAGAGACTGCCAAAGTTGTTCTGATATCTAGGGCACCCGAGTTTGTGCATCGAACTATTCACTGGTATTGACGGATGAAATGACGAGATGTATTTGAGCTCGTCACAAAGGTAAGGCAGAATGTGCTGGTACTGAAAGTGTTCATGTGAGGGTGAGTGAGTGAGTAAGTGAGTGTGTGTGTGTGTGTGGGTGTGTGTGCACGTGGGCGAGTGTGTTTGCTTGTGTCCTCAGGAACGTACAGTAAGGATGTTGGATATCGTCAAAGTAACTGTTGAGTGTTTGTTTTGTATTCCTTTGGTTAAAACTTCGAACTATAAAAAAGGAACACCAACTCTCTGTGCACATTGTTAGATTTATACTTAACGATTTTTAAACTCTAAAAAATATATACTTATTCTATATGATTAAGGGACCTTGAAATGAATGTTTTTGACTATAAAATGTATATATGGTGTAAATTGATATATTTTAACATCCTCTATATTGTCTGAGAGGGTGTGATATCAAATTGATTGTGATTGTTTTCCCTCCTTTTTTAAAAAAAAGAAAACAAATGCTATTAATCGCTTGTATAATCAAGAAAGAACTGCTATTTGGATAGTGTTATGCATTTTGATTAAAAGCCATTATCTACATTTTTGTTTTCGTCTCTTAATTACTAGACTTCAACATGAACATGACCATTAGTGGTTTGAAATGGGTCAATTTGTTGACCACTCTTTTCCAAACCTGGAAAAGTAAGGAGCATCTGTCCAAGTTTTCACTGAATCATACAGAGCCCCAAAAATAAGGGGACAAAAAATAGTTTCTAGTGCAAAGAAAAAAAATGAAACCTAATTTCTCTTATTTGCTCTTATCCGCAGAGACACTGAAAAGTTATTTTTAGGGATGTTTTGGTGATCCTGATGATTTGGTTGCCAAACAATCCAATACATTTGAACTTGGTATATGCAGACAATTCAATTAATCTGTCCCTTGAGCAAGGCACTTAACCCTAAGTTGCTTCTGGGTGACTGCCCCTGTAATAATGTATGTCTGCAAGTCACTTTGGATTAAAAAAAACTTAAAAAACATCAGTCAAATTAATAAATAATAATAAGCACACATTAAATTTAGCACATTTGTGTGTGTCTTGGAAGGATGGTGGGAATCTAATTAGCCTTCAACCACTGAGTTTGATAGAATGTGACTTCAGTGGAACATACTGCTGAAGGTGAAATCCTAAATTCATAGCTCTGTTATATATCTTTTCATTATGAGAGTGAATCAACGATCATGGGAGGAGATGATATTACTCTCGCAATTGCATTGCATTTATCATAGCCATCAACTCATCATACGATTTGTACACTTACGCTACCCATACATCAGAAGACTTTGACAAGATTTGGGAAAGATTCTTGAAATATTGGAGTCTTAACTAATGCCCCCCATTCAAGCTTTACTCAAAAGACTATAATCTTTCAAGAATCTTTTCCTAATCTTGTCAGTGTTGTGGTGTAAGGATGCCTTTAAATTACCAGTAGAGGGCACTAGAACAGCAATTTTGTCCTATGAACCTGTAGCAGGGATTTGGCAAAGCTGCACTTAAAGGCCATTGGCACAAGCAAGAGAAAAACTGCATAAACTAGCATAAAATACAGCATTTCTAATACAACATCCTAAACAAGGGCCACATATGACATCACCGATATCATATTTTATAGACCTTTAAAATATGCTAGGTAGCATGTGGCTGAAAACCATAAGGATGAGAGGGTCTGTTGCAGATCTTGGGCCTAACTGTTTTATATTTTGTCTCGTAAAATGTTGAAGGAGATGTGGTTCTAAACTGCTTACATATACTTGGCACCAATGCCACCTCCGCAGAGCGAAGCACTTTTGGTAATTGTGAGACCGGGCAAGAGGTAGATTATAGGCATTTAAAACAACACTGCAGTTTATCTGGCGCTAATCACTGGCGTCCTCCGTGCTGGCAGTCTTGCCTTCTCAGTCTGTTGCTGCAAAGTCGGATGGCGGCGGCGGTGGTGGGAGAGGTGCAAGAGTAGGAGAGTTCCTGCCAAGACAATCCTTGTGCCAACGACCACTCAGAGATATGACCGAAGAAAATAAAAAAAAGCCTGCTCAGCTAGACTGCTTCCTTCCTAGTTTAGACAAGGCTGTCTGACTATGTAGAGTATGTTTTTAGCAATGCAGCAGGTTCAAGAGGTCACCTAACAGGAAGTCCAGCTGGCTGAAGATGATGAATGTTTTATAGGAAGTTAAGCCTAGCATGGGTGCGCGCGCGCACACACACACACACACCTACCCTGCCCCATTCCCACCCAGTGTTGCATTCTAAGATGTTTTAAAAGCATCAAACACTGAACACATGGTGTCTGGCTAAGATTCCCACATATGGGAATGTCAGGCCCAGGGACTCAAGCACTTGGTCTTTCATCACTCACATCCCTGGTGTGAGTGTAAGGATTAACCATAGGACAATCAGTTGACTACTGACTCTGATTAGCACACTGACTGTGTCTACTGCCCCAATCGGTTGTCTCTTTGTCAGTATCCTTCTGTTCCCACGGGCTAAAAATGAGGCATGTTCACTTAGCGTTGCCATTTTCGCTGGCGCTATAATGGAGCTTTTATGACAAGACGGATCAGAGCATGGAGAGTGTTTGAGTGCTCCCATAGGGGGTCCGCTAGGCTAGCGCACGTCCTGCTTAGGACTCAGGCAGAGGCATCAAGGGCTAAGTGGGGATCAAATATCATCACTAGCAGGCTATGGGATGCTAATGTCCCTCCATTAAAGGGAGGTGGCATGCAGCTTAAGGATGGATGGGGACAACAGATGATTGAAGTAGGAATAAAAGCAGAGTGGGGGAGGAAATCTTGGCGGTCCAGTGTTCGGTAATTAAGTAGACTGGTAGAAACTTAATGGAGGTCTATTGCCCTCTGGTAGTTCAATTACTCAGGAGCAATGGAGAAAATGACCCTGAACCCCACAGTACCTGAGTCAATGTCATCTTAAATTTCAGAGATCAGTTGGCTGTTTAAAATGCTAAACACTAGGCACTTATTAGGTGCTATCAATCTCATTTAGTTGCACTGTAAAGTGGGAATATAGGATGGGGCCAGTTCTTTAGAGACACATTCTGTAGTTAAAAGAAATATTTTCACGAGGCTGTTGCCAATAATGCGTTGAGTATAAAGCATTTATCAAATGTGCCCCAACAGTTTGGTGACTTACAATGGTGCTCTTTGCTTAATCTTGATGGTGCTTCTGTGCTGTTGTTTTGCGCTGTACAGCCCAGTTGGTTCATTTCTGCCATTATAAAGCTGTTTTAAATACTGGGAAGAACTCTCACCGTTATTCTTTCCTGGGATTGTTTTTCCAGTGATTGGTCCCTTGTTAAACAATCAAATGTCAATAGTCTATAGACCCTGCCTGCACTGTGTTGGACAATATATGAAGAGTTTGGTTCCAAAACGCTATATCCATTATAATGAATTTTCATAAATCATTTTTTTTACATTTTGCTTTCCAAGTACTTTCAGTGGAAATGTAATTGGGTATTGTTATTTGATTTATCTTTACTCAATTAAAACAACAGAACTGCAATTTTATTGATATTACATTATCACTTACACTCATTTAAATATACATGACTTATTATTTTTTTCAAAATTGGAGTGTTTTGGAACCAAACTGTAACCATGCCAATGTTCGTAACATATATATATATATCAGAGTTTCCGCTAGAAAAAAATGGTGCCGGTCAAAGTGACCGGCAGAGGTTTCGTTTTCCGGACATTTTGATGATATGCCGGTCAAATATCCTATTATCCCTTCTTAATTAGTCAAATTGAGGAAAACTGGAGACAGGCTATGTAGCTTAAAGGAGAAGTTCGGTGTGAAATTGACCTTAGCTGTACTGAAAGATGTTGCCGAGTACTCACATGTGTCCAATAGGCACCTTCGCTCACCCCCTAGCATTCCAAATTACGCCGTTTTTAGCCGAGTAGCTGTGGGGGCATAGCGTAGCCTATGCAGCTAAATCGCTATTTTTACACCATTAAAAAGGTTCCAAGTAACTCCACACTGCATTGGGAGACTTCTGAGGGTCTTGGAACCTTTTTAATTGTGTAAAAATAGCGATTTAGCTGCATAGGCTACGCTATGCCCCCCACAGCTACTCGGCTAAAAACGGCGTAATTCGGAATGCTAGGGGGTGAGCGAAGGTGCCTATTGGACACATGTAAGTACTCAGCAACATCTTTCAGTACAGCTAAGGTCAATTTCACACCGAACTTCTCCTTTAAAGAATGACATAATTAGGCTGTATAGAATGCAACGTGTTCATTAGCCTAACTTAAACATGCCACAAGATCTAGCCAGTATATTTTCATGGACAGCAAGAGTCCGCTTCGTTTGTTGTTTTAAAAAGGCTACGTTGTTTGTTGCTGCTACCCACGTTATCTCCAGTAGTGACTGTTTAACTTACACAGATGCGCACACACACGAATGAGCGCTCACACCACTACCCCCTAATGCTATGCCTCTTTATTTGATAACAATAAATTAAGAAATGTTTCCTATTCTGGGAAATGTTTAGTTTCTTTTTCTTTCGGCCGCGGTTCAATGATACCGTTTAATTGTGCCAGAAATTATCCGCGGACCAGTAATCGCCTCGTCGAGGAGGCCCTAACCCTGCAGATCATAGACAGAGAACGCATAGGCCTACTGTATGCTTTGGGTAAAGAACACTTTGCATGTCCAGTGTACACGGAGAATGACAGTGTCTTGGAGCGGCCGCATCCCCCGCAACTCCACTTCCAATGTCATTGATTCCGACCGACACTTCTACTTTTTATGGGGGTGGTGGAGTTGACCGGACATCTGAGGCTTCAGACGTTACCAATTTATCATCATCCATCGCGTCTGGCCTCTAAAAAAACTTTCAAGGCTAGTCTGCCTGGGCCTGGCCATGTTTGAATCGCCTCACTCATTTGTTCGTCGTTTTAAGCCGCGTGCGCTTCCTATTTGAAATTCAGCATAGGCTATGCGTGTTGTTTAATAGCCTTCTTTTTAAACAGTAGAGCCTGTTCATTTAAAAACATAGCCAGAGGATGTATAATATAGGCTTACATATTAAGGCTTATTCTCAAATTCAGAATGCGTTAGGGGACGGGATTATTAGCCAATTTCAATCGGACAATTTGACCGGAGAGATCTAATTTTGTCGGACATTTCATTTTTTTTCCGGCCAATGTCCGGTAATTACCGGACAACGGAAACCTGATATATATATATATATATAGATAGATAGATAGATAGATAGATACTTTATTGATCCCCAAGGGGAAATTCAAGAACATTGTGCCAGCTTTCATGGTGCATTATTTACCTCATATACTTATTGAATGAGAGAAAGGAATAAGGGAAGGAAAATGAAAAAGGAAGTGTACTAAAATCAAACCAGGCTCATAACATCTGCATACATATATTCCACCCTGCAGATTCCATGATACAACTGGCCTATTGCTCCCCTACTTGTGGTGTTGTTCCCTGCATATGTAACGTTGTATTTGTCACTCACCACACATTCATTTACTCGTACTGCAGAAACAAAACCAGCTCATGTAGACACCCCTGTGGTTGTTGTCATATAGAGAATTGTCACACCTCTAATGCTGTCTGCCTGTATCTGTTAATACCTGCTGATGAAGTTTATACTAATGGCATCCCAGAACAGCTCTCTACTTCCAGATAGACCTGCTGCCCTACACTGTGCCTAACTGTCATGTACATGCTCTTATTGTAATGTTCAGGCACATAGGCAAAGCGAATAGCAGAAGGCTATACGTGAGGGTTTTGTAGCCATGCACCTGGCTGCTGTCCATGGTGCTGAAGGCTGTAACCACAATTCTAGGATTCTCAAAAGGCTGCCATGCTCAGATGGCATTGATTTTGTGCCATGTTTTACATGTTTTGTTTACTTATAAGATAGTATATGAGTATATTGTAATTGAAGAGTAAGAGAGGAGAACAGCGTCCAAACACACACACACACACACACACACACAAACACACATAAAAATACTCACACACATACATTTGGCTGCTTGTTTGCAAGCAGATTCACAGGCGTACAAAGACTCTGGTAGATTTCCATATTGCTACCTGTTTGCAAGCACACATACACACACACTGCCGGGACGATTGAATTGCAGCTATCAGAATAGTGTCTCCGTCAGCAGTTATAATTCAGTCCCATGCAAATGATGCAAACAGGTCGATCCATCACTCGCGCTAAGGCGAAGATGCTTCCAGAGTCACAATGTAAGCCAGGGTGGATGTGTGAGCTGTCAAAGAGGAAAGGGGAGGGAGAGAGAGAGAGGGGGGGGGGGGAGTAAGGGAGAGAGAGGGGAAGTGCGGAGAGTCCCCACTCACCCCCCAAACCCCTCCTCTCTGTTCCTGGAAGAACTCTCAGTGAAGAAGTGCTACTTGCACCCAGGGACAACGGCCCATAAAAAGCTAAATGTGTTTTTAAAGTGACACATGGCTCTGCCTGCTCCGACCTGTTGTGGGTGAAATGGGATTAATTTGCATGGCTGTTAGGCATGTGTAGAGGCTGTGCAGATGATACCTCTGTACCACATCCCAAGACATCATACATATAAGACAATTAGACAATGTTGTCTCATCGGCTTTGATGTATAATTTAAAATAAGCAGTGAAGGGTTAGGGTTAATTCTAAGAGCATTTTTTTGTGTTAATGTATGTTGTAATGTATTTTGTTGTTTTTTGTTGTCTCTCTAAATGTACCTTTGGCTGGTGCTCATTCGTCATGTGTCCAGGTGACCAATTTTAATTAAGACCCAAATCGATCCAGCCTTGGTTTGTGGCATAAGCAGTAACACGGGTCATAGTCTTTCAATCCGATATTGTATATTGAAGGAGGACCAAGAGATGTGTGTGTGTGTGTGTGGTGTGTATGTGTATGGGGTGAGAGGTGGGGGTAGACAGCAGGTACAGCCAAATGCACTTAAGAAAAATAAAGGGCTTCCACACCAGTGCTCTATTTGCCCCTGCAGCAGCTCCAGTCCCCGTCCCTGTAGCAATGAGTCATTTCCCAACAAAGACATACTATCGAGCAGCACCACGGCCCCACAAGCCTGCTGCTGCCAACACACTCATCACTTCTGACGGAGCAAAATTGGGAACATGACAGCTCAGCAAAACACCACCTTTAGAAGATGGGAGTAGTTGGGGGTGGTGGTGGGTGAGGGGGTAGTTGTGTCCAAGATTACCCCTGTGACAGTGTAGGGGGGCACTTTGAAGTTTCTTTTGTTTTCTGAGTTGGTAATCTCTTTAGCTGACAGATTTAGGTAAGAAGGAAGGACATTCACCTTGAACAGGCTAACATATGCACTGGCCCCATGTATTACAAGAATTTTAATCAGGAGACAGAGAATAAGAGTAAGCAAGCTGAGGTAAGCAATACTTTCCAGGAATCCTTAAAGAAACAGGCTTTTGGATTCAGGTAGCTATACGAAAACAAAACCAATCAGGATAAGTGGGAAAGCACTGGGGCTTGCCTAATTAGTATGCATGTACACCACCCATTTAGATAAAAGGTTGAATTAAATAAATCTGTAGCTTTAATATATATTAAGAATGATAACCTATTTACTTGATTCCACGGCAAAGAAAATTACCGTAAAACAAACAAGAATTTGTTTATATATTTACAGTGCTTTTTCTCTCTTGAACCACTTGAGGAGCAACAGCAGGTAAACCCTCCAGTCAGTCAGTTGGCCAGACAGTCTCTTCATCATTAGTGATGACCAATGCTGACACTGCCATCTGCACATCAGCCGTAAACAAGTCAGAGCTCCTTCCACAAACACACACTCACACTCTCATTCCATCTCTCATCTCTCCCTCTCTCACACACACACACACACACAGTTTCTCTCTCTCTTTCTCTCTCTGTCTTACACTCTGTCTTTCTCTCTCCCATGCTGTAAACAAGTCAGAGCCCCCTCCAACAACACGCTCACACTCTCATTCCTTCATGGTCTCTGATCATCTCTCTCTCTCTCTCTCTATCTATCTCCCTCATGAAGAGAGACAGAGGGAAAGAGAGAGAGAGAGAGAGAGAAAGAGCAAGAGAGTTGAATGAAATGCTAAAGTGGATTTGCGGCGCTGATTCACTGCTGTCTCCTACAGTCCTTGCATGGCCCCAGGGGACCATGGGTCATCACTCTGTCCACTGCTCATTGGCAAGCACTGATGGAGCATCCCCATGAGGCCCTGGCCGTGATGGATGCACCGTATGAATCAGGAATCGCATCAGCCCCCTGTAAGGGCCCCTGTCATGATTTTTGTAAACTCAGGTCTTTTGCTAAACTAGGCAAATGACGCAAAGTAGATAGAAATGTCTGGCAAGGTCTCTGGCCAGGGTGCTGAAATGCCTCGCAGGGATCGTCAACTGCACTCGCATGAGTCAGGCAGGATCCATGAATGCATCTCAGGCCCTGATGTCTGAAGCAAGTGTTTCAACTGGAAAGGTGAACTATGTAAAACTCTTATTCATCATTCATTTTATGTATGCAGGTAACAGCCTTTTGAAAGAACGTCATCTTTTTCATGCATGGTTCTAGTGGTGATCTTAGACATCCATATACTTTTGCAGACATAATACAATAATGGAGACAGAATAATAGTCAATATTTTTAAAATACTCTGTATAAAAATATATTTAGGCTTGGTCAGTCTTCAACAGATAAAGTGGCACAACCCATGTTTAAAATGCAGCAATGCCAGTATCGCTTGGGCTTGATGTCCTTCACTTGGTCATCCTTCTTCTTCTGCTGCTGGGAGCATCCTGACAAAGGACAAAAAAATCATCTCTAAGATATAAGTTTTCTAACAGTAAGGCTAGTCAAGCTGTCATCTACAGTTTCCTTGACCATAGGGCATTGGGCAATAGGAAATGATTGCGTTGGGAAGTACCTGAGGAGCAACATCAGCAATGGCCTGCTGACACGCAAATTCGTGAAGCATTCCATATTTTTTCCCAACATGTGCCACTCAGGGTGAGGATGGTACTTGCACCCTAGCTGGAAAATGTGCCTTCTACCAGTGACCTCCCAACACGTGCCACTCAGATGAAGTGAACCATTCCTGATTATGAGGACTCCATTGAAACTACTCCAGATGAGGATGAAGATTATATTCCTTCATCTGCAGAATCCAGTTCTTCGGAAGGTTATTCTGTTAGCATGCTGCTATCCATAAAGAAAAAACAAAAAGAGGCCATTCAGATAAAGTCCACCATTCCTGATTATGAGGACTACATTGCGAAACTTATGGAAAGCAACGGCAGAATGAGTGGAAATGATGAGATGGTTGCACAAGCTGTGGATTTCCAGAAGGTACATGAAACCAGATGGTCTGACTATATATCCTCGACTGCACTCAGAAACATACACGAGGCCAAATGGAACACTCCGTTGATCCTTCCTTTTACGGAGGATGTCCAAAAACTTCATTCGTACTTAGACTAGAATGAT
Source organism: Alosa pseudoharengus (assembly GCF_046254945.1). Taxonomy (NCBI): domain Eukaryota; kingdom Metazoa; phylum Chordata; class Actinopteri; order Clupeiformes; family Clupeidae; genus Alosa; species Alosa pseudoharengus. The sequence continues at coordinate 12,071,729 of NW_027468859.1, forward strand.
GAGTATCACAAACTTCTCTCAGAAGACTCTTCAGGTGTAAGATGGTCATGTTTAGCCTGGACATGAATCCTGATGCTTTGAAATCCACTAAGTTAAGAAAACACATTGCGACTCTGTCTACAGTAATTCATTTGACCGAAACAGAAATGGACCAGTTGGCAAATTTCCTAGGACATGACCTCGTAGTCCACAGAGAATATTACCGGTACAGACTGCCAGAGGGAACGTTGCAACTCGCAAAAATCAGTGAGGTGCTGATGTCAATTGAACAAAGCCGACTAATGGAATTCAAGGGGGGAAATCTTGATGACATCGAAATACAACCTCACAAGCAAGTTCAGCTGCTAGATGAGGGAATGGAGGAAGAAGAGCACGAGGACATTGGTGTACAACCAGCAGATGATGTCGGGTCACTTTTCAATGTATCCTTGCAAGATACAGCACAGCTGGAACATGTCACATTCAAAAGATATCAGGTCACTTTCCGATGTATCCTTGCTTGCGAGGTAGGCTATAGAACAGCTGGGACCCATGTCATTTCCAAAAGAGCAGCCACGACACACTTCAAGTCCAAAAGCTCACTCTGCTCCAAAGAGGAAATGGGAAACGAAGGAAGTGGAGACAATAGAAAAGCACTTGTGTAGCCTACTTTTTAAAAAAAATCTTTACGTGTCCCAGGAAAACTAGACTGTGCACCGAAGCTGCATATGTAGCCTAGTTACATTTAACAAAAAAAAAGTTTTGTAGTAGGCCTTGGCTAGGCTAGCCTAAGTTGCTACGGAATAAAAATAATTAATTCAATATTTATTGTAAATTGTTGTGAACACTATGTGATGCCTTTCACTGCTACTTCAAGGCAATGCAAGTATTGCTCCCCCATTTCAAGTCACACACTCCCCCTCATCGTATTCAAGTTCAGTTATGAAACGTGGGTCATTCATTGCTGCTGAAAATAATTGATCTCTCTTGACATTCAATCCACCATGCTGCCAACGCAGTTAGAGTTAAAAGTTAAGTTAAGAAATCATTTCATTTTCTCAATCTGCTTAGAAATGATTTAATCAGTGACAATATCAAATTAAACAGGGTAATACAAACTCTCGCCCTCCTCATTATAGTAATGAATTCTGCACACCAGGATTTGGTTGATTATGGTGCAGAAACACCCTATGATGCAATGTTTATTTTTGATGGGTCAGTCGATATACAGCCCACTCAATGTCCTTGTCAATGACTGAGCTAATTGACTTTGCCAAGCCAGCCTTTGTGGATTAATTGTCAACATGCATATTTGTCTTCAATGGTCTCAATGAGGAGAGATAGAGAGAGAGAGATCCAGCCATTGCTTTCGAATTCACTTTAGGTATGAAATTATTGATTGATTACTGAAATCCAATTTTGTATTTAATATTCACAGAAAAATAAGCTGCCTTAACTTTAACTGCTCTTTGGATTGAAAGATAAAGCCCTAGAGTGCACCTGCCGTTTGTGTCAGGATATGCATTAGTAGGCCTAGTACTATTAAGAATTTTATAAATGTGCATGAGAGTTTTTTTTTTTTTTTTCACAGTGTCATTTTTTTTATTTTTCTCTCAGATCTCAGTGGATTTTACTCCAGGTAAAGTAAAGGCCAAATACACAATGGGGGCACAGAACCCACACCAGAGTCGGAGACAGACCTCACAGCAAGCAAGGGAGGGCAAACTGACCCTGGTCTGTACAAACACACCAACTCCTTTCTCATTCAACGATTCCTTCTGGAGGGACAGAGCGCCCCATAACACAAGGAAAATGACTTTTTAGCTTATAAATCACAGCTATTGTTTCTTTTGCACCGAAGGGGAGCTAAAGAAAGCACCACAGGAGCAAGTGAGCTCACAGTGAGCCCAAGAGGCAGTGCCACAGGGCAGCCTCATCACAAGCTTTTAAGGACTTATAAAACCAGCACAGGCCTTGTTACAGCCATTTACAATTCACATTAGCCTCAATTATATGCCATCACACTCCCGTCAAGCTGCTAGCAGAGAGATCAAGGACAGTGGGGTAATTGAGGAAAAGTTCTGCACTCCACTTGACTCATCGTGAAACAGATTCTTACAGATTCCACGACACTAAATATAAAAGCAGTCATGTTTCTTTTAACTTTGCCTCCCAGTGTTTTGAAAAGAAATGTCCTATCATCTCCTATCACTCGTTTAATGAAAGAAACATTGCTGAATAATCTGAATAATTATATGCCATTCTTTATATCAGCATCAAAGGTCAATTTTCCATTCAGCTTTCGAGTCTATACCCTGATGATCAAACTGGGACAAATTACTTGTATTACAAAGTAAGAAAAAAAAAACATCCCCCTCACCACCACAGCTAAAGGGGAAATCCAAAAGTTTGCATAACCCTTCAGATAACTTTGAGATAATTGATTAGATTTTGAGAGCAAAGTGCAATTTGGCAAGAACCATAGTGTGGAGGTTCTCATTTTTAAAGTATATCAGAAAGTGTGTTGGATGCATTATGTTAATAATGGTCTATGTTATACATTATAAAGGGCACTGTGATTAGTCAGAATCCAGTGGCTACGCCATTAAGTTACCCATGTGAATAAATTATGTAATCAATTACTGCTGGAAGGACACAAAGGAGAGGGGACAGCAGGCTGAGGCATAACGTTTTACAAGACAGACATTTTGTTGTGGAATTTGGAGCAAAAAATGACTGGAAAGATATGAGAATATAAAATATTTGAAAAGTTTGAAAAGCAACACCTTAGCCAGGTGTTTTGAAAGCACCACATAGCCAGTTAACCTTGAGCTGGGATAGCTGGTTCACTCATGACTATAGCTTTCAGCATGTCCGTGTATATGTGACTTCAGCATGTAAATCTAGCTATGCTGATTTGCATCACACCAATATTGCATCAGTGAAATTCACATTCCAAAACATGTCGTTCCACCTGAAACAGTCCTGTTTGGCACTTGCTCGGTAAATCATAAAGTTACTCCCAAAACATCCAGGCCTAACATTCTGTGTGAAACATAACTTCTATTCCAATTACCTCAGGACTTCCTAAAGGGCTCCAACCTTTCAACACAAAAACACAGGCTGGGAGACAGATGGTAGAGACGGTTCCATAAAGTAGCCCCATTTTTTCCGAACTGCGCTGAAGACAGAAAGTACAAGTTCCTACAAAGAGCCTGACACGGAGGGCAGTGAAAAAGGATCTTAATGCCTCCCTCTAAAGTTAGATTTATCTCTGCGGTGCACAGTCATCTCGGGCTGCGCTATGTCGCTGGGTAATGTCTGCTGTCCTTGGCGTAATGACAAAGGGGGAAAATTCCCCCGGCGGGCCACCACTGCACACTGAGAGAGAGAGAGAGAGAGAGAGAAAGAGAGAGGGGGGGGAGAGAGAGAGAGAGATGTCCTGCTCCTTCGTCACACTGATGGCTTGTCACCGCCAAGCATTAACCTTTCTCGCAGCCTAAATGAGATTTGCTGCTCCTTGGATAGTTTCTCTCTCTCTCTCTCTCTCTCTCTCTCTCTCTCTTGACCTGGATGGATCATTTTACTCCCAAAGTGTTGAGGCCATGTGGGGGAAATTGTATTCTTTAAGTTTATACATTAGGGTGTCACGGCTCTATGCATGACACCGCAGTTTATCAAATTAAGTTAGTTAAATGATGCATCTGCAGACTAAGGTGTGTGTGTGTGTGTGTGTGTGTGTGTGTGTGTGTGTGTGTGTGTGTGTGTGTGTGTGTGTGTGTGTGTGTGTGTGTGTGTAAGTGTGTGTGTGTGTGTGTGTGTGTCTATGTGAGAGAGAGAGAGAATGGTCGGTCTGTAATCTTTCCTCCATTTCATTTAATAAAAGCTTTATTTATTTAAGTGAGGCTATTTGGCACATTTCACACATAATCATTTAAGCTGAAATAAAAGCTATAAAATAGCCATCTCACTTATACACTATATCAGCCTATTTTGTCAGGAAACTATAAGTGAAAACAAGTATTAGCCTACTAACATACAAGAACAGTCTGGACAATCTAATGCCCCAGTGCCTGTTGGTAATACGCTACACAAAAGCTTGGCGAGGAGGTTGTTTTTGTTATTTTATTTTTCAAAATGAATCAGGCTGGTGTCATACAGACCATCTAATTGCCCATAAACCTCAAGCAGATTCTCTTAAGAATGCACAGCTTCAGTAATTACAGTCCAATGGGGGGGGGGGGGGGGGGGGGGACATGAGTCCGGCGTCTCTGCATCGCCTTATTGATTATTCATTACATTTGGTTTATTGGTGTTTTGAGAGGTTGAGTGGGTTCAATTACAAGATAGAGTCCATGACACGACAAACACACTCTCACACGCATAACTCACGGGGCTAGTTGACATAGGTGGGCAGTAAAAAAAAGGCAATTATGAAAAAATCCTCGTTTAAATGTTTTATAGCCCCAGGCGCCAGAGTGCTTGTGGGAGTCAGAATAATTATCAGCGGTATACTACCTCGATTTATCTTCCCCTCTCTCACTGTCAGAGAGATGCTGGCATATCTGTGGGGCTTCCTGTATGTATGACCCTCTGTGAAGGCAAACAAACTCAATAACACCACTGTAATTCCCCAAACCCAAATGGAACACATGTTTTCGGAATTGGGTGTGTTCTTGATGAGCCTGCAGTATCGAACCATTATGGAATGAAGTGCCATTTTAAAGTATGATGCCACCTGGTCATAACTGTCCACAGCACCGCTGTAACACGAAAGGGCAATTCATTAAGAGGCTACAGTCTGTTCACATCAAACAGATAAGAGACATTATTTGCCATTTGCTAAGTATGTGTGAGTGTTTTCATGCACTAAAGGAATTCATGAATAGTTCCACACTTAGACAGACTGCTCATACTGTAAATTGGATGCATGCAATAAACTACAGTCACATGGAAGGCAAGGAGCTGTTTGGTGGTAAGTGGAGATACAGTTTGTACGACTAGTAAAGCAAAAACCCAACATCTATGATGGTATGGGGGCAGGGGCGGACTGGGACCAAAAATCGGCCCTGGCATATTTGGCCCAAGCGGCCCTCAAATTGGTCGGGCACACCTAATTAAATACAAAATCTTTGCGTTACCCTTGAATATGTATATTTTCAACTGTCATGGAGCACTGAAAGTGATGTAGGCCTCACTCTGACTGATCAGAGGTAGGCATGGAGCACATGATCTTCATAATCAAGTAGGCTATACAAGCAATTGTTAAAGAAGAGTTTCTGCTTGAATTCGAAGTATCATTTCAAATTATTCAATAGGCTACATTTAAACTATACAATGCTCAATTGACAGCAGCACCAAAAAATACTGAAGCCTATGTGTAAAGAGTTAAATTACCCAGATTGTCGTAGACATTAATGTAATTTATACCAGTTATCACTGTAGGACAACTGAAACAACATGAAATAAACAGGGCTGGAAATATTTTATTCCTGTAGGCTATACTACCTACCTACATTGCTGGTACATTTTGGAACAGTATAGCTACATGAACTAATTATCTGTTCCAGTAGCCTATCGTATAGGTTATAGCTTAGTTGGCTTGTGCATGACTTTACGTTTTGTAGCTTACATTTTCGTCAGTCTACAGTCTTTTAGCCCATGGCATGATAACCCTTCCAAGATAGAAACCTTCTCTACTTTGAGAGACCAACCACCACTCATGCCATCGATGTTGAATTTTGGGTGTCTGACGGAAACTGATCAATCTGACCAACAATTAACGTCGATTTGACACTCTTTCCCAGCTAACACATGACGTTGCAGCAACTTCGCCATAAAGTTGTCATTTGGTCACCGCGACATTACCTTCTGGCTACGTTGTTGCAACGTCACAGATACTTTGCAAGACAATGTTGTCACTTGGTACCATTAGTGACATTGCAGCGACGTCGTGACCTGGTCAGCTGATGATGTTGCAATTTGGTACCGTTAAGAACGGTGCCACAACATTGTGATTAGGTCAGCTGGTGACATTGCCATTTGGTGCTGTGGGAAATGTTTCCGCGACGTCTGCCTATGACGTTGCCATGTAGTATTGTGAGTGATGTTGCCACAACATCATGATCAGGTCAGCTGATGACGTTGCCATTTAGTATCAGGAAATGTCCCCGCGACGTCAGCCAATGACGTTGACATGTAGTATTTGGAGTGATGTTGCCACAACGTTGTAAACGGGTCAGCTGATGACGTTGACATTTGGTTCCGTGGGAAACGTCCCCGCGACGTCAGACGATGATGTTGCCATGTAGTATTTGGAGTGATGTTGCCACAACATCGTGATTAGGTCAGCCGATGACGTTGCCATTTGGTGCTGTGGGAAATGTACCGGCGACGTCAGCCGATGATGTTGCCATGTAGTATTTGGAGTGATGTTGCCACAACATCGTGATTAGGTCAGCCGATGACGTTGCCATTTGATGCTGTGGGAAATGTACCGGCGATGTCAGCCGATGACGTTGCCATGTAGTATTTGGAGTGATGTTGCCACAACGTTGTAAACGGGTCTGCTGATGACGTTGCCATTTGATGCCGTGGGAAACGTCACCACGACATCAGCCGATGACGTTGCCATGTAGTACTGTCAGTGATGTTGACCCAACGTTGTGAACTGGTCAGCTGATGACGTTACCATTTGGTGCCATGGGAACCGTCCCCGCGACATCAGCCGATGACGTTGCCATGTAGTATTGTGAGTGATGTTGCCACAACATTGTGAACTGGTCAGCTGATGATGTTGCCATTTGCTACCATGAAGAATGGTGCCACAACATCGTGATCAGGTCAGCATTTTACCTATTGGTCGGGGATCGAACCAGCAACCCTTCGGTTTCAAGTCCTGACCAGTAGGCCATGACTGCCCCAATAGTTAGAAATATCCACCATAATGTATTCAGATGTATATGGGGAAATGTATTGGTAATATTTGTAAAGATATATGTACATATATATTGTAACATATATGCACAATATATGTTACAATATATATGTATATATGAGACCATGCACATACAATGAATGCACAATACATTTGTGGTGATATATACAGTATATGTACATTACATGTAACATCTAAAATATATGAGTACTTACAGTTTTTCTCAGTTGCTAAAACACTAAAATCCATTGGCTGAAGAAAGTTCTCAGTTGCTTGAACTCATTAAGCTAATTATTCAGTCTGTTGTCAATACCTTAAACCATTTCACATGGTAAAACACAATTTTTAGAAAAACTTTAAACACTCATTCTCAAAACACATTCTAAACTAATGCTCATGTACTGTATCCATACTGGTAAACACAAGTGGCAAAAATGAAATAGAAATAGACATACACATGTCATCGATTAAACACAACCACTCAAAATTGATTTCACTTGTTTCAAATGATGTGACAAAACCAATATACGCCAGTTCAGAAAGCAAACAGGTTGTTGAAGGTGGGAATGAAAATGGATAGAAGAAACTATGTAAGAGGACGAGTGCATATGCAAGGTGGGGGATGAGGAGGAAGGGGAGGATGGCAAGAAAAATTATTTTTATTGGACATTGTAGTACAGTGCATTGTAGGCTGTATACTGTACAATACTGTAAACAAATCGTATGGCCCTGAACATTGTGCTTTCCATTTGTTTACAGTACTGACTGCTCAATAGATTTTGACTGGTGCAAGTTCATATCAACAAAGAACAAGAATCAAAGGACAAGTTTGTGAGATGCAGGATACTGTAAAAATAGAGGTACAAGGAGGAGGAAGAACAAAAAAATGCAAAGAGCAAAGCAAAGTAGTAATTTCTACTTGATGTTTCCTGTTTAAAGGCTAAAGTTTGATTTTGCAAGAGGAGTCAGAGGTTTTGTAAATAGTGCTTGTAAATAGGGTTTTATGTTTAATGCTTTAAGAAAATGGAGCAAAGTATCAGAAATTGTGTTTTAGCAATTGAAAAAAACTGTAATTGTCGTCACTTGTGTTTACCAGTATGGATGACATGTGCATTAGAGTTCAGAATGTGTTTTGAGAATGCAAATGTGTTTAGAGTTTTGCTGAAAAGTGTAAGTGGGATCTGCAAATTGCGTTTTACCATGTGAAATGGTTTAAGGTATTGACAACAGACTGAACAATTAGTTAAATGAGTTCAGGCAACTGAGAACCTTCTTCAGCCAATGAGTTTTAGTGTTTTAGAAACTGAGAAAAACAGTGAAAAACTGTAAAAAGTATTTCATAATGAGGGGGAAACTAATGTAGCCTAAGGTGTCTCTTATTTCATGTTGAGGTTTGCTTCCCAGCATGCATTGCAAGTCAGTTGCCTCGTTTATAGGCTATTATTGTTATTGATTTTGAAACAATATGGTTGAAACAGTTTAGCTTAGGCTCAACTCTTACTGATGTTTTGAACAATAAATTGAATAGTTTATTTAAAAAAAAAGAAACCGTGGACGTGAAACTACTAGTTCTAACCCAGTATAAAAGTCCAGCTGACAATTCCGTTGTGTATCTTGTTGGAGGACATAAGCCTGAATGGTTGAAAATCAGCTACACACATAAGGTAAGTTCATACATAGACTGTATGTAATTAATAGCAAAATGGATAACCATGAAGATGTGATCTGATGTTACATAGGTTGTCTTTCTCCCACAGTAACAGTAATATCACCCGATCAAAGCATTCGCTGTGCCTACAGGTATTAATTGGCCTATGTACAAGTGCTGTAAGAAGGGTAGTTGTCATGTAAGGCACATATTATAATTTTATTATTGATGCGTTTACGGATTGGCAAGTTACGTTGCGGTTACGTAATGAAACCTTTCACTTGCGACGTTGCCGCAATGTTGCCTGAAGTTGTTGTTAAGTACTGGCGACGTCGGTAACTTACGTTATGGTTACGAAATGGCACCTTTCAATTCCACGTTGCTACTACGTAACCTGATGTTGCAGATACGGATTGGCAACGTTGGGGAGTTACGTTGCGGTTACGAATTGTCATCTTTCACTATGCATGTTGTGGCAACGTTGCTAAACAGGACTGGTGGCGTCGGTAACTTACGTTACGGTTACGGAACGGCAACTTTCAACTCCACATTGCTGCAACGTCACCTGATGTTGTGGTTACGGAGTGGCGACGTTGGGGAGTTACGTTGCAGTTACGAATTGTCACCTTTCACTTTGCATGTTGTGGCAACGTTGCTAAACAGGACTGGTGGCGTCGGTAACTTACGTTACGGTTACAAAACGGCACCTTTCAACTCCACGTTGCTGCAACGTCACCTGATGTTGCAGATACGGATTGGCAACGTTGGGGAGTTACGTTGCGGTTACGAATTGTCACCTTTCACTTTGCATGTTGTGGCAACGTTGCCGAACAGGACTGGTGGCGTCGATAACTTACGTTACGGTTACGAAACGGCACCTTTCAATTCCACGTTGCTGCAACGTAACTTAATGTTGCAGTTACGGATTAGCAACGTTGGGGAGTGACGTTGCGGTTACGAATTCTCACCTTTCACTTTGCATGTTGTGGCAACGTTGAATATGACGTTGTGGCAATGTATTTTGGGTCATTCAGTTACATTGCAGCAACGTACTGGCAACGTAACTGTGCTAGCTGGGTTTGCTGTCCGGGTTTGCAAATCATTAATTTAGAAAATTTAAGTTGCGCTATTTGTTATTGTAATCACAGCACGGCCTTACTATGTTATCATTACCATATCATTACATTATCGCAAAATGAATAAGTCATCTAATCATCATCGTCAGCATGGCATGTCACACATAGCCTACCTGCTCCACCAGTTAGTGAGTTCTTATCATGTAGCCTCAATAGGCTCGCACTCTCCACCATCTGCTCACTGTCCCTCTGCTCTAGCTTGCTTACATCCTCGTTCAAACTCAACGAACTTCAACATGTTACTGACATGCTAGCCTAGCGTACTTGCAATATTGTATTTTTGAATCTTCTACATTGGTGTTAATTTTGCACAATTGTCACTACCGGCACCCGCCGCAATTTCGTGTAGGCAACTTCGATTAACTTTTGATGCGCTCACAGAATCCTGGCTCTGAGCCAAAATGGGAGGGGTGGGGCCTGACGTGAGCTGTTATTGGATTAGTCCAGTGTCAATAGAAATGTAACCAATGGGCCGCTGATTGTCCTTCCTTTGGACCGATCGTTGGCCAAAATAATTATATAGCCTATTCTATCGGCCCAAAAGGTGCGTCGGCCCACCGGGAAAATGCCCGGTATGCCAGATGGCCAGTCCGCCCATGTATGGGGGTGCATTAGTGCCTAGCTTGTACATCTGGAAAGGAATTCTCCAACCTCCAGCAACTACAGTAGTGTCTTGGGTTCATAAATGTTAAAAGAAGAGGTAATGCAACATAGTGGTAAACATCATGACAAATTTGTGTAAAACATGTTACTGGCATCCAAAAAACAATGTAATTTCTCTGTTTCAACAATTGATCTAATTGATGTCTTCACAATATTCTCCATTAGACATATGGTTACATGTATACAAATCATAGCATTCTGGATTTATGTACATTTTACACAGTGTCCCAACTTTTTTGGAACCAGGGTTGTATGGCATGTTGTTGTTTGGTGTGATATTACAATCGTTCCACTCTAAGTGAAGAGAGAAGACATAGCTGCTTGGGGGGCAGGTGCATTAATGATAGAAACGTCTGCCATCTATTGAAAACAACAGCTGGTGTCTGGTGATATTAGCAGAAGCTCTCTAACAGAATAAGGATAAAACAGCTTCTGACTATGAGCCACCTGAGGAGAACTTTGAGCAATGGAGCCCAGCTCATTTGATATGCCAACATATATACTGGTAAGGACCCAACTGTTCCTCTTCAGAGTTCCCTAAACTGATCTACAGATCCTGGTAAATGTAAATGTATTCTCAACAAAAGTCAGAATGACATTCAAGTTCCTTAAGAAGAATGCCCCCCCCCCTCACTCACACACACACACACACACACACACACACACACACACACACACATTGCTCTCTCCTCTCTTTCTCTTGCTTACTTTATCTGTTTGTGTCTCAAATGCAAACTCACAGACCTATTCATTTGCTGCTGTCCATAAAAGCTGTTGTCTCTTCACTCCTGAATGGAGGCCAGAGGGCCTCTCAATCTCTATGCCAAGTAAAGAGCCATTGCCAGTCTTTAATCATCCCATTCAATCCAGTAAAGCTCACTGCAGGAAGCCCTCCATCACTTCCCAGCCTTGGCATCCAACTGAGATTGATGACATGGGCATTTATAAACTACTTGCCGGCAGTGATCAGGTTGTGTGTACTTGTTGCACTAATCCAATAATTGAGCGAACTGCTTATTAGAAAGTATACAGTAGGCTACTCATACTGCTGTCTGGAGCTCATGAAATGTATGCTGGAAAGTATCATTTTACTTGTGATTATGAAAGAAAGCTTTCCATAGGATCAGATGAAAGTGACAAAGCAAGAGCCTGTCACGTATAAAGACAATGACACAAGTATAGCCTTTTAAGAGCATAAACTCCAGCTCTTATCTTTTTATATGTGTGACCCAGAGAAACAGCCTTACTTAAACCCCAAAGTTTAGACCTAAAATAGAGCTCTGTTGACTTTCCTCCGAGTTAAGTCAAAGTTTACTTTGGCTTGACATCAAGTGCCCTTGTATCCTACCGACACTGCAGCATAACCCCCCTCAATAATTCCCCCCAGACTCACACACACACACACACACACACACACACACATACAAACACACAAGCATACAGACACACACACACACACACACACTCCTCAGTCTGCTCGGCGCTCACAAAAGCCAACAGTGACATCTACAAAATACACGGCCCCTTTTGGCCTCAAATGACCTCATCCCAAACTATGACGTTAGCAGAACTCTCTCAGCCCCGTGGTAAGTACCATTATGCCTCCGGGACAGGGGATGAGGTGCTATGTCCAGGGTGGATTCAACCTGCAATCCAATTAAGTGAGGCCAGCCAATACCCCCCATGAAGACTTTAGTGTACCACGACCCAGGAAATCACTTACTCAGGGGGAAAAGGATTCAGTCCTTATCTCTACTGTATTTAATTGGTGGAGGTTTGGTTTAATGGTACACAATATCCATGTCCTCAAAGGTCTTGATCGAAAATGTAATTTATCATAATTAAACACATTGTGTGGAGGAGACAAGGTGAAATGAGGTTCAGGGAAGTTCTATAAGAGAGAAGAACATTTGTGAAATGTTAATGAAATGTAAATTATGTTTTACAGTGCCAAAACCCCTATCTTTAAAGCCTTTTATTCCCTAGGTTTAAGGACAAAAGCCCCATTATTGTGTTCTAGACATCACCTTTATCATCCTCACTTTAAGGGAACCATTCCCTGCTCCAACAGACTCTTTTTGACATAAGGTTCCAAATGGAACATTTTGTTCTCCGAATTCTAACACAATAATCATAACTTCTCTTTTGCTGCTGGTAAATCATGGCTCTACCTCTGTGTGGAGGTGTGGTTTTCTGCTTCACAAGTGGCATACTGTAAATAGATTGCCAGCCAAATGTAGACATCCATTTTGCTTTGTCACTTAGGACAAAAGCCTCAGCTTGATGAATGAATTAATGAATTAATGTAAGTACAACTCCCCCATCGCAGGCAGTGGGCCGCTCTGTGGCAGGTCTCTGACAGGTGGATGTGAAGTAATGGACCTTAATGTTATTTTTCCTCTACCTTTAGACCTTTCTGTACATAAATGGAATGCAATACCTGTCACTGTACGAATGATGCATAGAGTGACTTTTTAAGCTGGGTGTAGTCACCGACTAGGAAACTGATTAACTCTACCAGGGAAAGTGAGAAGGAATAAGGGGTGCAGGGAAAGGGGTAGAAATCTCTCTCCACTTTTCTCAGTCCACAGAAACACTTGACCTTTCTTTCCTATTTGATGAAAGGCGGGGGTAGAGAGAAAAATCCATGGCAAGTTGGAACAAAGCTCCAGGCGTTTTTTGTGCACATTTCATTATGGAGCCTGACGGCTCCTGCTGCTGTGGTCATGAATCTAACATACACGTATCGCCTTGGAGCAGGGGCAATGGGGTGGAGATATATTAGCACAAAGAGCAGCCTTTGAAAGAGGACGCATGGCCAAATTTGAGGTGTTAATCCGACATCAATCATTTTCAGCCATTAATCTTATTTTTCCACAATAAAATTATATTTCCACAATGTATGATCCAGAGGACATTAACATGTACAGTGCAACCGGAAAGACTTTCAAGTTTTCCACATTTTGTTATATTTCAGACTCATTTTTAAATGCATTAAAAAAAAATTCTCATCAATCTACTCAAAATAGATATACAAATTGTAAATGTATAAAAAATTAAATAAAGACTGAAATATTCCAATTACATAAGTAGACCCTTTATTATAACGCTTGCAATTGAGTTCTGGTGTATCCTACTTCTATAAGTATATATACTCTTTTGATCCCGTGAGGGAAATTTGGTCTCTGCATTTATCCCAATCCGTGAATTAGTGAAACACACTCAGCACACAGTGAACACACAGTGAGGTGAAGCACACACTAATCCCAGCGCAGTGAGCTGCCTGCAACAACAGCGGCGCTCGGGGAGCATAGAGGGGTTAGGTGCCTTGCTCAAGGGCACTTCAGCCGTGCCTACTGGTCAGGGTTCAAACCGGCAACCTTCCGGTTACAAGTCTGAAGTGCTAACCAGTAGGCCACGGTTGCCCCAAGTCTATCAATGGCCTAGAGATGCTTCTACAACTTGATTGGAGTCCACCTGTGCCTAAATGAATTCATTGGACATAATTAGGAAAGACACACATCTGTCTATGTAAGGTCTCACAGTTGAGGGTGTATGTCGGAGTGAAAACCAAGACACGAGGCCAAGAGAATTGTCCATCAGGATTGTGTCAACACACATATCTGGGGAAGGGTACAAGAACATTTCTGCAGTAATGAGATGAGGACATTTTTTTATTAAATCCATTTTAAGATGAGTCTGAAACATAACAAAATATGGAAAACGAAAGGCTCTGAAAACTTTCCGGATGCACTGTATGCTATTCTATCATTATGTGCAGTCTTTACAATGTAAGATTGCAGTTAGTGTCAAAACGGTTGCTCTAGTAGCAACAGTTATGAAATTAGACAGAGCACACAGTAAGGATAGAAAAATAAATGATTATGTGGAAAGCTTGTGGGAAGCACAATATTTAAACTCCGCATTAAACTCTCCAACACAACAGCTGTCTGTTAAACATTGTTGCTTCCTCATGGTACGGTCAAAGTAGAAAATTTCTCATTATGGTTGCAGAAAATTATGTGAAAGTGGAGGAAATTGCCATGGAGAGCTGCAATGAAGCATATTTTGTGTCCTTCACATACAGTGGTTTTATGGCAGGTGAATTAGTGAGGTGTAAAACTCATCTCAACGGCAATAAATGTAATATCCTATAAATGTAATGTACCATAAGGCATATTTCTCATAGAGGTAGAATAATTTATCACCCACACGATGGGCAAGGACATATACAGTCTCTACAACCAAAAACACTTTTAAGAAAGTGAAATATATTAAATATATAACAAGCATGTAAATATATTTCACATCAACATCGAATGCTTAATGCATAGACAATTAGCCTATCACAAATAAGCCAACGATACAAACCTGTTGTGAGCTCTGTTCAAATGTCAATTCTGCTAAATACACACTCTCATGCATGAACCACTGGAGTGTGGTTTTAACAATATAAAGGTCAAGGGGCTTCATTGCCATCGTGAGCATGAATAATGAAAAATGTTTGCTATGTCCCCTTTCACCTCAGTGACATCAGGCGAGTGACTTAGAGCTAACAATTAGTGTGTGTTCAAGAGCAGTGGGAAGCAGTGGGGGGTTTTTTCAGAGTGTGGTGAAAAATCATTTTCTTCCAGTAAGAAATGGCATCTTTGGTTGTTTACCCCCAGCTGCTCGGCTGAATAAGTGTCAGGCTGATCTGGCATGACACAACGTCGATGTGCCCTTGACGCTGTGCTAATTCCCAAATCCATGAAGGGCAGGGTCTCCACTGACCCGGGGCCCTGTGGAGTTTCTGTGGACATAGCCGGTGATATAACCCCCAAAGTTAACAGCACAGGCTCTGCTTACCAAGCTGCAAACAGGACTAAAGAGGTCTTCTAGATCCAAGATACAGTGGAAAACGCATTGAAGGATCCATCGATGCACATTAATTTGAATATAATGCTATGTTACTAAAGCAAAGGCTTATAGTCCTGTATATGCATATAAAGATGTGTTGTTATCAGAACTCTGACATAACAAATATGGTTTAAAAGTATTTAAAAGTCTAAAATTAAACAATTTCCTTATCATTATAGCCTAATTTACGTCTGTTTGCTGACAGTATTGGTCAAAATTGATATAAATATGTCTGTTATGCAGATACCATTTTTTGTTAAGGTATACAGTTAGAACAAAATTATTCATACCCCTGGCAAATATTGATGTAATGTTGATTTTCTCTTGACCAATATGTTTGTTCTGACTGAAAATGACACTGCCACATGGCAAAAGTTTGTAAGATAATGTGGTAGAAACATGGAATCAAAAAATATATAGTTTTTATGCGTTTTCATTTGCATATGCATTTATGAAAAATGGCAAGTCCAAAATTATTCATACCCTTTTTAAATAATCAATGGAAACATCTTTATTTGCATTAACAACTCTCAAAATGGTTCTTATAATATCTACCAAGCCTCTCTATGTCTCCACAATAATTCTAGACCACACCTTTTTAACAGCAATCCGGGTTTTCAGTCAGGAACGATTATTTGCAATCACTCTGGCCTTGTGCTCACTTTTTTGACGGATTGAGGTCTGGACTCTGGCTCCACTCTAAAATGTTGATATTGTTCTCAGTTAACCATTTCTTGCCTTGTTTGGCTGTATGTTTTAGATCATTGTGTGGTTTAGCGGTCCAATGATGCCCATTGGGGCAGGTCTCTCGGCAGACTGCCTTATCTTTTCCACCATAAATCTCAATGTAGCCCCTTGTTTTAGTGTTACCATTTACTTTGAGAAGTTTACCAGGTTCCATTGTCTAAAAAACACCCAAGACTAATACATTTCTATAGCTATTCTCCACATTGTGGACAGTGTTTTGGTGGTTGAAATTTGGACTCCATCTCAAAATGGATCACTTGGTCATCTTGGATGCTCATCATGGATCATGGACTCTTCTCCAAACATGCTTAACCATTATAAGGGCACACCTGGACAAAGACTTTAGCTTTCGCTGGATTTCTTTTTGACCCAGGGACATGGCTTGAGATTGGCATAAAAAAAATAAGCATTACATTCCAATGACACCATGTCCATTTCCATTGTGGGGGTTAGAAAAGTATTCTTTTGGGATGTTTTTCAACCAGGGGGACCTGGTGACCTTCTCAAAGTAAACGGTGACACTAAAGCAAGAGGCTACACTGAGATTCTGGAGGAAAAGATCAGGCAGTGTGCCAAGAGACTTGCCCCAATAGGCATCATTGGACCATTAAACCATACAATGATCCAAAACATACAGCTAAACAAGGCAAGAAATGGTTAATAGAGAACAATGTCAACATTTTAGAGTGGCCCAGCCAGAGTCCAGACCTCAATCAGTCAAAACAGTTAGCCAAAGTGATGGCAAATAATCGTTCCTGCCTCAAAACCCAGATTGCTGCTAAAAATGTGCAGTCTAAAATCATTGTGGAGACATGGAGAGTCTTGGTAGGTACTATAAGAACCATTTTGAGAGCTTTGATGGTAAATGATTATTTAAAAAGGGTATGAATAATTGTGGACATGCCATTTTTCATAAAAATGTTAAAAAACAGATGAAAATTATAATTTTTTTGATTCCATGTTTCTACCACATTGTCTTACAACATTTTGGCATGTGGCAGTGTCATTTTCAGTCAGAACATATTGGTCAAGAGAAAATCAACATTAAATCAATATTTGCCATATTTGAATAATTTTGTTCTTAACTGTATGTGCAAGAGCACTTTTTAGCCTGTGCATAATAATGCAAGTCTTCAGTAAATATTTGCTGGTCAATAGCCCAGTATGAGCAGAGCTACATCTACAAACCAAGACAGTGTACAGGGCACTCAGACACACTCTCTGTCTTGGGTTGATGGTGACCCGCAGACAGTGAGGGAAGTCCACTGGCGAGCCTCGATGGCACCCGAGACTGATATGATTACCAGTGGCTATTTGGGAAAGTAATGGAGGAGTGAAATAAGCTGGTTGGAGAGAGCTCTCATTTGGTGCTGAGTGGACCCATGTCCTTCATTGAGTCTTCATTACCCTCGTCACTGAGGAGTTATGGCCTATTGAAAAGGCTCTCGACATCCCTCCCTTTCTCACACACACACGCACTTTACTTATGAAACGTGGCCCATTCTCATATCTACATTCACATTTGTTTTGTCATGGGAAAATCACTTTATACTTTATCACTTTCAACCTCCAGCACTTTATAAAAACAGCTTGATCAGCATTCCCTGACTTTGCAAGGAAAGCACAAGGCACATTGTTTCTGAGGAAAGAGAGGCCAGTTTCCCTCTCACTTCTATAACCCACAGTGACTATCCATCCAGAGAATGATGTAAAATAAAAAAAAACTCTTCCAGTCATGAACTTCCAGGGCGAGATGACACGGTGAGCAAGATTTAGTCCCTTTTAAAACACACAGACACAAAGCCAATAGCTGAATGGATTATGGTAGCTTTGAGGGATAAAGACATAAGAGAATACTGGCCATCCTCCCATCAAAACAAAAATATTCTGTGCTTACAGCGACAGTATTGAGACTAATGAGGATGGGCTAATGCCTGAAGCCATTCTAGGGCGACGGGAAAATAAACTGAACTGGTCGATGCAAAGTCTGACAAAGTAGTTTGGACCAACTGTGCCTTCTGTCTTTCAAACTCAAACTGTTTGGCATAGTAACTTTCCTACTGAATATTGCTTCTGAATAGTGGTTTAGTGCCATGGTGCATGTTGATGCAGACTGAAATGGAATGCTATAGTGGCGATGTAAAAGAACTGATAACCCAAGTGAGGGGATCTATTAACTCCAGATCTCCTAATGTATTAACAGGGATATTAAGGCACCTTCATGTAACAAATCCTGTTGTCACACAATAAAAATAAATAAATATATGCTGAACATTCTGCGTTTCAGATGTTTTTGCATATTTGTTTACATATATCCAGGGGAGGAGGAATGTAAGCATATGTAGCCTAATTAAAGTTCTGATATAATATGGAATATTGTATGCTATAAAAATATTGAAACAATGCATTTTCATTATGCTCCCGAACTGAAGTGCTTACTGGACATGTTTTTTTGTTTTTTGTTGACTACTGCAGTGAGTTGCCTGCTGCTCACTGATAATGGAGACCTAGCCATGCATACATGACGTCTCCTGGCAGGGAATCAATACAGGAAGTGGACCGCACACAGGAACACATGGAGGCACCTCCAGAGAGCTGTGATTGGCAGGTCTGTACAGAACATTTCAGCCAAAAAATACAGCCCAACAGAATTTTAGTGAACCTGGTATTGGCAGTGACCAATCAGAGTGACACTGGACATTAGGTCCGTTTCCAATTGCCTACTTGAGTGTTGCCTTATGGCGGCGTTACTTGTTTATTTTCATCTTATGCCAACAGGTTAATAAAGTGTTAACCTGCGCAGAACATCGAGGGTATCGCTGCAGAGCCACAGCAGTTCAGCTACATTGGGTACCTTGGTGACTGCATTGCACTACTGCTGCAGTTCACATTCACTTGTGCATTCACATTGCCAGCATTACAGCTGTGACAATGCTACTGCCAACCCAGATGTTTTTACACTTGAGCCACACACTTAAACCACAACTGAGACATGCGTGTCTCAAGCACGCAAAGTGAATGCTCTAACTGTTAACAAGAAACTGTGAACTTGAAAATCAACCGGTAAGGGAGTGCAACGCAAACTCAGAGGCCCAGGCCAGTATTTCACACTGCATGCGTTGTGTAGAGTGCGAGTGTGTGCTTCACACAGACAGTATGATTGCTCTAACCTGTTCACATTGGCACTGAATTGAAAAATCAACAGGTAACACGGCCTTCACAACGCACATACAATACAGGCAGTGTGAAATGGGCCTTAATGTTCATTCTCAGATTCACTGCATAGCAGAGCAGAGGCTCTAAGAAACGACTGAAACAATCTAATAACAACAACAACAACAACAACAACAACACGCAACTGAACAACAAAAGAACACTTTTTGGAAGATGAGCACAGAGCTCCGATGCCTCACAAAGTAACATCACTCTTAACAATAATGATCCAGGACCACAATTCTAACCTCGGGCAAATCTCTTTATTCATTTACCATTTCTGTTCTTCAGCCCTTTACTGGGAGCATGCCATGCCAGCATTTGTTTGGAGGATGGTGTGTCAGTGGATCTGTGTCCTTGTCTGTGTGTGTGTGTGTGTGTGTGTCTGTGTGTGTGTGTGTGTGTGTGTGTGTGTGTGTGTGTGTGTGTGTGTGTGTGTGTATGTGTGTGTCACAGGCTTTGCAATCACATTCCAAAAGGTTTAACCATATGAAGAGCAAATACTCTCCATGGGAGGTCATAATGACTAGTACCATCAATATAATGCATAGAGTGGGTTCAGGGGTGAAGTGAGGATGCTTTAACTCATGCAGTTGTCCAAGCCAAATCCAATCAATAACATCTATTCACACAATGCCGAAAGAGGTGCTTTTTTTGGGACGAGTTGGGATTGGGCTTGCCTTCCAGATTCCTTCCGTTGCTGATAACTTTGACATGGTTTGCTTCGCATCTGATGTCTGCAATTCGTGACTCACAGTGGACAGTTTCCGGGCAGACAGATTAGGCCTATAATGGAAGGGTACAGATTAACAATCTCCCAGTTTGCTGTCAGTTGAGAGGAAAATGGACACACTGCCTAAGTTTTCAATTAAGTTGTTTTGGCTTCCTGCCATTACCAGTGTGCATACTCCAATTGGGGGGGTGGGGTTGAGGCACAAAATAAAGAATCACATTTCCTGTGAACATCAGTCAGCGCAAACTGAAAATGTAAGAAGACATCTCTGCATTCTGAGAAGATGCCGCTATTGTATCGAGGCTGGTAGATGAGATATTTTATTAGCCCTGAGAAAAAACAAAGTGCTTTCAGCGGTAAAGTGTATCTCGCCACAGAAGCCAGATAGCAACAAGGAAATGGAAAAAAAAAAAAGTTACTTCGGCTCCTTTTTTTCTGGAACGTCTGCGTCACATACAGCCTCGACGTCCTGGAGGCTGGACGCGTCCGTGTCATCCTCACCGCTGCTGTCGCTGCTTTTGAAGGAGATCCCACCAAGGAAGGGGTACAGGCTCTGACCGTAGAGCTCTCGGATGTGCATGTAAGGACTGTCTGGCGGCTTGTCGGCTTCGGCCAGGTTGGCGTCCAGGGCCTTGTTCCTCTGGTAGTACTTAGAGAACTTGTTGAAGATGATGCTGATGGGCAGGGCCACCACGAGCAGGCCGCAGATGATGCAGAGCGCCGCCACGAGCTTGCCGGCCGTCGTCACGGGGCACGTGTCGCCGTAGCCGACGGTGGTCATGGTGATGGTGGCCCACCACCAGCCGACCGGGATGGTGCCGAGGTCCGAGTCGGCGTCCTCCTTCTCGGCCGAGTAGATGAGCACGGAGAAGATGGAGATGCCGACGGAGAGGAAGAGGATGAGGAGGCCCACTTCCTCGTAGCTGTGGCGCACCGTGGCGCCCAGCGCGCGCAGCCCCACCGAGTGGCGCGCCAGCTTGAGGATGCGGAAGATGCGCATGAGCCGTAGCACCTGCACCACCTTGCCCACGTTCTCCAGGTTCTCGCTCTCCTCCTCGCCCCGCTCCTCGTCGATGGTCTCGAACGCCAGCGTGATGTAGAACGGCAGGATGGACGCAAAGTCGATCATGTTGAGAGGGTTGGCAAGGAACTTGCGGGGCGAGGGCGCCACGACCAGTCGCACGGCGAACTCGGCCGAGAAGCAAATGATGCAGACCACCTCCAGGATGGCCAGGACAGGGTCCTCGACTGGCCGGTCGCTGGCGTCCACGCGCTGAAACTCGGGCATGCTGTGCACGCACATGGCTACGATGGAGGTGAGCACCACGCTCAGCGATGCCGCCGTAATCACTTTCGACGAGAGCGAGTAGCCTGGGTCCTCCAGGGTCAGCCACACGTAGCGCCGGATGTCCGCACACCAGGCACCCTTGAACTTTTCCAGGTCCTTCTCCAGCACCGAGAGCTCCTCGAAGGACGAGTCCAAGCTGGGCTGTGGGTCATCGCTACGCATGTCCCAGTCGCGGTCCTCGATGTACGCCTTGCGCTCCTGGTACCAGTTGCTACAGCATGAGGCCAGGTAGAGCTCCTGGATGCCCCAGTATTCGATCTCCTGGTTGAACGAGAACACGCACAACTCCTCCATCACATGAATGTGGCCCGTGTGGTAGAAGTTTAGCACACAGCGGAAGATGCCGGGGTTGCGGTCAAAGTAGTACTCCTGGTCAGCTGCACTGTAGTCATCGCACAATTCCAAGATAGCCTCCTCCGTGTGGCAGCACAGCAGGCGCCCAAGGCGCGTCTGCGGGAAGCGCATCAGCGTGCTCTTGTCCACCTTGTGCAGCATCCCGCCCACGTTGAGGTTGACCTGGTCTTCCTCTCGGCCGCGGCTGTGGAGTATCTGGCCGTAAACCATTGTGCCGTTGTTGGGGGGCATTGAGAAGTTGGGTAGATAAATGGAGCTGGCTTGTTTCACTTATCCATCTACAGAGAGGAAAAGATTATTTAAGTGAACATAAAACTTTCTTTTTAACAGCAGCATATGTCAACTGTCAAAATCACCATTTTTATGCATTCATGAATCATGCATTTGGATATAAATCTTAGTGTGCACTTGTAGGCTATGTTTATTATGGTAAATAATTGTTAATATTGGGAATATAAGACTATTAGGTCACAGATAAGTTACTATAAACGGTGATCAGAAGCTACATAAGGATACAGAGAGACCAGAACACGAGCTGTCAAAACTGACTTATGATATTCTTTCACACAAACAGATGGCCATTTGTGGGCGTTTTGGGGCGGTAACCAGGTAAGTCATGCTGTTTGGAGGTGCAAACAAACGCTGCATCGCCATTGAGATCACATAAGTAGGCCTAGGCTATAGAGCTGGCTCAGTTATTTTGAGTATTTTGTCGCGTTTAGTTGTATAATGAAAGCATAGTTTTCATAGCGATCCATTCACTTCTGGCTCCTTAGCTATCATTTTGGTAACTAAAACGACCTATTTGACGTCTTTAGAACACTAAACATATGCCTAATGTTGAGTTACTCCAGTTTAGATTTTTGCCGTTCACTTTTATGATATATTGCTATTGTCTATCCAAAGTAAGGTGCCTGTTTCTAAGTTAACTGATGGTTAAGGGCGAGTGGGTGGGCGGGGTAATTAAATCACATCACTTCACTACTTTAAACTGAATAGCTTTTCACGCAATAATGAACCACACTTATATTCTAGATTGTGCTAAACATCTGTAAAATACTGGTAGGCCAGTATTATCGTAGTGCATTAGAATGATGTAAGTTGCGGCTACCAAAGAGCAAACGCGAGAACACACGCCCATAATAACAAAACACAGTTTTGCAATAGTTTGAAAATAGTACAAGATATGTAGACGCCTCCAAAATTTTAAACATAACCTACCGTATTTCTCATTTAATGTTGTCTATGTTCCGGAGGTCCGTGCAGATATAGCGAAGAAGCTGTTGCAGCCATTTCGTCCACCAAACAGCGTACCCCACGTCGAGTCAGCACGCAGTTCCGCACATCAGAAGACCTTCCTCATGGTCCGTCCCCTCAGGATTGATACTTTACTTGGGCTAGTATGCGCAGGCTGTGTTACCCGGGCTCAAAGTGGGCGGAACGGACTCAACCAGCACAAGATATGAATCGGAAAAAAATATATAATCAGATTAAAAGTTCCCCTTACACAAAATACGAACACAATAGCCTACCTGGCGACTTGACTTTTGATTTGTTTTATTAAGCGTTTAACTATATATAAAAATATCTTTGGCCGCAATTACGCAGATGTTGGAATCATCTGTGTGGCACTTAGATTTGATTACGATAGTCTACAGCTGTAATAACCACGTGGGTTTTTATTACCCAAATCATCTAATCCGGCTTCTGGTTATCCGACTTCTCACATTATCTGAGGCACAGGTCACCCCTAAGATAGGATGAGCTCTCTCCTTTGTTTTCAGTAAGTGTTTGAAGTAGCCTAGTTGCAATGTATCAATCAATATTTGTGATTAGTCTATCACACATGATATTGCTGACCTCACTGTCAATTTTAAACTTCTTCCAGGGTTTTAATATTGACATTAACCACAACTTTGCCAATATGGGCCTACCCGGGTAAGTGTTTAACTCTAAAAGTGGACTCTGCAGTGCTTTTGTCTAACTTCCTTTCACCCATTACAATTTCCCTCATCAAACAGATGGCACGCGCTCTGAGTGTCTAGGAAATCTGTTGCGCGTGAGCGTGGACGGCTATCTTATAGCAGGGGGACTAGCTCAAGCTGAAGTGTATGTTCTCAGTAAGTAGGAGACTCAACAACGCTGTTTCATGGTTAGAACCAGTTGTTGTAGTGCGTTCTGTTATAAGTAGTAGTTCAAATGCCTTTTCAGATGGTAGTGATGTTATCGGACCTATTACACCTTTCCTGGCTGCTAAGTGTGGATTCAGTATGGTCTCAGATCCTTGGGGCAATACACTGCTTTATATCTCTCTCCAACACTGTTACTCTCAATCAAGGGTATGTAACGAAGCCACTTGACTTGGCAGCTGTAGCAAATTCATTTTCATTAAAGAAGTGCTCTTATGTTGCTTGTCATTATTTGGAGTTTTGACATTTTAAACGTAATGTTTAGAGTGATGGAACGTTTGAGATAAATCTGCAGCTCCGACCACATGGAGAAGACTCACATAAAGTCCATACTGTGTCCAAGTCATGCAGCTATCCAAAGTGGACCTCTCGTGAAATCCTCTGCTCCCAAAACTACATGGAGGTCTTGTGTTTTGAGCTTTACCCACTTGCACTAAAGAACATAATACTTTAGAATCTCTTTAATTTTTAGAAGGAATTTGTGTTGCAGACTTTTCTGTTTATCTTTGTTTATCTTGTGTGTTGTGTTTTTACAATGTAACTAACTACTCATCAGGTGTCTGTGGAGCATAATCTTCCAACCTCTGAACAACTGGCATGGATGGTCTCTGGTGTAAAGGATGCCACCCCAGCTAAATCAGTATCTGCGGTATTAATTCAGTTCAATTTTGTGATTTTAATTGATTATTGCTTATGTGGTGTGTTAGGCCTACATGTCACCACTCCCCATGCGATTTGTATTATGTACGAATGTACTGGTGCTTTTCACACGTGAAGTTCCTAACAGGACAATTAAAGTTATTTGAATTTGCATGATTCTTTGTTACAGGGCACAATGTCCCCCTTCAGACTCCAGAAGGTGATTGTCTATGCACCTGCACAGAAAGAGGTCACTCCAGTGGTACTCCACACGCTAGGCTACGGACTTTACACCTCTCCGACTCGTCTGCTGATAAGAGGCCTGCACAACACTTCAGTGACATATTCTCAAGATGTAATTCAGACATATCTCCCTTCCCACTTATTTCCCTTTTCTCCTCCCATTCTCCCTTATAGACCATTTGAATCTGTCCCTAGATGGTTTCCGGTTTAAATGTTCAAAACAAATGCAGATACTATTTTAGAAATATATATATTTTGGACTATAGGATAGAGCTGTACAACATTTCAACTGTGATTTCATTGTTTAGTCATTTATTTCATTATTTATTTAACTTTTTTTTCGTTCATTTTTGTTTACTCCTAAATTACGGTTAGCTCAGTGTTTTCCGTGCCTGAACAGACATGATTGTTGACGTTTAAAGCCCTCCTTACTATGACAGACTTTGGAAAGATTTGGAAAAGATTTTTGAAAGACTACAGTCTCAGACCCTCTCACATCTAAAGACAAGTAGTAGAGTTTTAAGTCACAGACTATGATTTTGCAATGACTAGGGATCTTGCAGGGTCACTACAAGACTGCAACTAGATTCCTTTAAATTATTACCCGTCGTGCAATAGATGAACAGGAACTGAAATGATTCATGACTCAAAGTCGTATTTTCGTGTTTCTGCAGCATTGTTTCATGCGTGACATCCCTAACCGATATAGAGTTCTGTCACGTGGAAGAGCCGACTAAATATGTATAAGAAATTACAAATATTCTAAGAATAACAAATAATCATATAGTCTACAGCTGTCGCCTACTTTGCCCCTTCCTGTTTGGTGTTGGAGAGGTTTTTTTTGTTTTGTTTTTTTTTGTTTTTTTTTATAAAATCCTTTATTTCATCTTTGACATATACACAGTCAAAAACATTAAGGGGATAACAAGACCAAAATAAGGTTAAACAATCTGTATGTTTGGAGAGGTGTCACTATTGGGTTTCATAGTTCACGTCACTATTTGCATGAGCCACGACTAGAAAGACTTGCGATAATATCAAACATGTTTGATATTGTCGTAACGGCAAAACTAGAAAAGCAATGACTCCGACTGACTTACAACCGCTAAGATTGGCACCTTACACTTAACGATCTAGTTGACGGGAGCGCGCCGCGATTCCAGTACAACTCCCATGATTTCTGTCCGACTTTGGAAATGTAGTCGCCGACTGTGAAAACAGACCAAAATCGTACAATGTAAGGCCGCCATAAGTTGAAAGAGTCTATCTAGGCCTTGCCATTCTTTGTACATCACTCCTTTATCTGACAATTTTGAAAAGCCTTTAGATGGTGAATTGTGAAGTCTGTTCACAACAACAGGTGGCTGGAGTCCCTATGGCAGTAATGAGGAGCTCTGTGGTGTACGAGCATCGCTGGATGCTGTTTCTGGTCAACGCAAGCGCTGCATGTCCCACTGGTGAGTCGAGCCCTCAACTGTGAAGACTTCTTACACACACACACACACACACAGGCTGGTACTTGGCTGAGCACCGGTGGCAGTCAGTGTAGCTGAAGGAGCCACAAGTCCAGGCATAAATAACCCATCCTGGCAGCTGGAGGTGAATTCTCCAGTGGAGTTTGATGGCGGTCTTGATGTAGCACATCTGATGCCACCCGACAAGTAAGACCTGTGTTTATCCAGTTGTGTCTGACTGGGGTTTTATCTTAAGCCTGAATCTGTCGTTGAAGCGCTCCTCTGTCATGATGTCAGGTTCTACCTTTTTTATTCCTTCATTTGGCTTCCTTCTCCATTTAAAAAAAACTTGCAATGCAGCTGAGTTACCACCTTGCCTTTTCCAGTTGAGCTTCATGACTGGTTTCGAGCACATACCTGACCTTCTTGTTGTAAAAAGTGTTACTGCAGATGAATGTTTTTATCAAAACTCTTGATCTGGATGGCCAGACATCAGCCCTCCTAAATCACTGGGTTTCAGAATACTTGTGCAGGATTTATTTTCTCTTTTCACTTGATTATATAGGTGAGTGTCTACAGTGCAGTCAGCTGACCGTTGTTGTTGTTTGAAGGTGGCGTGTCTTTCACTGAGGAGATGATCACCTGGCGTCTGCCCCGACACATCACTCCGCTGTTGTCCTCTGCCTCCAGCGAGACCCTAGAGGCCTACATGGGAATTGAGGGCCAAAGGCTGGATGAGGCAAGCATGGTGGCTAAGGGCTACTCTCTCTATGCCACAGACTCTCACATTGTGATTGAGATGCCCATTGGGTCCCCTGATGGGTACTACAAGGTTGGTATGAGGTTAGCAGTGGTGTGTGCACAGTAACACACAGATGCACACGCAGCATATAAAATGTGTGGGTCATAGTTGTGAACTGTAATGGTTGTCTTTTTAGTCATCAAATGCACTAATGGTTCTTTTGGATAAAAGGGTAATGTCTTAACAGTGTTTGGGCTCAGATTCATGAGTTCTGTTATCCGAAGTCTTCTTATTCTTCTAACCAAAACGTCTGTGTCTAATTCAGCTTCAACCGTTTAATTTCATTCAAACATTGCGTAGGTCTTTTCTCAATCTTCATTTTTGTAAACTTTATACTTTGAGATATTAACAAAAAACAAGCTTTTTTTCCCCATAGACTTTGCACTAGCATTATGACATCACAAAGAACCAATTAAACTGATTTGCACCTGTATCTGCTCAACTAGGCCAACTCTGTGTCTCTCTCCATTCTACACGGATATAAGGGAAACTAGGTGTATCAACATCCATTAAGCATTTAGCAAAGCCTATCTATATAGTATAATCTGTATCAACATTCATTTAGCTATCTGCCTACAACATCCATTTAAACAATCTACCTATCAACATCCACTGAATTATCTGCCTATCAACATCCATTAAATTATCTGCCTATCAACATCCATTAAACTATCAACAACTTTTAAACTATCTACATTTAACTTTTAAACTGTCTACTTTTACACCATCAACTTTCCTTAAACTATGCAACCACAATGTCTATCCTAGCAACACCTTAGTAATCATCTCTGCATTATCTGTTTTAACTATACATGATATTTTGAATCACAATTTTTGCATTTTCATGCACTGGTAATTCCTTGGAATTTCTATTTCAACTGTTATATCTGTAACAAATGGATGATCCTTTCCCTGAACTCTACAGCTATGTTGGTGCATTGCAATCTATATCTACTGCATCTATTATTGGATGTTTTTATATTTTTAAAGAGCCATGTTCATAAAAGGGACTACCAAACCACCTTCACCATTGAGCCCATGGTGGAGCTCCTGTGGAGAGCGTCTGGAGGCTCTGATGAGACCCGCTACAAAGTCCTCTACCCCATCACCACCCCACCTGTCCCCAGGCCACCACACGTCATTGACTGTGAGTCTCTGGGCCCTGATTTAAATGATGGGCAAAAGTGCAAAGTCTTACATGTAACCAAAGCTAATTTGATAACTCTGCCTTAAGTCAATCTACTAATGTTAACACCATGGGCAAGACCTTAACCGCAAACATTGAGGAGTCAGCTCAATACTCCCACATACCACACGATAGTTATAATTCATGCACGAGAGCTTTCCTTGTTGGTAGGCTTTGCACTTTGCCAACCATTTAAATTGGGGTCCTCTTCCTTTGTTTTGTCTACATTTTTTTTCTGTTCTGTCTGTGTGACCTCCAAAAGTGCATTTATACCGTAGGCAGTGTAAACTAATTGTATGTCACTCAGTTTTATGCACAATCATCCACAATGACTATAAAATTACTCATTATTTCAATCTGTGGTGTCATGGGTGTATGTGTTGTACCATTAATCAGTGTAAGGATAAGGCGGGTGGGGGTGTAGCACAGCAAGCTGTAAAATGAATACAATTTGTACATTTTTCTTTTTTGCTCACCCAGTCTCTTTGACGCGTAGCTGCAGTATTACCTTATAAGCAGTCCTACATTTCTAAAATGAGGACTTACTAAACATGGCCTAATGTACAGTATTGTTATTTGCTTTGTACTAAAAATCAGTTTTTTTTTCTTCCTAAATTGCCATATGTGCCATGTTTAGACACTGTTCCAGAGGAAGGTGTGTTCACAATGGTTTTGGGTACATTCCTGCCTGATGTGGAGCTGATTAACATCACAATTGACTCTGCTGAGATGACTGTACTCGAAGCTGCAGCCAATGGCTTTGACATCCGACAGCATGGCTTCCCTAATGGCTCCAAAGCTTTCAGTCTAGAAGTGCCGTTCACTCACCCGGCAGTCATTAAGGAGGTATGAATCGGCCTACTCTCAAACCACCACTGCCACATATGAATATACCCAGGGCAAAAAACACTGTGATGGATTATTCAAAACGTTTCCACACATACCACAGATTCCCAATGTGAAGACGATGACCTACACTCTGGACCTGGTGTTTGTCTTTCTTGTTCTACCAGAGGAGACCGTGTTCTTTCACCCCGCAGTTTTGGAAACTTCAGTGAAGGATATTGGTAAGGGTAGTGGTAAAGTCCTCAACTAACAAACGGTCAACCCAGATTTGATTCTTGAGCCCGCTGTTGCAAGTGTCCCCTTGGATAAAGGTGTCTGCTAAATATCAACGTTTCCCTTTAACTTTAGATGTGTGGATGCATGCACTGAGCAAAACCATGGCCCATTAATGACTCTTGGTTCTGAAGTGATCTGAGATGCTCTTTGGTTGTACAAATATTGTGTGATTAAGACACCCATCGGAAAATGTATATGCTGGGTGTTTGGAAGGACTGTAATGTAAGAAATGTATGTATTATTTCCTTATCAAGATGTATCGGTTTCAACTAGGATCTGCACCCCTGATGACACTACTCATTTTATGTATTGAGGTTTGTCCATGATTTTGCAGATCTGGCATCGGTCACTGGCTCGTGTGATCAGCGGAATGTCTACATCACTGTTCAGTATGGAAGCCAAGGCCCTAACTTTGAGACGTTGGTTGGTGGCAGTCTGCTGACTGGAGAGCTGGCTCAACAGTACAGCTTCAAAGAGAACGCAACTCATTTCAGCCTAGTGGTTCCATTTGGGTCTCCTGACATTGCCATTGAGGTACAGTAAACCATTACTGCGGAAAAGGCACAATCTTGGGCAAACATTATTTCTTCACTTTTTGTTATTTTTATATACCTGTGTGTATTGGGCCCAACTTTTGTTTGATCCAAAAAACATCACAAACGTATGGAAGGTTTAGGCTATAATCTCACTGGATTTTGTCCAAACCTGTTCTGGCAGAAAGCATATCTTGGCCAAGATGACAGGTTTAGAATAGTGTCATGCAGTGTAAGTTTAAAGCTAACCATCATACTACTAGCAACTAGTCATAGTGAGAATTTCTCACTTTCTGGTTTTGATTCATAACCCACATCTCCCTGTGCTGATTCTCCTTTTCTGGTGAATTGAAGGACTGTACCCTTTATGTAGGTGATGGTTATGCAGTTTAAACCTCTGCATGAATGCATGAAAAGTGCAATCTGTGTTTCAGGGGGTCCAATCGTCATTTGTGAGGGGCAGGCTCGATGTGACGCTGCAAAACCCGGAGAAGGGTTGGAACATCACCTATTTCTCCCTGGCCTGTTCCTTCCTCACCTCGGTCATTGGTCTGTAAAGTTTAGATAAAAACTTTAAAATAATAAAATCTCACATTCTAAGTCGTTCAGCCCACACTGTTGTATGAACCATGGACATATTCATTTAGAAGAAACTCAAAATCAATGTGTGAGGTGTGGACCGTCTTCTTAAAGTAGGCCACTTCCATCACTAGCAGGTTTCACAAACACAATGTCAGTCCTTTAACCCACTGGTTAAAAGTGACCTGTGGTATTGAAGTGAATTGCTTTCCCTCAGGTTCCACAGTTCTTTGTTTGTTTAATTGTTTAATCTTTAACAATGTCTTGTGTAACACCCCTCTCCAGAATGCAGTCCAAATGGGACCATTCGGGCGCTTGCTGTTAAATTGGAGGCCGTGCCCAGACTCGACCCTAGACACCTGACTCTGAACGATCCCTCATGTGGGCCCTACTACAGTGATGACCGCTTTGCCTTTTTCTACTTCCGTGTTGATTCTTGTGGGACCACCAGAAAGGTATGTAGGACTGTGTGGATTTAGAGGCTAAAATGTATGGGGGGGGGGGGGGGGGCGGGAAGACTGAGAGGGACATGAAGAAGGATGGCTACATGTTGGAGTGTTAGTTGCCCCTTGACCTGGAGGAGGTAGTTGTGGTGGTTATTTGATTACTGATAGCCGCCACTTTGTCTGTGAAGAATGTTTCAAAGGTATGGGCTGTGAGGTTGGTAACCAAAGGAGGTGACTGGTTGAGTGGAGAATAGTTTTTGAGTGTCGTCGGTGGCACCCTGGATCTTATGGTAAAAAGCCTTCTTAGTAGCGGTGATGCTTGAAGAGGGACGACCGAATAGTTATGGTCTAATGCAGGGATTTCCAAACTGTGGTACGCAAGCTTCCACTAGGGGGTACGCGAGAAAAAAAGGTTTATTTATTTTTTTATTTTTAATTCTTGTTCTTAAATCTGTTCTTTGTTTCATAATGTTGTTCTCCACACTGTTTTTTTTTAGTGTGCAAGCTCGTAGACCTTTGATTTGGTTATCATGTAGGGTGGTTAATTAAACATTTAAGCCTGGAATGCGTCAATAGAATGTGTTAACGTTTTTATGTCTGATGGTGGGGGTACGCGAGCCGAGTCAGGATGTAGGTGGTGGTACACGGGGCTAAAAGTTTGGTTACCGCTGGCCTAATGGAGATAGACCCCCCAACTAAGCCATTCCGCCAAAGATATTTGTGAGTAGCATATTCCTCCATGTTGTATTAAATACCAATTAAGTGGTGCTGACTGAAATGTTTTTGTTGATCTTGTTCCTTTTGTAGTTTAAAGATGATGTGATGGTGTATGAAAACAAGGCCACTTTGAAGAGTGGTCAAAATACCAAGACTCAATTGAATCCCAGTGAACCTGTATATCGGTAAGAATTCTGATTACTGTTGGTATAACTTACATTTATTCATAGTTATTTCTCTTGTACGAAGTGATTTACAAAAAAGAGCAAAAAATCAAGGTACAGTGTGAATAGGAGACAATATTGCAAGAATAAGTACTACCTTGTACAAGAAATAGAATGGAGCGTTCACGTCAACCTGTTCACATCAGGATTAGAACGGTGAATGTATTTTTGCTTCAAACAGATATACATGTATGAAAACGGAGCAGCTTTCCTAAATGATAAAGATGGGAACACAGGCTGGTGTGAAATAAAGGGGTTAAGTCAGGGATGTAGATTGGAGGACTAGACAGGATGGAGAAGAAGTTCATGGTAAGTGCAAGTTAGGTGTTTTAGTGGTGTTAGGAGAGGAGGTATTCTTGGAAGAGCTGGGTCTGAGGATGGAGAGGGACGCCCTCCGTTCTGGTAGCCTGTTCCACCTTTGGGGAATCCACAGATGAGAAGAGTTTAGATCTTTGGATCTTATCTGTTTGTTTTCTTGCTTATGTTTAGTAGACCTCCAACAGTACAACTGCTCTTTTTCACTTGACAAGGAAACTCACTATTGAAACATGCATACTCTTAGATTCAGATTCTTCTGCATCTATGCTGTGAACGCTGGTAAAACTGTGGCCTTTTCCACTATGCCTCAATCCACAACACCAGTGGCCGAAGCTGGAGTGGGGGAACTCATGGTTCATATGAGGCTTGCTAAAGGTAAAGGGTTTTGGTTACATTATTAAAGGGGAACTTGGGAACTATTTCAACATAATAAACCCGTTTAGAAATCATTTGGATGGTTAAATGACCTGTTCCGGTGAAAATGGTGACTTTCCCCGCTGCGCCTAGCTTCCTCAGGCGGAAAACCAACCTTGCAACATTGAGACTACCGTCCCGGAAAGAGAAGTGAGAAACAAGAAACTAGTTTTAAATCATGTTTCTTACCTTGTAACATCCACATAGTTCTGCCAAACTTATGCTAACCGTTCGCTAGCTTGTAAACAAATCTATGTGCTTTATCATTACCTTTTCCCACAGTTTGAAATTGTATAATGCACAATTTCGCCAGCAGAGGGGGAAATCCTGCCAAGTTTCCCTTTAAAACTACCGTTAAAAAAACGTTTACTTTGTGAATTTCCTGTTTTCATCTACCTCAGATATGAAGTACACAGACTTCTTCTCTGATGGGGATTACCCTGTGGTGAGGTACCTAAGGCAGCCGCTCTACTTCGAGGTGGAGCTGGTGAAGTTTAAGGATCCCAACGTAGAACTCGTCATTGACCGCTGCTGGGCTGCTCTGAATGAGGACCGTATGTCCAAACCACGATGGGACGTCATAGTGAATGGGTGTGTTCTGAACTAAACCGACAGGAAATGGCCACCACATCATAAAGAGATGTAGTGCACTGCCGAGTTCATTTAATTGCTAATTTAACGATGCACTTAATGACCACACCTCACAGTAAAATGGAAACCCATAGAAATATTCCTTTTTGAAAAAGGATGACCGTGGAGGGCAATGATGAGCTCATTTAATTTGGGCTTTATGGGGGGCCAGCATATACCAACAATATGATGAGAGATGATATAAGGGACTCCAAAAGAAAACCTTTAACACATGGGATGTTGTGCAGGTTTAGCAAGTATAGGCTATTTTAAGGGCTCGGTGTGTTTTCTGATGTAGGATAAAAGTGTGTGTGTGTGTGTGTGTTGGCCGGGGGGGGGGGGGGAAGAGAGAAGAGTGTATGCATGTGTTGTGTTTTATCATAATAATTATTATTTTCATTAGCTGTCCGAATCCTGAGGACCCTGATCAGACAATATTCCACCCGGTAAGGCCTGACGACAGGGTGCTGTTCCCCTCCCTCTTCAAGAGGTTAGAGGTGAAGATGTTCTCTTTCGCAGAGGCAGAGGATACCCCTGCAGGCCAGGTCATTGGAGCATGCTATCGCCCCTCTGTGTGCTTTATTTGTTGCTTATGTGTTTGCTTGGGGGGGGGAATGGAGAATTGGCAGAATGGGAGACCACAATGGCCTAACGCTTCTTCCCATTTCAGGTTGTTTTCCATTGTGATGCAGTCATTTGTGACCCCAGTAGCCCCTTGGATGGACTGTGCCATGGCCAGTGTGCTAACAAGCAAATGGGCACAAACAGCGTGAAGAGGGGTAATGAGTCGTGCAAAATGATTTTATGAATGGAATTTTCTTCGTCCTTAAAATTCTAATGTCTGTTTCCTGTTTTTGAAGGTCCCAGAGCTGTTTCTCAACTGCACATAGAACATGTTTCCTCTGGATTACTCTTCCTGATATGACATTAAAATTTTATAAACTCTCCAATACTGATCTCTTGCTGTTTGTTTTTTCTGTTTGTTTATCCACATGTTTAATTACATTACCTTACGTGTTGTCATCCAGTGTAGTCAAGGTGACTACATTTTTACCATATTATGGTAGATTTGTTAGGCTCTTAAGCACATCCCAAAAGAACATGTACAAGATGATTCAGTTGTCATTCAGTACATACATGGGTAATTGTGGTTGTTACTTAATAAATACATTTAGTTGGATCTATTTTCCATAGATTTGTTATTACATGCACAATCAAGAGGGGAAAGGGGAGTACATGTTATATTATAAACAACATTGCACTAAGTTGTGGGTAGGTGAAAGATGAAAGGAAATAAGGTGATAAAACATCTATTTTATGGACCTCATTTCATGGTTCTCCTCAGAAGCTTTGTGGCTGAAAAGAGGCCTCTATAATTCTAAAACCACTCCTCTAAAATATCTATTTGCAGTCACAAAACCTGTGATCTTTCTTACCCAGGGCAACACATGATTGCTTTCACACCCTGAGCAAAGCACTGGCTCCACCCTCTGGAGAAAGAGGAAAAACTAAGAGGAAATTCATGAAGTCGTGGGAGTGAATGGCTCATAGCACTTGATAAAACAGTTATATTTTAATAAAGAAAATATGGGGTTCAAATTTAAATGAACCATTTAACTGATTAATTTTACATCCAGCTAATACTTTAATGAACCTATAGTGGGAGTATACATTCTTAAAATTAATTTAAATTATTGTATTTATCCAAGCAGAAAATGACAGCACATTATGTTATTAAACTATTAATTCAGACCAAATGTGACTTCTCAACCTAGAATTGTGATCGCATGCTATTAGTGGACAGAATGTGAATTGGCAGCTATATTTGCTCAATTATGTCTTCAGGACACATTTCACACATTAACAACTTTGAACAGATTCAGGTGAGCTCAGCCTTTCCACGCTTTGTAAATCAAAGTAAGGTGGTCCACTACCTGGAAATATCAGGGACCGCTCCCATGATTACATTGTTTTTCCCACTGCAAGTGTTCATTTGCTTTGCCGTCAAAATGTGTGAAAAACATGGATCCTGAACACAACAGGTGAACTATATTAGGATTCAACCACCAATTTGCAACCAGGAGTAACGGTGTGTTCATGCACATGGGAAAACCTTTTTCCCCAGTGAAAACACTTCATGTAGGAATAAGAGGTGGGAAACTGGGGGAAGATTTTGCTAACTGAGTTGCCCAGTTGGGGGCTCGTGGTCACTTTTGTTGTCACATAGTTAATTTGTAGTCCTTGTGGACTTTCAAGTCCAACAATTTTAATGTGAACTTGGGAATTTACCATTTTTGTCACTTGAATGCTGCATATCTTTTTTTCACAAGTGTCATACGCCATATCTTTAAGCAAATACAGTTGTTTATTTATGATTAGTGAGCGTATGCTTTAACCTTTGTTGTGGCATCCATGCTTTTCATACATTCCGAAGGCTAAGCACACAAACACTCGCAGTGGGAAAAGCAACATAATCACGGGGGCGATCCCTGATATTCCCAGGTGGCATGAACGAACCATATTATGTGTGTGATAGTACTTGACATTGAGTACACCTGACATTGATGACCAATTGAGGAGTACTCGTTAATCACAATTGCACTCACTTGCGTGTGACTGGGGCTGAGCCCCCTTTAAAAGCCAGGAGAAGGCCCTGCAAATGCACTGCATCCTTCTGTGGTTCTTTAGATTCTTGGTGTCTGGGGAGGGTAGTCTGAGCCATTATTGCTGCTGCTGTTCTTAATAGGATTCAAGCTTCCCCAGCTGCTGTGCCTTTTCCTCTGTGATAATGGCTCAAATTCTTCAACGGTAAGTGCTCTGATTTATACGGTATGTGGTCATTTGTTAACTTCACTTGTGTTGTAATTATTTTGGCTATTTTGAATTCTGTTTTGTAGAGTCCTGTGGCTTTTCATGGTTGCTGTTATGATCTCTGCCCAGAGAACTTTTAAAAGTAAGTTTTCTATTTATGAAAAGTGAGGTATTTCTTTATAGCTTGACTACGCTACTACATTCAGTTTTTGGATTGTTTCCTTCACTACAGCAACCGGACTGAGGCCTCAATGCCTTGGAAATGTCATGAGGCTCACAATTGATAAATCCTTTACAATTGGAGGCCACCTTGAAGTGGATGCATTCAGTGAGTTTATTTGTTTGTAGTTCTGAGAATTTGTATCTTATTATTTCCGACTAACTTATGCTTGCACTTGCAGATGGAAGTCATTATTACCCAATCACACCTAGCATGGCACCTATATGTGGCTACCGGAAGACTGTTGACCCTTGGGGCAATGTTAAACTCTTTGCCTCAGTCTTGAGCTGCTACACTCAAAATAAAGTAATAATTTGAAGTTTCTGTTTATTTATATCCAATGTATTGTAGGCTACTATAACTAAACATTTCTCTCCCCCCCCCCCAAAAAAAAACAAAAAAACATTGCATAGGACGATGAGGATTTTGACATCAAGGTGCGTGTTACAATAAATAGTGAACAGAAAGCTGACAAGGCAGACATGCATGAAGTGTCCAGGACATGCAAATACAACCAATGGGCTGCTCGTGAGATTCTGTGTGACGGGGACTTCATGGAGGTAAATGGCTAGTGACCTGAATGTTACCAGTTTAGTTCCAAAGGATGGCAGGCTCATTGCATGTGTTTGCTCACAGGTGTCGGTGAACAGGTTGCCCCCACCGATTGACCCAGCTGTTCATCCCGAAATGGAAGAGGATCAATGGGCTGCGATTCCTGAGGCAAGTTCTTTTTGGCCCTACCATCTTGTCTTCCGGTTTACCCTAAATCAACAATCTGCTATTTTTCTAAAAGTGGTGTTTGAATGTGCATTTGTATCGCCTTGTAGGCTGTGACCTCTAAGAAGAGCATCTGGAGGATGGTTTTTTTCACCCCAAGAGAGAAGTCCATGCTGTTGACTGAGGCTCAAAAGCTTGGTTATTTTGTGGCCACAACCCCAACAAGACTTGTTATCCGAAGCCGTCCCAACACAACTGAGATCTACACTGAAAATGCAAGTTGCACTACACTGCTGTGTTTGCTTTTAAATGTCACAAAACTACTTGACTTCTCTGGCTCATGAAGTAACTCTGTTTCTCCTAGGTTGCTGGGATCTCGATGAACGTTCTAAGGGTAACTACCTATTTCAAGGACCTATGGTCTGTGACCATGCTTGATGCTGCAGCAGCCTGCCCAACCAGTAAGGGACTAACTGCTTTCAATATTGCCACAATTTGAGAAGTTGCAAAGCTACAGTTGTATTGTCAACCCTCCCCTTGTCTCTACAGGTGGCCTTGGCTTCACTGAGAAAACTATTACTTGGTATGTGCCCCGCCACATCCACCCACTTCTCACATCAAATACCTGTGAGACTCTGGAGGTCTACATGGGCATTGATGGTGAGCAACTCGATGAGTCACAGATGCTCAGTAAGGGCTACACTATGTCTATGACCGATTCCCTCATCATCATTGAATTGCCTGTGGGTGGACCTGATGGCTACTACAAGGTAAATTATTTTGTTGGGAGAAGAGGAATCAAGTAAACCTTTCTACTGTACTTCTTTGTTTGACTTGTCCCTCTCATCCACTAGAGCCATGTTTCTCAGTATCAGTACCATATCTTGTACTCCATTGAGGCTATGGTTATGATTGTGTGGAAGGAGGCAGGCTCTGACCTGCTAACCAAATATAAGGTCTTGTATCCCATCACCACCCCTCTGATGCCCAGACCGCCACTTGTGATTGACAGTGAGTATCCCAATAACTGTCCTTTGCTTGGGCCTCTTTCCGTGGATGGTTTTTAATAACCCTGATCCTTGCTCTGCAGATACTGTTCCTGAAGAGCGTGTCTTTGATGTGGTCTTGGGGACCTTCCATGAAGATGTGATTCTGATGAACGTTACCTTTTCCACTGGTGTACTAACCGTTGCCGAGGCCAACGCCAGAGGCTTCAATGTCCAAGAGTTTCGCTTTCCCAATGGTTCCAAGACCTTTAGTCTACGAGTGCCCTTCTCTGACCCTGTGGTTCTGAAGAGTGTATGTTGACAACTCGAGTCTCTTTCAAGTGCTGATTGTTTCTATTCTGCTGTATCAGGGGCCCTATCCCAGTATTATATTCTTGCATCTCTATTGCAGAGCCCTGAACGGGAGCTCACAACCTACACCCTTCCTTTGATCTTCGGCCTGGTGGTCCTGCCTGAGCAGTCTCCATTCTCTTATCCTGCTGTACTGGATGTGACTCTTCAGGATGTTGGTATGATGGCCATATCTATTCTACCAAATTCTAAAATCTTTATTTTTGATAGCATGGATGAACCCAGATATGTACCAATAGAAGTTAGACTTCACTGCTCGTTGCACGCCTTGGAAATTGACTGGGAACCCTTAATTATCAATCTCAACTAGAATGTAATGCGAGAGGAATTACAATAGTGGATGGAAAGCTGCTGGCTTAATGTTGGTGGGGAAATTCCTGAAAAAAAAAAAACATTAAATCACTTTGACTTCATACAAACCCTCGTACCAAAAGACCTTGTGTGTCAAGGCGTTCTTGAGATATAACACTCGAGGTGTTTGACCTTGACATTTGACCTCCAACATCAATTCACTTCATCTTTGAATCCATACAAATACTCACACCAAATTTCAGGCATGTATGCCAAGGCATTCTTGAGATATTTCACTCAGAGTGTTCATTGACTTGTCCTTTGACCTCCAACATCAACTCCATCTTTGAGTCCATACAAACACTTGTACCAAATTTGAAGCGCATGCGTCAAACCGTTCTGGAGATATAATGCGCAAAGCATGAGAGATGGCTGACTATTTTGACATACGGGAAACACTTAAACGGGATGTGTAGTTTTAGGGAGCACCAGATTGTATGCATTAGAAGCCGAGACGGTTGATTCACAGTTGATGCCTGTCCCAGTGTAGCCTGGGAACTACTCTGGGAGCTTAACAAGCACAGCTGCCTTTAGGCCATTATGACATCACACATTTGAAGTCTATGGGGGAAAAATTTGCTTTTTAACATTTTTAGTCCCCTATTTCTCAAAGTATTAACTTTTAAGAATCTGAAAATACATCTCTTGCCCCACTCCAGACCTACAAAACGGTTATTTCAACATGTCTAACTTAATCGGTTAGTCTCATTCATTCTTGAAAAGGTAAAAAGGTTAAGAAGCCAAGAGATTTAAAGATGGTGGATGGAATCCACTATAACTAAGCATTGGTCTGGGCTTGTTTCACTACAGTGTTTCCTGTTGTAACTGGAACCTGTGATGACGAGAGCTACTATATCACCGTGGCACATGAAGGTCATGGCAATGACTTTAAATACATTGTGGGCAAGCGAGAGCTGACTGCTGACCTGGCCAGCGACTACAATGTCCGTGTGAATGCTACACACATGACTATGAGGGTCTCCTTCCTTTCATCCGATGCTGTATTTACGGTTAGTTTATTTTATATTGCACCTTGAGCATTCATCAGCAAGAGCACACATTTCTAATTGTTTGAATACCTTGTCTGTAGTTCGTTATTCCCACTGCCGCTGGTGGTCGACTGGACTTTAAGGTCATTGATCCAGTCAATAAGTGGAGCCTCACTGACTTCTCTCTGGCTTGTACATTTCCCATGCCTTTGACTGGTCAGTATCACACATTCATATGTCTGGTGTTGACTATTTTATGTAGTGTTGTGTTGTTGGTGTGTGTGTGATGCCATACTTGCTGAATTTCTGTCTGCAGAGTGCCAACCCAACGGTACAATGACTGCCCTGGCCCTGAAGGTGGAGTCTGCACCGAATGTCATCCCCAGTCAGCTCACCCTGATTGACAAGTCTTGCAAACCAGTGTTCAGCAACGATCAGTTTGCCTCCTTCTCTTTCACTGTTAACACCTGTGGAACAACCCGAATGGTAAGCTTTCCCTTCAAGCTTTTGGATGTGCATTAATATAAAATGTGTGTTCCATATAAAAATCACTGTCTTTGTAGTTCTTAGATGACTTCATGATCTATCAGAATCAAATCACCATGCCTAATCAAGGTGCCAAGAATGGCAAGACTGGTTCCCAACCAGAGTATCGGTATGTGTATACTGTATATGTGAATACTAGATTTAAAGGGAAGAATTTCATTCACCATCACCAACTGGTATATTATGGCTTTCTCATGACTACTAACTGATTATGGCTGTCATGAACATTTGCTCTGCCCCCCCCCCCCCAGATTCACCATCTCTTGTTACTATGTGAATGATGACATCAAGATGATTCCATTCGTCCCAAAAGCTCGGGGAATGAACGAGGATTTAACCCAGAGTGGTACTGGGGAGATGAGAATCCGCATGAGACTAGCAAGAGGTGCATTTTTTTTTTGAGTTTTTTTTTTCCCCCTCTATTTTGAGCTTTATAGAGTTTGGTTATTTGCAAGATGACTATGTTCTCTTCCAGATTTCTACAACACATTTTACTCAGAGGAGAACTATCCTGTGGTGGAGTACTTGAGGCGTCCTCTTTACTTTGAAGTTGAATTGATGGACTCCACAGATCCAGAGCTTGAGCTTTTCGTCGAGAGCTGCTGGGCAACACTGACAAACAATAGGCAGTCCACGCCACGATGGGACCTCATTGTTGATGGGTACATTAATATATATTTTCACAAATGCTGTCATGACTTACTGGATGTTGCAGTGCTTTTGCAAATCTCTGTGGTTTGGTCATGGTGTTTACATGCATAAAACATTTTGATTAAACAGGTGCCCCAACCAAGATGATCGTTATATGGCAACAATGCATCCTGTAACAGCTGATGATCGAGTCCAATTCCCTTCCCACTTCAAACGCTTCGACATGAAGATGTTTTCATTTGTCCAGGATAATGTGGTGCTTAGAGACCAGGTAAGGCCATTTCACTCTAACCTGTTTTTACCAGTAATTTATGAACTATGCTAAAGCTCTTTTTCAATTTCTTGCAGATTCATGTCCACTGTGATGCTGCCATTTGTGATCGTAACAGACAAAGTGATGGCTTCTGCTACAGACAATGCTCTAGTCTGCCTGACAATCAGCCGAGCAATTTTAAGAGCAGTGAGTATTCGGCTGGCTTGACTTGAGTGACGAATGGAATTCTGATTGCTTGTTACAACACTACCTTGCCTTTGTTTTGTAGGTCAAAGCAATGCAAAGTTCTCTCCCAGATCAAGAGCTCAACTCTCCTCTGGACGCATCTTGGTATCTAAATGACTCCAAACTTTGTTCGTTACATGAATAAAGGGATTGCCTTTAACTATTATCTGTCTTGTGCTTATTTGAAGCGTCAACTCACTCAATGTCCTACTTGCATCTAAATAGGTAGCTGTAGCACAAGTTCTGTTACATGTGTGAAGCAGGCCTATATACAGGGATATGCTAGACTTCAAAGTAACAGGCACAAACTTGTTTAGTAGGCTAGCCTTCACTTTAATTAAATCACATTTTTGAGTAGAGAGATTTTGAACCAAGAGAAATGCACCTCAGTCCTAGAGAATACAAAATATGGCTGTTGGTCATTTATACATGCTGTACAAAGATTACAATTTATTACACACAGGGGCATTAAAAATGGTAAGATCAAAATATCCAGCTTAGTATCCTCTGTTCATCTTTTCTTGGTGATCTATTATTGTTTGCTGTAAGCTCTGTTTGGCATCTTCAAAATTTGGATTCAATTCCAGAACTTTCTTGAAGTCTTTCTCGGCATCTTCAAAAAAACCTTGAAAAGAAATGTTAGACTTATGCTGTAACCACACTTGTGTGAATAAAGTTCTTCTGTAGCCTAATGTTTACAAACATGGCCAACCCAATAAAGTCCTATAGGTTCATAAATAGCTAGCTTGCATTGTCTTATAGCCTATATAAACCATCCTGTGACTAGTTTCTAAAAGTCTTTACCTAGTCTGTAGTGTATTAATCCTCTGTTGTAGTATGGCACTTCGAATTCTTTATTTGCCTCTATCGCCAAAGTGTAGTCCTCCATTGCCTCCTTGAAATCAACTCTCAAATACTTTATCTGGCCGCGGTTATTCAATGCAACTGCGAGGTCCGTGGCGTCACATTTCCTGAAACAAAACAACATAGTTGACAGACAGAGCTCTAGCCTAGCTGTTGAATCAAGCGTAGGCCTACTCCCAGTTCAATGGCAGCTTGTGATTTAGCAGGTTGGTTCGCCTAGCCGCTTCATCAGATTACCTTGACTGTTTCTTCTCACAAGACGTGACAAAGTGACTGTATAATTCCTCTGCCTGTTTAAAGTTTTTGTTACTAAATTCCATGTGAGCTTGTTTAAGAACGTTGTTACTTTCCTTTTCCATGTAGACTATTCACTCTTTTGCAGACTACCGTCAGAGCCCGTCTACGGAGAGCCTGGCCACTCCGTATTAAGTCCCATTGTAGCGAATTTTGTTTGCAGTTCCACTGGGGGCGATCGCCATGAGTGCAAAATGAATGGGATTCAATGGAGCTAGACGGCTAAATTGGTCTTTCACCTGATTGTCGTTGACAAATCTCAGATATGATTGTAGTTTGTGTAACTTCAACATGGGTTATAGGTCAAAAGTTGAAAGAACAAGTGCGTATGTCGTTTTGATTTCTTACAGGTTGGGTCGTTGTTGCCCATAACACGCTAGCATTGTGCTAATGCATGACGTCATTGACACGTTTGAAAGGCTTTTTAGAACAATTAAGTGACTTAAAAAAAATAATACTCAACCAAGTGTGTTTTCCTTACCTCCCCTTTCGAATACAATATTCAATTTACTTGGGGGGGAAATTATATCCCGAGAAAAGTGGATTTTGAGGGGTACAGCTCCATAGACCTCCATTCATTCTGCACTCGTGGACGAGCGCCCTCATGTGGAACCACAGAAGGAACTGCAACCAGTTCAGAAACCGGAAGTTTTCAGAGTGGCAGTTCTCCCCTTTATTAGACATTCTCTGCTACCGTCAAACCTTTGCTTCGAGCCTTCTTCTGTAGTTTCTGACCGTGTGAGTTTTACATTTCATTGGCATTATGCTGCCACCTAGTGAGAATGTAGCCTACATTCAAAATTACTGTATTGGTAACAGAAGTTATTGCTAGGACGGGTTACTTGGGAGGTCTTCTGCAATCACATTTTATTTCATCCTCATCTCATATTTTCATATTGTATATGTCAAGGGAACCTGCCAAAAATAACAAATTACTACGCAAGATATTCCTGAAAGAGCCTGATGCAGAGAAAATGTGTCCCATTGCTTCTCCTCTGACATTTAATGTATAACACTGCGTTTTTCACAGTTATTGCAGTAAGCCTATGATTTGGGGCATTTGCCTGTCCAAACTACACAAAAATGTTTAGCCTGCATTCTGGAGCGGATCCTCAAAGGTTAAAAGGTTGTGGTTAATCTGTTAAACATAATACATGAAATCCCTCCTGCGGCTGCACAGTTTTCCCTGTGCTAAATGGTTCAATGTCAGTCTTTAAACAAAGGTAATTAAGGCTATTATAACAACTTTTCAAATATTAGTTCTTGTAAATCGTAACAATAACCACACTCTTGTGGAAAAAACGACAATCTTAAGTTTACCCATCAAAAAAACATTACTGTTGAAGATAATTTACAGGAATAGAAGGAAGGTATCTAAAATTAAAACTTGTATCTGTCTGAGTGTATAGGTCAAGACAGAAAGTAGGCTATAAAGGAGACGGAAAGGACATTTTTTCTCCTTTTTTCATAACACCTGAATTTTGTTGTTTGCTGTGAGAATTAACACATACCGTCAAAGTCCACCCTTCCCTTGGGAGAGGGAGAGTGAGGGGACATCAATCACATCCATGTCCAAGACTGTGTTAGGAATCCCATTTCCTGGCAACAGTGTATAGGTATCTGTGGTGTCAGTTTAATATCTGAAGGGCGTTGATAGTAAATCCATGCTATACATTTTGAATGTGAACACAGACTTGTATGGTAAATTACTAATTCATATTAATATTC
Organism: Alosa pseudoharengus; assembly: GCF_046254945.1. Taxonomy (NCBI): domain Eukaryota; kingdom Metazoa; phylum Chordata; class Actinopteri; order Clupeiformes; family Clupeidae; genus Alosa; species Alosa pseudoharengus. The sequence goes on from NW_027468859.1 coordinate 12,115,910, forward strand.
ATAAGGTTCATAGACTTAACATAAGTATAAAATGCTATGTGAGGGTTTTGGCAAATAAGTTGTGAGACACGTGTGTTTGCGATTGTCTGCAGAACATTTGTTTAACTAACTTGTTTAACTCTCTCGTGTTTGCATTAGTTCTTACAAGTCCCACGGACAGTGTGTGGCTGGCAAGACTGGAGGGAACATTTTCCCCCCCTAACTGCCTGTTCTATGCATATACCATATATATATATATATATATATATATATATATATATATATATATATATATATATACACACACACATATATATATAGACAGACAGACAGTTGGGTTTTATCATGTGTTGTCTATCAATTTGCCAACTATGGACGCCAATATAGGACTTTTTTTTTTCCCTTTATTTAACCAGGGGGATCATATTGAGACTATAGTCTCTTTTTCAAATGGTCCCTGGCCAAGAAAGGTAACACTGCAAGTAAAAATAGAGAAGCCTCATCTACAAAAGACAGAAACCATGCACACATTAACAACAGCAAACACTAGTACAGACAAGGACCACAAAAAGCAACAAACAGAGCACACCACAATTACATAACATTATGACACCACAACACAAATCACACCACATTATACAGCAACATAACAAAACACAAACACAACACCTAACAAGGACAAGAATTGAACACAGTGACAAAAAAATATATAACACAACAATGTAACATATAACAAGACATCACAACAAGCAAAAGCCACAAACAGTAAAAACAATAGATAGGAATAGTAGCCTACATGCAATTACACTTATAGCTGAAGGTCTCTGAGACATACAATTTAAACTCATTTAGTGAGATAAAAGTGCTTAGCTTTAACTGTTTCTGCAAAGCATTCCAGGTTGAAGGGGCATTATAGCGAAAGGCAACTTTACCAAATTCAGACCTTACGGCAGGTGTAATAAAAAGAATGCTAATATTAGACCTAAGATTGTACCTATTGTTTTCTACTGAAGATAAAACTGATAAATAAGAGGGCAACAATCCTATAACTGCCTTATAAATAAAGACAAGCCAGTGATGCTGTCTACGAACTGAGAGAGGAGGCCAACCTGATAAACTGTATAAGCTGCAGTGATGTGTGGAGTACTCAGCCTTAGTGACAAAGCGCAAGGCAGAATGATAGACAGAGTCCAGTGAACGTAATACAGACTTTGCTGCATGCATATATAAAATGTCTCCATAGTCCACAACAGACAAAAAGGTAGCAGCTACAAGTTCCTTCCTTACTTTTAGATTAAAACAAGTCTTATTCCTGTAGTAAAAACGTAACTTTACTCTCAGCTTCTTTACCAATACATGGGGTTTAAATGAGAGCTTTTTATCTAATAAAAAACCCAGATATTTATAACATGCCACTTTTTCAATTTCTTGGCCATGTAGAGTGACAATTTGAGGCAGATCCTGTACATTACTAGAGTGCGTAAACAACATATATTTGGTCTTTTTAGAATTTAGCACCAGTTTTAATTTTAATAGATTCTTTTGTAATATTATGAAAGCATCCTGCATTTTCTTTAATGCCTCATATGGAGGGTTAAGGGTTACATTACATTAGGGTTAAGTACATAACTGAGAGTTATGGGTTCTATAAGCAGCTCCAAAATGGGATTGGAGCTCAAAAACAGATTTATTTTGTTCCTTTCACGCATAATCACATGTCTGAAAATGTATGAAGGAGCCAATGAATGCTTAAAGACCTCAACATCCATGCTGTGAATCTTAGGGATAAGGCAATACTTTCCTCTCCTCCTTCTTGATCAGTAGATTCTGAAGTTGAAAATATTGCCTCTGGCATTCGCAGAAAAGTATGCTCAATAAATAATAATAATAATATGTACTAAGTAATTGCTCATAACATTAAATCCATATGCCCAGCATGAATGCACACGGTTTATAGAATGTTGACTATGTCTAGACTCTCTGAAGTGAGACAGTGCCTGAAGATTGAGCTTTACCATGTTTGAGAGGAGTGATGCTTCCCTCTCTATATTTGCTATAGGCTTATGAAAGACCTTACTGTTGTCTAAGGGAGATGGGCTTGGCAAAGGACCTACATGAATTTCACTCCCAGAGCTGAAAATGTGTTCGTCTTGACATTGAGGCGTAAAAGCACACGGCCGTATCAGACATACAGCACACACACAAACACACACCAGCAATAAAACTTCCTACAGTGTCTACATCTGTACAATGACCCGTTGTATGACATAGGTGCAGGTGATTTACGAAAGAATGAAGCAGGCTCACGTTTTTCCATTTTTATGTATAAAGGTCAAGGAGCAGGTATAATGTATCTTTGATATATATTCCACTCACTTTAACATTACTACAGTATTGTATCTCTGTCAGAGTTTAGGTCAATTCAGTTTCATAAACCAGACCAAAATCAAAGCCAACCAAAATTATGATTTCCTCTAAAGCGAACAAATGAAACAACACTTTACTCAGTAATAATTACTTGATAAATAAACAACACTTTGTTCCTCTGATACATCGAATAAGCTGAATTAATACATATGACAAGTGCAGACTTAAGGTTTAACAATCAAACTGACTACTTTAATGGAAAAAAATACTTTGCTACATATTTTACAGAGTCCAATTTTATTCTACTTTACACAGACCCTAAATGGTAGGCTAGCTATAGTCATGAAATGACATAATTATAGCTCATAATTAGAGCTTAAACAATAATTGTCTACTATACCCTGAAGTACAATACATAGATTTTTTTTCTCCTCCAGATTTCTATTTTAAAACAAATCTGTAGTAATCAGGAGGGCAGGGGGGTGAGACACAGAATTCTCTATATATAAATTCTTGGGAGTCTCTGCATCCTTTCATTGGGTCTGAATAGTGATAGCCTAATCCATGCTTTGATATCCCCAGCTGATCCGAATGGATCCAAATCTAAAAAGGCGGGTTGCAAATTAGGGAATACAGTGTTGATATCAGATTAAAAAGAGGTATAGGATGCACATGGTTTCTTTCTTTCTGTCTTTGTCTAGCTCTCTCTGAGGGGAGCCATGGGCAGAGGGGGTCTTTTCCGGAGACAAGAGGTAAATACAGGGATGGCTGGATGGCAGTGATCCCTAAGATGTGATGGTCAGTTGAATGCTCAGCAGACCAAGTAAACCCTGAAAAAGACAAAGGTCAGGGATGAGGAAGAGAGTCAATGCCACAAACATGCACAGAGATAAAAATGGATGGTCAATCTGTAGTTATGGTTGTTTGGTTGTAATTTATTTTGAATTGTGTATAGTAGTTTAATTCTACCCACATGTGTGTTGATTATATGTAAGAGTGATGCAAAAGTTTGTCATGAAAAATTACACAAATGCTGTGTTACATAGTGTAACAAAAGTAATGTGTTAAAAATAACACAAACTGTGTTGTCCATATCTGGACATAGCTATATTAAAAAACAACTCATTGTGTCATTTTTAACATGCTTTCTTAGAGTAAACAAACACGCACTTAGACACACTAATACACACAAGCCCACACCAGCAGACTTCCGGTGCTCACCTTGCCTCGTGTCTAGACATGACCCAGTGCGATCTCCAGCTGTTCCACCTTCCTGGTAACTTCAGCGAGTTTTGCCGTGGTTAAGGAAATGGAATGGTGCCACACACACACACAAACAAACACCTCTAATACTACGCAAGAGACCATAAGTACACAAAGGATATGTCGAGCAGTAAGGTCCTGAAGGGAATTTTGAGTCTGTTTCTGGAAGGCCAGGCGAGCCTCACATTTGCAGGGGTCCTGGATCACTTCAACTTTAACCTCTTCAGTGAGAGTGAGGCAGGGACTTTAGTTAGCACATGTATCTCAGCATACACATACATTAATGTATATATATTAACTAAAACACTATCTCTGCTCTCAAACTGCAGAAAAGTAAATGTGTAAATCAGTCGTTGGTTTAAAAGTCACGGTCTAGGACTATGTTTAATCTTCTTTCACCCTGTGAAATTTATGGTTTATTTCTGGCACCACAGGAATGCAATATTTGTTCAGATGCAGGTCAGAGCTGGTGCACATTTGTTGGCCTAAGCTTTTCCAGATGTAGTGGCTGTGGTAACATGTAGCTTTAGCCTAGGCGTACATATCTAATGGAATTAGGCTACATCTCTCATTAGCATCCTGCTAGGTGAACATGGAGGCTAATCTAGTACTAACAAATGTTTAGCAACTATGCTATATGGTGGTGGCAGTACACTGCCCCTGACTAAAACTATAGCTAGTAAAATGAAGGCTGAAGAGACGTGGCATAAAATATCAATGGCTGAACAATAACTAATTTGTGTTATTTTAGAACCAGAGAGCAGGGGCCTATTGCACAAAACTAGGATAAGGGATTAAGCCGGGATATCTTGGTTATCCTGGCTCAATTTATCCGTGATCCAGTTGCACAAAAGCGGGATAGGGGGCAGCAGGATATGTTATGGTATAAGTTACCATGGCGATTTATTCTGTGGAGCTAGCCTGCTCCAGACCAGGCTAAGTTCCAGGATCTATTTAATCTCATCCCATATCTCAGTCAGCAGTCACCACAAACGGAAACCAATAGCTATTCCACTGCCCACTACACGATGTTATCACATATACCTAGACCCACTGTCATTATTTAAACGTTTGTGATCATTAATTAACTTTTACATACTCGGCATTCCCGACCTGTCATGCGACAATGTGACGTCACAGGAGTAACTAGTTGCAATATTCTCCTAAACAGAGGTGTTGCTATTTGTTGCTGTTGTGAAAAGGCTATCGCTACCTACTTCACACCGTAGAAGAAGCAATGAAGCCGCTCTAGTTGCCTTGGTGAATCAGTGAATCTGTGATCGGTGGCGGGGTCTATTTGAGGGAGCCGTGAGCGCGCACTTATCCAGGATAGGTTTCACCTGGCTTGATGAATCCGTGTCTGCTCATCCTGGCTTGCTCGTTGTGCAACCAATTAAGCCTGTACGCTCTTGTTTTGGATTCATTGAGCGCAGCTTAGTAACTTATCCCGGATGTCTTAATTCTGCTTTTGTGCAACGGACCCCAGGGCTGGGCTGCTAAAGATTGCAAACAAACACACAAAATCCTGCTATTGCGCAATTTTTCCTGGGGCCTGTTGCACAAAAGCAGAATTAAGACATCCGGGATAAGTTACTGAGCTGTATACAGGTCTCTAGGACAGTTTGGAGTTTGCATTGCATAAACATCTTCATCATGACCAATAAGTAGAGAAGACAAAGATGTTTTGTGTGATAACACTACAGCAGGTATAGACCATAAATCTATTCCTTGTGGGTTTACATGTAATTTCTCTAAAACATGTAAAACATCTCTAAAATGGCACTCAGTTCCACCTCAAAGCCGCCGGCATTAAGGGGCTTTGAGGTCCTTACGTTCAGGGGAACATGTTCTCATGTCCTCATTCAGGGTAAAGCCATCATGACACAGACACAGATAGGAGTGGCTGCTGCTCATACAGATTTGCTCACAGTCGTTTCCCAGGGCACAGTGGTCCACATCCACACCTGAAAGTAGCCATGGATAAGAGGCTCGTCCTTTGACCCTCAAATGCTCCACATTCCAGATGTGTAGAAGATGCTAGTCCACTTCCTAGTGCATGCTAGCCCAGCTCCTTAGTGGCTAAGAACTTAGCCTGCAAACCTGGTCTAAGTTCCTTAGGTTAGCCACTTAACCCTGAGATGCTCTGGGGAGACTAACCCTTGTAATAATAATTGACATTATGTAAGTCGCTTTGGATAAAAGCATCATCCAAATGAATACTTAAGAATTAAAATAAATATATATGAAATTCGGGAACACATTGTACATTTAAATAAATAACACATCTTTCTCTAGGCCTACAAGAATATTTTCCTTTCATTGATGCGCGGATGAATGCTGAGGATTTCAATCTAATGTTTGTTCATACGGGCTGACATTTACACTAAAAAAGTTTCATTTGTATCACCCACTGCCATCAAGGGCATCCACACTCAGTTGTGAAGAGTTACTCTGTGGAAGTCTTGACACTTCCCTTTTATAGCCAATTTCTCATAAGCCCAGAGCCTGCCAGAGAAGACTCCTTTAGTTCAACAGTATGCTAAAAATAAACAATTTAGAGTAACTCTGTGACCCTGTGATAAACAGAGGCCAGCTACCTCACTGTTTCCCTGCCCTGAAGCCAGCTGGGTTATAGCTGACTTGCAGGTTCTTACGTCTTTGTAAGGAACAGGTTTTCTTGTCCTTGTTCAACACATAACCGTCCTGGCAATCGCACTGATAGGAGTAGGTGCTGCTAATGCATATTTGTTCACAGTCATGCCCCATGCCACACTGGTCCTGACCTGCAAACAAGCCAGGGTGGAAAAAAAAGGTTTGGGAACAAAAGGGTCATTCAGGTAGTATGTGAAATCACACAGCACTAGTCCGAGAGGCCAGTGTGGGCCTTTGCTTGAAAGAATTTCTCCTGGCTGGCAGAAGGCACAAATGGCCGTAAACGTAAAAGTGAGCCAGAAAAGCTGCCCAAAACAGCTGACACTCCAGTTAGAGAAAATGTAAATCACTTGGTTTTCTTCTGCTTTGCAACCACATGTCAAGCATGATCGGAAAGTCTGGTAAACAGATTTATCATTGCTAAGCGACAAAGATACTTCACCACACCCCTGATAACAAACACAGCAGACACATCTACCCTAGGTACTCGTGAACTTAGAGGACTTGAATGCAGCTCACTAACAAATTGCAATAAACTTATGTTCGTTGTGTCCGACTGGCAGAACATACACACAGCAGAAAAACTACTCCAGACACACCACTGTTAACAGCCGATGTCAGTTACACTAGCAACACTGAATGCCAAATTGGCACAAACAGACACAAAAAGAGAGATGCATGCAAAGCAACTGATGAAGCCAAGAGTGCATGAAGAACCATGCCACTGAGTTAGTTCACATCTATGGTTAGCTCCTCTTCAGTGGGAAAAATATAGCATAACACTGACATAGTAGACACAATGTACAGAGTCCAAAACTGGTCCTAAAGCGGCCCCTTTTTTTTTGCACTTTCAAAGACCTAAGGTAGGCTACTGTATGTCAGAGACAGTTCTGTGTAGACAGAACCATTGATGCATTCATATACATCCATTGATGCATTCAAGCCTTTGGTAGTCAGAGGTTAAAACAACCAGAATTATATATAAATACATTTAATATATTGATATCGATAATAACAGTATTTTCTACTAACTGGTTCTGAATAGGAACCATACAGCGCTTTGGGACCAGGACTGGACACTGTGTGCATAAGCTGATTCGACATCAACGCTAGTAGCTCATAGCAGCTCACAGGTTCTTACGTTTCAAGGAACATGTTTTCTTGTCCACGTTCAACAAATAGCCTTCCCGACACTGGCAGTAATAGGAGGAGATGCTGTTCAGACATATATGCTCGCAGTCGTGTCCCATGGTGCAGGGGTCCAGACCTGCAATAAGCCATGGTTTAGGAGTCGCTGAAGGCACCAAAGCAGCACATGGACAATTTCACTGGCTGGCAAGTCACCGCGTAACTAAGTGTGATTGTCTGTGTGTGTGTATACGTAAGGTTGCTGCCCATAAAGCGGTTTGTCATTCTCATCTGTACTTAAATCATATATGTTGTTTTGGAGTCATATATGCTTGTGGTTCATATACAGTATACATTAAAGGCTAAGGAATAATCCCTGATTTTTTGTCAGTGATCATACAAGAGGCTAAATTGTATGTCCAACAGAAAGACAGCTCACAACAGAGAGAAATCCCAATACAATCAGTTACTAAAGGAAGCCTGTAATCAGACATTTAAAAAATATCTAAATAACTTCAAAATTAGTTTGATCCCAACAATGATGACCATTTATAGGATAATTATGACGTCATAATTATTTTCACAATTACTTCTTTAGTTCAATTTTTAACATACCAAACTACCATAATATAACTTATAGATTATGAACACTGACACCTTGTCAAGAACAAAGATTTTAAAGCACCAAAAACCTGCATAAAGCTAAGGCATATGGCCAGAAGTGTCAAAAGTTTTACAGCAATTCTTCCTGTTCCTTTTGCCAGTTTGTCAGCTCTGATTAACAATAATGTAATATAATATATTCCTATATATTGCAATGATCACTTGATAATTGCTACCTTAATATTTTTCACATAAAGTGGAAGTGGACCATCTTGTGCACATTTGTGGTGCTCTATAATCTTTGGTCAGGAGAAGAAACTCAATCTTGTACAAGACACTTGAAAATCAATGAGAGTAATCATTTGTGTGTTGCCATAGCCATGTTGTGGAAATTGTTGCAAATGTACTTGTATTGTCTAGGAAGCAATTGCAAGCCTCAGTGTTTTAAAGCAATAGGGCTGTCTATCTCAACAAGCCCTATTAATCCAGAGATGAACACCCTACATCCATCTCATACACTTCAGCCATCAAGCACTTTTGCAGAACCAACTCAAAACAGGGCAAGTTTTCCGTTTCACAAACACAGACAACATAGTTTCCTGGAAAAAGACAGACAGAAATTAGTGAATACAGTTAAGGTTATTAGCTTGAACATACATTCAGCAATAAATTATTAGCAATAAATTAACAAACAAAATATATTTTAAAATGCTAAGTAGAAGTGCAATATGATCTTGCAGATGTCTAGTGACTACAAAACCAGTTTTTCAAGCCCAGTACTTGTTTAACTGTCTAACTACAAAGCTGCTGAGCTGACAGGTTCTCTGAAACTTTAACTTCACAGAAACAAAATACTGGTTCCATTCTCTGAGGAAATGAAGACCCTGTATTATAACAAAGAGTAGTCATTTTCAGAGAGGACCAAGTCTATGACAGCAGGTCAGCTGGTCTGACAGATGAATGGAACCAGATTTCTCAGTCCCTAAATGAACATACTTCTTTAGGGCTGAAAAAGAGATGCGCTAATTATGTTCCAGGCCTGCTCCTACCACACAGGGTCTCCTGGAACTTGGAGGTCAGCTTTTCGATGACTCCGTAGGTCTCCACGTAGAACACGTGGTCATCAAGCGGTTGGCTGGCCATTAGCCGCAGCGACTGCATGTCGGCCCGGTCCACCCCCACAGCGTAGATCTCAATCCCAGAGGCCCTTGCGGCGGCCGACACCTCTTGCACCTGGTCCTGAGGGCGCCCGTCCGTCACAATGATGGCAACCTTGGAGATGCCCTTGGAGACGGGCCGTGCGCCCGACTGCTCGGTGAAGGCCTCGTCCATGGCCTTCTTGATGGCCAGGCCCGTCATGGTGCCCGCCGCTAGGGGGTCGATCCGGGTGATGGCCTGCTTCATGGTCACCTTGTCTGGATGGTCCTTCAGCAGGAACTCGATCTTGACTGTGCTGGCATAGTTCACCACAGCGACGCGAGTGGCGTCCGGCCCCACGTCCAGAGTGTCCACCATGTCGGCCAGGAAGATCTTGACCTTCTCGAACTCTATAGGGCGCACACTGCGCGAGCTGTCGATGATGAAGACCAGATCTAGCGGGCGGCTCCTGCACTGACTGTCAGTGGCTGGTAGACCAATCAGAGATTAGTGTACGTAATAGAAGTTATATCAGTCAGTATGCTTTCATACAGCATGTATGAATTAGATTTCATATTGAAAACATTGATACAAGAATAATATATTGTGGACAGACAAGTGGAATATCACTTAAAATATAAATTTCCTCAAAGAAAAGCTTTCATAATGTCACATATTACATTAATTCTGTATTTGTTTTAGAAACATTCAATGCATATCAGATCACAAGATTTCACAGATTACTGACTATCTTGATTTCTTGACATTAAAGCATCAGCTAATGTGTAGAAAGATTTTATCAAGAGATGCTCTTACCAAGTCATGTTAAAGAAGTTACATATTAGGTGTTGGCGACAAATAATAAGGTATAATTACCTAATTTCTGATTACGAGATCAAACAGCTGAACCATTAGTAAACAACTGAGATGAGATGGTGGTCGTTGATGTTGATGTAGATTATTGTCCAATGGAGATCCACAGGGACCCTTTCCCCAAACACATTGTAGCTCTGATAGTGCTCTCAAGAGATATCATTTAGAAGTCATTGTGAAGCTACAATGTCTTTGAGAAAAGGGGTCCAGGTTTTCAAAGCTTAGTATTAGTTGCTTGATATGACAAGATACAGTTAACAGTTAGTCAACAACGATAACATTTTCTCATATATAGTTTGCGTTCCAATTTGTGTTCATATTGTGATGCCAATCAAAATGATCCGAACATCGAAATGTTTTAGGACATACAGTATTTCAACAATACACAGAAATGAACCATAAGTTCTTAGCAGTTTTGTTTGGACCAGATGGGTTTGTAAGGAAACCCAGCTGTGGAATATTCTACCTGTCTCCACAGGACTGACGGATGTGATGGTTCCACTTTGGGTACTGACCGGTAGCTCTGATGGAACCAGGGTCGTTTGCGGAAGAGTCACCGGTGGCAGAGTCGCCACTGGTGAAGTCACCGGGGCCAGAGTGGTCGATGGTTGGGGGCTAGTCTCCGGCGGTACAGTGGCCACTGGCAGAGTAAATGTCTCTAACATTGGGGTGGGTGTTGGAGGAGGATTGGTCACGGGTGCTATGGGAACTGTAGTTGGCTTGGCAGTCACCAGTGGCATGACAAGGGGGAGTTTGTTGCAAGCCACTGGAGGCACCACACCCTTAAAAGGGGGAGCTGGCTTTTGATAATAGTGGGGAACCCCGGGACGCACGGGGCCTTTGAACCAGTGGTACACCGCCGGGGGGGTGGGGGCCGATGGCCGGTGGTGTGTCAGGGGTGGGGAGAGGGGATAGGGCCGACGGTGCACAACCGGTGGCGAGAAAGGGGGAATGGGTCGATGGTGGAGCACCGGCGTGTACATCCTGGGTGTCTGGCTGTAGTTTGGCGGCGGTTGCTGGAGGTTTGGAGGCTGCTGGTGGTAGTGCAGATGGTGGTGAGGTTGATGGGGGTGATAGTGATACCCATTATACCTGTAGTTAACACCATGTGCTATGGGACCACCAGAGAGGAGAAGCGGTAAAGCAAATTAGTCACATAAAGTCTGCCGGTAGGTGATTAGTTAGACTGGTCTTCAGAGGTGGATCAAATCATACCTGCAGTGGGCCAATGCGACTCTCAGCTTTGCAGTCCAACCAGCTAAACTATATGCATCTGCTAAGTAGCATAAAAGACTGATCTTAGATGACCAGCTAGTACCATTGGCCCACTATAGATAGGATTACCCACCTGTGGTCTTGTATAGGTCATAATGTTCCACTCCTGCTTCTGTCCCAGTGAACAGGTAAACAAACTACAGTATTGTGCGATTTAGAGCCATTTCTGCTTTAGTTTGGCTGAATGTCACCATATCCACTACAGGCAACGGAAAGCTGTTTAATTGAGAGTTGAGGTCATTAAAGACCTGTAGTCCTCCGTGGTCCTAAACAGGAGTGGGAAACTCTGACCCCATTACATTCTCAGCAGATGTTTAGCCAGACTGAAGAAAATAAAAGACATGCCTTCTTGGAAGAATCTGAAGTTGCTATACCACAAAACCATTTGATTAAAAGGACAGCAGTGCACACTGTGCAGGTGTAGCAAAATATGTTTACTTTCCTATGTTGACATTTTATGGATTTCTGTGATTTGGCATGTCTATTATTAGAGAGCTGCCATGTCCATGCAATATCAAGTGTTGATTGACAGATAGGCCATCAATGAGTCCACAAGTGTTAGCCACATAACCACAATCACATCAAAGCTCTTCAGTAATAGATCAGGTCAAAAGCACAAAATAATCAGTGAATAATAGAATTAAATAGGTCTGAGTTGTGTAATCATATCTTCTAAAATAGCTTAAAGACTTCTGGAACAAACGTTTTTTTAATTTTGGAACAAACATTTGTTTGTTGCACAGTGCACTGCTTATCAAAAAACAATGATGGAACAGCTACAATTATTATTTTACACATAAAAATTAATTTAAGAGTTTTTTTCCGAAAATGTGCTGTCCTAAATGTAGTGCGCAATAATGCAAGCAACGGAGGAATCCACCTTGCATTTGTTATATAATGTTAATTAAGCATTGGGTGCAAGACCATCAATGGAAAAGCGAAATAATATGCCAGAGTTTTTATGTCAGAGCACAAAACCAAAGCCCACTGTAAAACCGCATTGCGATATGAATTATTACGCTTGAATTGCTTTACTGAAGCATCTTTGGTTTTAAACTTACCTGCAGGGTTTAGAGTTCTCAGTGGTGGGAATTGTGGTCGGGCAACAGTCCTTCTTTGCGCATAACTTTGCGCCGCTACTTTAGCAGGGTCAACTTCATAAGTCCCACAAACTTCTACCAACAAGACCGAGAGGCCGTAGATCAGACTGCAGATGAAGGGACTCATTGTGCCTCACGATAGTCGTTCTGCTCCCAACTGTCTACTTTCACTGAGGTTCTTCCCATATTTACAAGGATTGCAGATTTTGAAGACACTGCTGACAGCGCGTCTAAGTTTCTTGTCCAATCCAAGGGGTTTCCCCAAGAGCCGGCCCCCTTTTAGGAAAGAAGTGCAAACTGTGATTTCTATGCTAATCTTTAGGGATCAACGACTGTTATAGATTACAATAGTATAGGCCTATCTGTTTTAAAACAGGTCACAAAAGTAAAGCTTTCTGAAAGTTCACTTAGGCCTAATTCCAAAGCTTAGGCAAATCATAAGCTAATGCCTACACAAAAAGGTTTAGAGTCTACACCTTTTCAGTCAAAACAAAAGTAGCCTAGAGTCAGAGTTAACATGCAGTCAACTCACCATCCTTCATCACGCTGAATAGATTAGATTTGTCCACAAGATGGCGCAAATGATTATTTAAACTACACAATCGCGATTTTTCCTAGTACAGTTTTCAGTTTGTTTACAAATTAAGCAGATCAAACATTGCCCTTATTAGACTAGGCAGGATTTTGGAAAATGTGGTTATTTAAAGTCCCGAAGGCAAATCATGTTAATTTTTGGCATACAACATTTTTAGGGGTTTTGAAGGGTGCTGAATTCAAATCTTCTGTATGCCAGGCTCAAAAATGTCCCATAATGCCTCAAAATGGAGAAATCCAATATGGCCGCCGCCGCCAGGTCAAAATCGAATTAATCACTTATCTTTTAGACTGTACAAGGTAAAAACCCATAGACAGTAAAAGAAATGTAATGTGCTTTTATAGGTTTTCACATATAGGGAATTCAATGTCATGCTCAGATTTAAGATCAAGACTAGAGAAAATGCTTGAAATTAATGTACATGGTTAAAATTGTTGTCTCGGATAATGAATAATTCATGAAAAAAGAGGACCATGAAACAGGTTGATGGCTTTCTGAAGAATTTACTTGAAACATGTTTAGAAGCAAGGTTGATTACCATATTTCAATTATATATTTATATTATTTATCTGTATTTATCTATTTAACTATTTATTTAATAATGCATATTTACCTATTTATTTAGTAATTAATCAATTCTGTTCTAATCAATTCTTTAAACTTCTTGTTATGAAGAGGTAGGCTACACACTTAGGCTATCCTAATCATCCTCATCCTCCTCTCCAGCAGTGTTCTGACAGGTGCTGCTGCAGCTGCATGACTCCATGCATAACATGCAACTTTTCCTGCAACTGTAGCGCTGGCTTAGACATCCCTTGACGCAACCACAGGAGGTGATCTCCTTACAAGCTTTTGGAATTGGTGAGAGATAGTAGCTGTGGCACTAACTGATCATGCACATTTGGATGGCCATGATAAGTGTGTGTTGTGTTTGGGCCACCAACATGCTTTCTTGGCAAGGGACGCCCCCCAGTCGTGCATGACTTGTTTTATTATGCCTATGCACACAAGGGAAGCCCGTTATCGTTTTTTCTCTGGTAAACGTGCGGGTTCTCCTGTTTCCGAGGGGCCGTCAAGGAAGATGGCAAGAGTAGCCAGGGGGCTTGGGGAGTCCTCAGCAGCCTCACAAGCCTCACTGTTTTCTCTTAGCACAAGGCCTGCAGTTCCCCAACCTGCTCCTTCTACCAGTCCGCATGAGCTGGAGGAGGAAGATGAGGAGGCCATTGTGGACGTTGAGACTGTTCTTGCGTCTGAGGGAGAGGAGCTACCTTGTGCACTGCCCTGTGTAGCCAGCCCCGTGGGAGGCGAGCCATCTCTGTCTGTCTTAATCTCAGCTCCAGCAGGCAGACAGAGAGCGTCTTTTGAGAGTGCCGGTGGAGCCTGGGTCCATGTTCGGCCCACAGCAGGCGCGTGACAGCTGGCCCTGTGCAGAAGAGGTGAGAGGGTCTCTTGGCAGGCGTACCAGGGGCGCTAGGCGCCCTAGAGCATTCACGCCTCAGCCAACACCTACCTTGGGGCATCCGTGTTGGGGGCCGACTGATCTCATGCAGCGGCTTCAGGCATCCCAGGGGCGGGGTACCTGCCCACAAGCTGGCCGGGGGGGCCCGCGTGCTAGTGGCCGTGGCCTCTCCAGGCGCCCTTGTCGTTCCTGACAATCTCCGAGCCAGCCAGCCTCACCTCTCAGCTCGATGCATTAAGGCTTGGCTGGAGCAGATCCATGGGTGCTCTCCACCATGACCCACGCTCAGACCTTATGTGCAGAGCTGTCCACCCTCCTGGACAAAAGGGCGATAAGGAAAGTGAGGAGTTCAGACCCCCAAGCGGGGTTCTTCTCCCGTTATTTTCCTGTACCCAAGCACACAGAGGACCTTTGTCCTATTTTAGACCTCAGGGCTCTCAAAGTACACCGGTCTCTGAGGTGCAGGTTCATCACAGTTCCGAGGGTGCGGCAGGCCATCAATGCAGGGGACTGGTTTGCTACCATCGACCTACAGGATGCTTATTTTCAGATACCCATGGCCAGGGCATTGGCAGTTCCTGAGGTTTGCGTTCGAGGGTCAGGTCTTCGAGTTCCATTTGGAATCTCTCTGGCCCCCCGAACCTTTACCAGGTGCATGGAGGCAGAGGGGGCTGAGGATATTAAACTATCTAGACGACTGGCTCATCTGTGCAACCTCAGAAGTGCAATGCCGCCTACACGTGGCCTTGCTGTTGAAGCACATTCAGGACATGGGCTTGCGCCCCAATCCCAAGTAAAGCAGGCTCCAGCCTTCCCAGGTCACCACCTTCCTGGGCATGGTCCTGGACTCCAGGAGGGCAACCGTCTCAATGTCTCAGTTGCTTCACGTTGCACGCCCAGGTGGAGTGGAAACTCTGCCTTCGCCTCTTGGGCCTTATGGCCCTTCACATGCACCCAGTCCAGAGGTGTCTGTTGAGCCTTGGTCTGTGCCCCCAAGGGCCCTCCCAGGCCAAGGTGACTGTGTCCCGCAGGCTTCACAGGGCCCTATACTGGTGGAGAGATCCCGCCAACACCGAGAAGGAGAGTGCCATGGAAACAGAGATTCGTGACTGGGTCGTATTTACAGACGCATCCCCAGTAGGCTGGGGCGCCGTTCTCGATGGTCAGGGCATCAATGGTCTCTGGACGGACCCTTGGCTATCCCAGCACATCAATGTCCTGGAGCTGAGGGCTGCTCTCCTCGCCCTCCGACACTATCTACCGTGGCTAAGATGTGATGGTGAGGACCGACAGCACGGTGACTGCGGCCTACATCAACAGACAGGGGGGCTTGGGGTCTCCAGGTCTTTGCAGCCTGTCGACAGACCTGTGGCTCTGGGCTCATCCCCTGTTCAGCTCTCTCAGAGCAGTTCATGTGCCGGGGGCCTTGTATGCTGCGGCCAACATCTTGTCAAGAGGGGGCCCACATCCCGGAGAGTCGAGGCTCTATTCACAAAGGCTAACTAGCTAACGTTTTTTTAGTTTCTTACGATATATTAATTATTCAGTTAGCCTATACATAATCCTCACATAACAATATTCACATGCTATTATAGATGTATTACATGGTCCTAAACAAATTGTGATATTATGTTATAGTTTACCTGTTACTGCTGAGCATCATGTGAGAGGAGCGACATAATTGCTAAAAAGTGCCTCCTCAGTGTATAGGTAGAGGGTGTGGCCTCATTCAGGGTTACATATGGGTATTTGTGTGTGTAGGGGTACGGGTAGGGGTGGGATGGGCAAACATGTCATCATAGCACACTGACATCAAAACAATAGGCTCAGGTACAATATTTCAATAGTAGGCAAATCTAGTAGTAATAGCTTAAGAGTTTCAAGCATTTTCTTCAAATACTAAATAAATAGTTAAAATACAGATAAATAATATAAATAAATAGTTAAAATATAAAAATATAAAAATAAAAAACATGTTTCAAGTAAATTCTTCAGAAAGCCATCAACCTGTTTCATGGTCCTCTTTTTTCATGAATTATTCGTTATCCGAGACAACAATTTTAACCATGTACATTCATTTCAAGCATTTTCTCTAGTCTTAATCTTAAAGGAGAATTCCGGTGTGATATTGACCTAAAGTGTATTGAAACATGATACCGAGTGTGAACGTAGCCTCGTAAATGGGTGTAAAACAGTGATTTACTTGCACGGCTAGCCCGATGCCGAAGCACCACTATTGAAAAAGCTGTTGGTAGCATCGGCTAACTAGCGCCAGATTTTGGAGTACAGGGGACAAGCCGAGATGGGCTATGAGACATACATTCACCCTCGGTATCATGTTTCAATACACTTTAGGTCAATATCACACCGGAATTCTCCTTTAAATCTGAGCATGGCATTGAATTCCCTATATGTGAAAACCTATAAAAGCACATTACATTCAGGTTTTTACCTTGTACAGTCCTAAAGATAAGTGATTAATTCGATTTTGACCTGGCGGTGGCGGCCATATTGGATTTCTCCGTTTTGAGGCATTATGGGACATTTTTGAGCCTGGCATACAGAAGATTTGAATTCAGCACCCTTCAAAACCCCTAAAAGTGTTGTATGCCAAAAATTAACATGATTTGCCTTCAGGGTTAATTTATTTTCAAAATTGACCTAGACTATATGAAAGGTTCTGAACGTAGCTTTTGTTTGACAAGTCAACCAAATCCCTACAGCTTAATACCGGAGAGGCATTAAAAGCACATCTCAAATGTGTGTGCAATTTCATTGTAAGTGTTTTATGCTCATGCCTCATCTCCTGGTGAGGGACACCAACAAATAAAATGGCAGTTTGAAATATAATTTGCAACATAGAAGTGTTTCATGACCTTATGAGCCTGTCCTGCTGCTGTTTGGTGCACAGATGTAGCAGCAGTATTGTCAGGAAAGTGATAAGGGTCTCAAATGGATGAATGCATATGGAGCATTAAATTCAGTCCTATCCAAACAATCTTTTAGCATTTTTACTGCTCAGAGGAAAAACACAGAAAAAAGGGCATCTTAGGGTCATGTGATGGATACAAATGTTTTTGAAATTTTTATTGAAGCCATTCTGTGAATGTGTGTGTATGTGTGTTTTTACAATATCCACAATGGTTCAGACTGCATGTGAAACTAAAGGCTGGTAAAATAAAGAGTAGCATGCATTCACAGATGATCACAACAGTAGCCATACTTCTCCACATCTCCAGGGGGCGCTGTCCCTTCGTGAGGAGCGAGAAAGCACGCCACCCAAGGACCACTGGCCAAAAGCACACCTCAAAAGCTACTGGATAAACACAAGGGTGGATCACAATAACGACTTCAGCCACAATGTGGAAAACTTAGCATGGTCAAACAGGATCTGGCCACGTCCAAGAGAAAGGGTTATTCAAAATAAGAAATATATACTTTGTTTTTTGTTTTTTAAAAGTGCTACAACCCTCTTTCACCAAACACTTCAAACATGGTTAAGACAAAACTTTAAGTCATAAACATATAACACACAGTTAAAATGGAAAAAAAGGAAAACAGGCAACAGTAAAGAGTAATATCAATCATTAAGAATCCGTACGGATTGTCTCAAGAGGTCTTCTCTGTATTAAAAGTGCCTCATAAATATTCAACCTAAAAAAGACAGGACGGTGCTTGACTTATGGTTGGAATAGGCTTCGTAAGCAGTTACTTTACACAATATCCCCTTTCACAAAACACATCCAAGAACTTCAACAAAGGACTCAAACAAAGGATTCAGGCAAATAAAAATAAAAAAAACCCAGAAAGACAGTGTATGATGGAAAAGAATGAGAGGAGACAAAAAAGTGACAGAAAAACTTATTTTAACTTCTTATTTGTTATGTACACAAGCTCAAGTCCACCTCAGCAGGCAACCCTGTGCAACCTGCCTTTATCATCTCATCTGGCTGCCACGACCGACCGGATCACTACTCAACACGCAAGGGAAGGAGGGGGGGGGAGTTGGAGTGGGGTGGGTGGGGTAGAATAGGTGGGGGGAGGGTGAGGGTGGGGGGTAAAAGTGTGTGTGAGTGTGTGTGTTTGTTTGTGTGTGTGTTTGTTTGTGTGTGTGGGACGGGGGGTTAGGGGTTATTGGGAAGGGTCAGGGGGATGTTCAGGCGGGCATGTAAGGTGGGGGCGGCTCCTTCTCAGGCATCTTCATGGCCATCTCGTAGGTGGGCAGAACGTACTGTGGGAGGAAACCAAAGTTTTGCCATGAGAGAACGTCTTATGAAAAGAGGCTATATGGCAGTTTCGTGCCACCTGTGGCGATTTTGCCTGTAATGGCTGAATTACATTAACATTACACAGTCGCTAGTCACTTGCAGTCTGCGTGGGGCTTAAAGTCACTTAGGCCCCATCCACACGGAGACGCTTTTTGGGTTAAACGCACAGGTTTTGCATCGTCTTGGCCGATCGTCCAAACGAATCCTGTAAACGCACTGCCCGAAACCGCACTTTTTTGAAACCTGGTCCCAGGGTGGAAAAATTGGAAACAGTAGCCCTTGCGAGTTTGTTTGGATGGCGAAAACGCATACTTGCGTATTGATGATGTCATCGCCACACCTCAGCTGCCCTGGACTTGACACTTATAGTATTGCCTAACAATACTAGTTTTCATACATGACATTACCTACGATTACACTCAGTAGGATAAATATTACAACTGGTGCTGCGCAGCGCCAATAGCTTATCATGACTTGGTGGACTGAACAGTGTTTTCCCTGTGTTTTCTTGATGCGTTTCTAGCTATCGTCAGTGACGCGAGAGAACTAGTCAGAAGTAATTAGGGAAGTGCGGTGTAAGTTTAAATTAGTGCGTAGTGCTGGTGTCATTCATTTATTTTACATGTCTTACAACATTAATAAATGTATTCATAGTCTAGTGAAGTCAGATATGAGCATACAAAGACACTTAACTCATGTTAAGCCTATGGTAGATGCGCACTAAATGCGAATGCGCGATTTGATGCAGGCAAATATATCAACTGTTACTAACGAAGGTATTATAGCAATATTATAAATGTGGCAACAGAATAGCCTAGAACTTGGGTAGACCTAGCGATTAGTAGCCTATGCACTTGTGGTGATAGCCAAAACTAATGTGAATCGCGGACTATCCAACAACCAAAGAAAGTAAAGGAGATTATTTGTACCTGCGTTAGCCAAATAAAGGATGGGACTGCACCCATCACAAACCGTAAAAATGAAGTTTATTAGTTTTACAGTTGACAGTTCACCATCAGTTCACACAAACAATTCTGATTTCCTTGCACTAGCCATTTTCGTCATAGCCTATTCTGTATGTTTGTATAGCCAAGCTTTGGTCAATTTCTGTAAGAGAAACAGTGCCACCTATAGGCCAAGGATATGAAGTAACGTGTTGAGTCGTGTTGAGATGGATCCGTTTGGACGCAAATATTCTTGATACGGTTCCAGGGAAGACCTGGAAGATCTGTTTGGTGCGTGTGGACTAGCCCTTAGAAGACCACAAACACTTGGAAGCACTTACCTGAGGGGGGGCTTCAAAGGCAGGGTAGACCGCAATCTCAGGCATGTTCCTGTTGTTGATATACTTGTAGCAGTTCCACACACAGTTGATCAGGTAGGCCTGTGTGACAAACAATGCGCAAGTTGAAGCTGAATGCACTATATTGCAAGGTTGACACAATGTTTCAAGGAGACCAATTTAAACTTTTTGAGGGTGAATAATTGGAAAGTGCCAAGTGCCAAACATTCACCTATAAGTAGTAAAACATTTTAAAACTGATAGTTCCGGTCCTTGATTATGATTGGCTGAATCGTGTTCGATGCCGTTGTAAAATCCAGCACAAACATACACCTTGACCGCATTCCGTTCTATATGACTGCGCTACCACAACTTGATACAAAAGTTAAAGTATTTAAAGTTGTTAAAGTACTCCGTTAGCGCGTCGTGCCTAACAACACCCCTTAGCTGTTGTAGAATCAGCGTAACCTACGGCCTCTCAGGGCTTATTGCTTAAATAACTCAGCTAAGCCTGTAATTATGAGGTGTGTGTGTGTGTGTGTATGTATATATATATATATGCACTGTACAGTATAAGGATCCTGCACTGAGGGAAGGTATCAAGTCATTAAGACTTCAGTGGGCTTCAGACCAAGCTATATTGGAGTAACATTCAGTACAGAGATCCTGGAGACCCTTGTATATCTATTTATAAGAGTAGCATCAAGGAAGTGATTTGGCTATAAACTCAGGACTCCAAGCGGATCCTCCTCTACCTTGAGGATGATGAGTAAGGCGAAGAAGACGAGGACAAAGAGCAGCAGGCAGCTGGAGTCCAGAGACAGCAGGTTGTCCTTGTAGGGGAAGTCCGGCTGATGAGAGAGAGAGAGAGAGAGAGAGAGAGAGAGAGAGAGAGAGAGAGAGAGAGAGAGAGAGAGAGAGAGAGAGAGAGAGAGAGAGAGAGATTTTGTTAGTGCCAACAGACAAACAATATGAGCTCGTTCAAATTGCTGTTCTTTGACTGAATTTGTTTTAGGAATATATGCACTTAGGCCAATTTTAAAAAGGCCAATTAGAAATTAATTCAACTTCAAAAAGAGTAAACAGTATACAGGATTAAAAGATGGTTTTCTGAAGGAAAAGGGAGGCATCAATACGATATGACATAAAACCCAAAAGAAAAATGTTGCACTGTTATGAATGTGTAAATTTGGAGCGGAGTGTTGAAGTGTTTGTAGTGTTGGAGATGAAGACTCTAGGTATTAAAGGGAAGCTGTATGGGCAGGCACAGGTGAGTTAAAGTGCTGACCAGCTGATCCAGGTAATCCTTGATGCGCGGCAGGTAGGTCAGAGAGCTGACGGCCACGAGACAGCTGAGGATGAAATCAAACATCTGGTAGCAGAGGAATGGAATGAGCCACCCATCACGATGCTGCAAACAAAACACACAAAAGCACACACACACAGTCAGGATTACATCACTCACATAATTTGACTGTATCATAATCTACACACTTCCACCACACTATTCATTAGTCACATTTTCTATTCACTACTTTTTTTCTAAGGCTGTATGAATAAGGCTGTATGCAGAGCAAACGTGCCAACAGCCCATGACTCCATGACTTTCTATGTGATGTGATGGTGGTGTGTGTGTGTGTGTGTGTGTGTGTGTGTGTGTGTGTGTGTGTGTGTGTGTGTGTGTGTGTGTGTGTGTGGGGGGGGTTGTGCGCTGTGCTTAAAAAGCACAGCGCACAAACAAAGTCTGGACTGTGGACTTTTCCAGAAGGCTCCACTCTGACGCAGCCGCCACGCCTTTGCACACATCGCACGGGCATCGGGAATGCAGGCCACCGCAAGCGCGGACCCTCTTTTGCTCGGCCCGTCTTGGCCAGCAGTCGGTCTGACCCCGGCCTAAAATTAAGCCTTTTCTAGCCAAAGCAACCCACATACCTATCATTAATTCTGCCAAATGAGGATTGAGCAAACCTTATCTGGATAGGGTCGTTGTGGCAGTAGCCATTTTCATTACAAAACGGGCAACAACACATCCAATAACCACTTTGGAATTACTTTGGAACCAAAGTTAAATGGCTGGTTGGTTAGTTACGCATTAGGTATGCTTGTGCTTTGATAGGTATGAAAGTTGGCAGTCACACACCAACCACACTTTGCGGATAAGACTGTTATTGAGGTTCACTCATACATAAAGCATGACTAAGTTCTTTTGGCACAAGAAACAATACCCATTTAACCCTTTCTAGCAACGTTGTGTATGGACTACAGCAATGGGTAACTCTGGGGATCCTACAAGGTTCTAGAAAGTTCAAAACTCACAACTACACTAGTCCAGCACCACCTTTAGGGACTGTGCAACCACACATGGGTCACTCATTTCAATCAGACACTAGTTGGGTTTCAGTTATCCAACTGTCTAATGCGCATTTGGACCATTTGAATAAGAAATTCTGACTAGTAATAATTAGCACCTTCTAATGTGAATAGAAATTTGATTCGGTAAAGGGGGAGGGGGGTGGGGGGTCGATCAACCCTCAATTTGCATATGGCATAACAGAGGTTAATGGAATCTAGTTTTTATTAGTAATAATTTGCAATTGTACAATTTGCCGAATTCTCATGAATGCGTTTAAAATGTGCTAATGAGTTGAATGGAAGCCCAGCTAGCGCTGACCAGGGTGCTACTCGGCTGCAGGTGGGTTTGGTTAGGTAACTGAAGGGAAGGGGTCTATGCAAATCCCAAACCTTTGCAGGACTGGTTCCCTCTGGAAGGTTACATGATGAAAACAAGCACAAGAAAACAGACTTGAGACTCATAAACACTGGTATGGCATTCAGTGAGGCTCTGCTACAGTCTGTTGGTATTGACTTTTTGTCCATAACTGATTACAGTGGAGAAGGCATACCATTAAACAAACAAACAAACAAACAAACGACACAGATTCAGCTTTTCAGACAACCCTACAAAGAAATTAGAAATCAGATTATCACGCACACGCACAACCACACATCCACACACACAGAGAGATAGAGACACACACACACACACACAAAATTGCTTTGGCAGCCTTGTACCAAAATGATGTGAAATGCCATCACATTATCCTCTCAACAGTAGCACATCTGCATCTCCAATAAGAGCTCATTGAGAAAGGTTTCTTTCACACGCATGGCTTCTGGAGGGCCAGAAGCACATCAAAGCTGGCACGTCTGCGAAGACCGCAGACACAGAGCGACGCTCAACAGCTTTGATTGTGTAGATTATGAACACACACACACACACACACACACACACACACACACACACACACACACACACACACACACACACACACACACACACACACACACACACACACACACACACACACACACACACACACACACACACACACACACACACACACACACACACTTTTGATAATCAGTTAGGGTCTTTTTTTTTTTACATGTTCTCTATATAGTATACTAAACATGTTGACAAAACCACCATTGTCTGACATTTATCAACTAAACAACTAATCAATTAATCAAACACATACAAAAAATGTTTTCTCCTTTTTTGATATATATATATATATATATATATATATATATTTTTTTTTTTTTTTTTTTTTTTTTCCCCCTTCTATTTGTTTTATCTGTAAAGCGACCTTGGGTGTCCTGAAAGGCGTTCTTTAAATAAAATGTATTATTATTATTATTAACAATCAACAGATTAAACTATAAATTAATTAATGATATGATTAATTGACTATGAAAGTAATTGTTAGTTGCAGCCCTACAAAGAACACAACACTATCCTTCCACCCACGCCTTGCAGGCAGTGTGCTCCCAGAGTCTGGTTATGGTTTGGTTTGGAAGACAGCTCATACACAGGTATGCCCAAACAACATGCTCCATCTCGATCACTCTCTGGGTTGGTCTCACACACCCTATCTTTCTCACACAAACACACAATGCTTTAGATCGTACACAACACAAAACACACACACACACAAAGTGAACAATGCTTTAGATCAAACACGCACACACACACACAGACACACACACACAGACAAACAGACACACAGAGTGGACAGTGCTTTAAATTACTTACAGTGATGGCTCCGTAGACCATCATGGCGCTGATGGTAACCATCAGGAGAGAGATGGCGAATCCCACGCAGGCATTTTCTGGGGGAACAAAACAAAACAAAACAAAAGTTTAGGGGGGTATTCCATCAACCTCGCTAAAGGCCAAACCTGGCTTATTTCGATAAGTCTCGCTAATTTTAGTGAGAATTCCGTTCCATTAATGAGGTTAACGTGAATCCCAGCTTGGTTACCATGGGAATTTATGCCACAGAACTAACCTGCTCCGTAGCAGGTTAACTTTCAAGCTAAATTAAGCTGTGTTGCAAAAAAAACAATCAGTCGGAAAACGAGTCCAAAAAGATGATTCCGTCAACCTGTGCTGTAGTCACCTGTAGCCTACAACTTCAAAAATAGAAGTAGGCCTATAGAAATGTTTTTTCCGACAGTGCACCAAGCATGGATTAACACATTCACTAGCTCCAAAGAATGTATGAAGATTATGCGATTAAAAATGTTTTAACTTCACATGCGTGTGGTTCTAGAAATTGTGCTACTCTGCATCACTTACGTTCGGTGGTGGTGTAACGTGCAGCGAAACGGCATAGGAAAGGAATTCCATTTTTGCGTGTTCACAGGTTCGCTTCCCATACGAAGTAAGGCTACATTGTTTCACCTTGATAATGGCATTTTTAGTTATAATCTTTGATGAAAGACATATGTCTACTGCTGATAAAGAGTCATGCACATTTGGTAGGCTGTTCAGTGACCGCCTTGCCAGTGGGGCTATATTATATCTGATGCAAGTCAAAGGATAATTATTCTGTAGCCTAGGCAGCTAATAATTAAAACTGCTTCATGTCTCAACGATTGTTCATGAATATCAAATCAACTGTGTGCTACACAGATTAAATACTAGGCATAAATTGAATTGAAAGCCATTGCATTTCAGATAACTTTATTTCAAACACTTTGGGAATTATGGGAGACAATAGGCTATAGTATTATGTTGATACTCATTTATTTTATGACCACCTAAACCTAGACAATAATTTGGAGTGAACTCTTTTAAGAACGTAGGCTATAGATAGTTTTGAATATATGCCTATTTAAGTTTATACCATTTATTCATTCACTCGTTTTGTTCAAGACTGTATATGTTCAAGAGTGAAGCCTATAAAACTTGCAATTGATTTCAAACCATTAGCATTGCTGTTTTAAATGTATGCTTTCATTATTCTTCAATTTCTGTAGGCAATCTATTTTTTTCTCTCGATGTTAAATTTGATGACTTTCGATGAAAATTCTGTAGATGGCGATTGCCTATCGAACAGAAATCGTCTAGTATTGTCTTAATTTTACGACATATATCGTCTTTTCGTCAATTTACTGTTTTGGTCTACTTTTCTACCTCGCGCACGAGCAGAGATGAAGCTGAACCAAAGATAATGAATGCGTAGCAAGATGGGTCGTCCTAGTTCATGTCTATGAGGGCAAAGTGGAGTTCAGTCAGAGACAGGCTCTGGTTCAATTCCCGCCTGCACAGGGGCGTGTCACTGACGTATGACTTACGTTTGAACGCCTCGGTTCCACGCCAGACAAGCCGGAGTACAAAATAAACTTGGTGTACACCTTCATTAATGTTGAATTTCTCCCTACTGGAGGGTCATACTATCACGACATTCTACTGAAATAGGGAGGAGGGTTTGGAGATCATGATACCGTGTCCGAAATGTGCATCCATTGCTCAGAAAAATAAGGCTTTGACAAATTCTGGGAAATTCTTGGATTCTGCCATAGACCTCAATGTTAAAAAGAGAGCCCGATCACTGCATAAATGTGCGGGGGCGTGTACTGCTACCCTATTTGCTTAAATTTCCAGGGACAGGAAATGGCCTCTCATGAAGTATCTTCGTAATCAACCATCTTTGGCTGAACTAAACCTCGCTTGAATAAACGAGGCCAAGATGCCGCTAACTTGAGTTAATGGAACGGCTTCAGCCCCAAGTGAAAGTCTACGCTAGTTCAAGCCAGGCTATTTCTGTTAAGCGCCGCCTTTATTAGCGAGGTTGATGGAATATCCCCCAGGTGTGAGTGGCAAACACACAAATAAACAAACAACAGTTTCGGTTCACTCAAGGCCAATCTCACGGCA
Source organism: Alosa pseudoharengus (assembly GCF_046254945.1). Classification (NCBI taxonomy): domain Eukaryota; kingdom Metazoa; phylum Chordata; class Actinopteri; order Clupeiformes; family Clupeidae; genus Alosa; species Alosa pseudoharengus. The sequence continues at coordinate 12,142,117 of NW_027468859.1, forward strand.
GATAACTGCTTTGGGGCTATTTTGCAAGCATCCGAAACTGCTCCACTAAATAATTTGACCTCCCGGAGGGGGAAAACCGATAAACCAGATGACCCGGAACGCTAAATCTCAACATTTTCGAACGTCTGTGCTCATCACAGTGGCATGAACATGCTTAAGTCCCGTGGGGAACACCACAGGGTGCAACGCATCATTCCACAGTGACATTTTACAGCTAAGAGACCTGTCCGCCACTCTTCAAGTTAATTGATTTGCGCGTGGCTAAGTAGGTGAGAGTAGGCGGGCTGGGCTCCTCACCCTGTCTGTGCTTTGCACTACAGCAGGCAACAGGTCAGCGGTCTCGGAGGACTGTTTATAGTTTTATAGTTTATAACAGCTTAGTATTGATCTGTGCATAAATGGAGTTCGCGGCGGAGTGTGTGTTACAGGGGGGGGGGGGGGGGGGTTGGAGGGGAGCGGCCTTGTCTACTCACTCTCTCAATTCAGTTTACCCTAAGGAATCCTAAGCTCTCGTCGCAAACACACACAGATACAAACTCACACACGCACACAAACACACTGAGTGCTTGCACGGAAGACGAGGTCAATATGAGCCAGTTGTAATTAAAAGCCGTCTTAAGCATTGTGGAATGCTAGTTTGGCAGCCGAAGGCTGGGAGAAAGTGTTAGCATATCTCTGCTTCTACGTATCTCCTTCACAGATACATAAACAAAAAAAAGGCAATTACACAACACACACTTTCTTGGTCTCTCTCACACACACACACACACACACACACACACACATTCCCTCACTCTCTTCCCCACGTTATGCACACTCCTATTCTCACACTTCCCTTGTTACTCCTAGGACACATGCGCACACACACACACAGACGTTCCCTCCCTCTCTTTGTCTCCATCAACCTCACATTCTCTGTCAGCATCTGAGCTAAATACGAAGAGGGACGGAAGAGAGATGGAGTGGGAAGGACAGACAAAGAGATGCCGGAAACAGAACAAACCGAAAAATGGCAGACAGAGCAGGGTGACAAGCAGAGAGACAAAGAAGTCAGGAAAGAGGAAGTCGAGAAATAGGCATCTGAGGCACTGGGAGCGGGCCGTTGAGAGACTGCTGAATTTCTATTAGCCCATTTGGGATGTGAAACAGGCACCACTCCCCGTTTGCCTCACCTCCTCCTGTGTGCGCATGCAAGTGCGCGCAAGTGTGTGTGTACGTGTGTTACAGTCAAAGAACACCACCATAATGTCATATCCCTCCCCAGGCAGCTTACAGCTGCAGCAGCCACTGTACTTTGAAACAAGAGAGAGAGAGAGAGAGAGAGAGAGAGAGAGAGAGAGGTGGTGGAGGTTCTTTGAACCTCAGCGGCAGCGGCGCTTGATGGCTCTGCAGCAAAAAGCTCATCTGAGGAAAAGCTCGGAGCTGCAGCAGGCTGTGTGCTACTGACCGAATGCTGGTCCAAACAGTCAGCCACACGGCACTGCCAACTGAGAGCAGTGCCAGCCGTCCGCAAGGGTTTTCATTACTGTGCCACATTGGTAAATAATACTCTTTTGGCAGAGCCCAGAGGGATAATGCCATCCTGGCTTGCAGGTGCGTGCGTCACTTGAATTCATGTTGTTGTATCAGTCACATCTGCACATCGAGACTGACTTTCAACAAGTGCATGTAAATCACGTTTAAGATCCACTGGCACTCTGATGATAGTCAATAAAGGTCAACAAAAGCATTAGCAAACGAAATAAAGACCTTTGGAACATTACAAGATACAGTTAAGTACTTAAAAAAAAAAAAACTTCAGTATGACCATTGTTCCCATATTGTACGTAAACCAGGACACCGCTGTGACCTGCAGCACATGGAGCTATTATGAGCAGTTGGTAGCGGAAGGCTGTTGTCTAAAATCTGACGTGGAGCGGTGAATATTTCATGACACATCGTCTCTGACTGGGTGGAGCTGATTCTGGGTCAGCTGAAGGCATTAGATAAAGCCGTAAGGGCTGTAGTCATATAAGGTCCTCACATTTAGGAAACTGGGTGAAGCATTACTCTGCCTTCCAGACAGGAGTCAACGCCCAGTCAGGGGTGAGGAGACTGACGGACACGCACGGACAGACAGACACACACACACACAGACACACACACACAGACACACACACACAGACACACACACACACACACAATTTGTGGGAAAGAGCCCTGTTTAGGATTCCCGATGCAGAAGCCAGATCATGTCTACCAAAACCTTACTATCTTATGGGGCTCTACACAGACCTCCAGATGATGGCACTAACTAGAAAGCATTTCACACAGTCAATTGTCCCTTACTGAACCACTTCTAAGACACAGTTTGGTATATTTGGCATCTCTGTCGTTTTTCCACTTTTTCTCCTATTATTACTTCTCTCACACACACATAAAAAACATTAAATAGCCTTAAATCGTTTAAGCCAAACTGCTGAACAGAAGTTCCTGTTCCATGAATCCGTGGGTTGGGAACTTGTGCTGGGAGGCTGCCGAGTGCTTTCCTGAGTCACCCTTTCTGGGAAGCCGATCAGTTTTGGTCTGCTGGCAGGAGCAGAGGCAAGTGGGAAGGGACGGAGAGCAAAGCGGAAAAAAAGAGAAAGCAAGAGGAGTGAGAAAGAAAATGGAGAGACGGTGGGAAAGGAAAAGAGGAGAGGAACAGAAAGGGGAGGAGCTCTGCTCCACTAGTGCTCTCACACAACTTGTAGTCAACCACACTGGACTGTTTGGGGGAGGGTGGGAGACTTAAGCATTTGCCATTCCAGAACTTAGTTTAGCAAAGACACAGGCAGAAAGAGATAGTCCCTATTAAAGAGAGGTCAGACACAACGTCAGGGGTGCTCTTTTTCATGACTGCTAAAAAGTTGCTTTCACAATGCTCTGTATTCATCAGCTAGAGGCCTTTGACCCTGCACATTTATGACTTTGACCCTGCACATTTATGACTGGATGGTCACAGTTTCCATGGTAATGACCTCTATACTGAGGGGATAATGTCCTAGATATCAGTTTACTGCAAGTCAGCCAAATGAATAAGTAGGTAAGTACCATAATGGCATTTCAGTAGAACTTAAGAATAACAGGTTTCACAGAAGCTTTTTCATTCACGCAGTCACATTCTTTTTGGGACCAGCAAACATCATGGAAAGAAAAGGGATTTTGATTGCTTTATGATTTGCAGCACAGTTCCACTGAAGTGCTTGCAAGGTCGTCGAAATAGGTCTGATGAGCTCTTAAGTGTGTGTGTTTTTACCTGACATCCTGTCGGAGGCCAGGTAGTGCTCGATGGCCTCGTACTGCAGGTTAACGGCGGGCACATTCTCAGGGTGGGTAACAGCCACTGTCAGCAGAATTCCCATCAGCAGATTCACCACCTACACCGAGAGAAAGATTGAGAGAGAGAGAGAGAGAGAGAGAGAGAGAGAGGAACAAGAGAGAAAAGGAACAAGAAATGACAATGAGAAACAAAGAAAGAAAAGCTATGCGGTACAAAGAGACTTTTAAAAACCTTTACCTAAAAATCTACAAACACCCACAAAAACAAATTAACCAACATCACCAGCGTCAGAGTGCAGTATTTAGAGACAAGAGTGGATATAAAGTTAGTTTGCAACCCAGGGGAGAAACCACAGAATGCAGTGCTCACAAGCACAGGCAATAAAACATTATGGGTTGACAATGACAGTTAAATGTCAGTCGTGTGAAAAGAAAACGTAGGCCTATGTGTTGAATTAATTTGAAAAAATAAAATAAAAAAATCCAGGAGGACCCTGCGTAGAGCATAATTGTAGGCTGGCTGCATCACAAAATCCCATTCAGACCAGATGGTCTGCTTTTCATTATGACCCAATCCAGTCCAACGCACCAAATATTAAAGTTTAGCGCCTCTAACCTCTACTGCCAATGTGAAATTAACATAGGCTAACATTGTCAACCAAAAGTACAGACTTACACTATGCAAAAAATACTGGGGGGAAAAACTGATCACTCTGATCACAGTATTGAAATATCCAGGTGCATCCTGGATATTCTCAAATGCTTAAAAGAGACCTCCCAGCCCTCAGGAGAACTGATTCATGAATCCCATTGACCTTTCAGCATTCAGCTCTCCCAAGCGATTACACCACCTTGTGCGTGCATACCAAGGTAAGAACTACAGGCTACAAGACTGCATTGTTATTTCCAGTGTTATCCTTGAAACCTGAACTGATATACCGTGGCACATTACTCTCCCCCCCCCCCCCCCCACAACTGCTGCAACTGATATCATCCATTTCATTAGTTTGTATATTGATCTGTTGTTATGAAGCTCGTAGACCAAGGCAGCCTGAGCCCCCTGCGTCTACCACCATGGGGCACAGAGTCCTCCTACAACAACATCAGCCAACATCTTTCCTAGACCTTCAGAAGCAGTCGGGGATGTGGCAGCTTTGCTGGAGGATTTAGTCAACATGTTTGGGTAAGAAACGCAGAGTCATGCTGAGTTTGGGGAAGAAATTCCAGTGACTTCACAGCACCAGGAAGACATTACTATGAGCATGAAAAAGATAGTCCTATAAACAATAAGTGGTCAGGCAGCATTTTGATATGCAGAAAGGAGAGTAATCACAAAACAAAGGTTCTGAGTGAGCAGTGCATTGAAGGGTTTAAGTCCTGGGCTACAACTTTAGTTTGACATATGAAAGAAAACCCAATGAATCAAAGATTGGATAAAATGCATCAAACTTTATACAGTGTGTTACAGAAGTTATGTCCAATATCAATATATTTCAGTGGAATACCTCCTCTAATTCCAATTAATCAAAATAATCACCACATCATATTATGTTTAATTTGCTTCTGTCAATGTAATGGAAATACTATGCCCTTGTGTGTGTGTGTGTGTGTGTGTGTGTGTGTGTAGGTCATGTGTATCAGCAGGAGTCACCATAGGACACTGTACACAGAAATGTCCTTTGGGCAAACATTCTAAATTAAATGAGGGGGAAAACATACATGGAGCAAAAAGCTCTACTTGACATTACATAATCTTTCCTGTAAATGTACATGATTTAGCCAAACCACAACCTAATTTGTTGAGTGTGTGTGTGTACTAGCCTACAAAGAAAGGCTACACACAGGCGCAGTGTGGGATTAATGCACCTACATTCACATAAAACCTAACAGCTGTTGCGTAACGTGGGAAACGCTGGAAGCTGAACAATTGTAAGGACCAATGGCATATCACAGCCAGTTCAGTCTCCCCATCAGTGGAATTCAGTGGAACTGTCCCCTTGTTTTCTGAACTCACTTCCACACGACCAGTTTGACATTACTTCGGCATCAGTCTGATGAAGAGCGTGTAGCTCGAAAACGTTCACTTGGTGAAATAAAAAATAAAAGATAAAGCAAAACGGGAGCAAGTGTGCGGACATTAAACTTTGTTTTTAACTTTAACTAATAAACATTACGTTATTTCCCGGTCTCTTGAAACACTTTTAGTTGGGGACATGTCTCCAGTGTCGTCCTGTTATCAAAACAACGGAAATGTATCATAACAAAAGCAAACATTTAAAGATAAGTTAGGCTTAAAGCAGTCTGCTAGCATTAGGATCAAATAATGTTAACATTATTGGATATATTTGTGTGTAAAATGTAAACAAACGCAACAACATATTTAAAATCGATACTTGTATTCATTAATAGTTTTATTTTGTCTAGCCCCGGTAACTGCAGGACTTTCAGTACCAGAAAGTAAACAAACAGGTATAATTCTGATACGGTATGTAGATCTATGCTGCTCGCTAGCTAGCTAGAGCTAACAGCTAATAGCACCACAGCGCCTGGTTAGACATTCTCTGGTTAGTCATCGGTAACGTTACTGACGTTAGCGTTATCCTTCTTCTATTCAGCAAATGCACACAACAGCACTTGTCAATCAACCTTTAACAATAATGAAATCTCTCTTTCCACACATTTCAGTAACATGCTAGAACTTTGTCCATCAAACCTATTACATTAACTGACTAATATCACATCAATATCCTTGCAGGTCATTGGTTCATTTGGTTCAGTAAACTTTGCAATCGAGCTAGCTGCTAACGTTAACTAGCTGGTCAGTTTCGCTAACATTACCAACCAAGATATCTAACGTCACCTAATAAACTCTATTACTCTTATTTATGGACAAATGACAAACAGTTGTGCTATGACTATCATAGCAACCAGAAAGCACAGCAGAGTGCACCACGACAATAACGGCTCGTTAGCTTTAATCGCTAGCTCTTGTTAGCCCTGCAAAGCTAGCATAAATGGCTTCTGCAGCTAGCCAACGCATATCGACCACATTCACATACCATGTACCATGTCCCCAGGATGATAGTTCCTGTCCGAACATGGCAGCACCCACAACATCTTGTCGTGTAGAATCTGTCGCGAGTCGGTTTGAAGTGCATATCGCCCTGCATGTTGGGAAGAAACATCATGAAAGCAGCACGACCTACAAGACTTCCACCATCAACAACAGTCGACTCTGAATTCTAGAAACGCCTCCCTACCTGACTGACGTTACGAAAGAAAACATACAGACATACGGACTTGACAAGCATCTGCCTAAGCCAATGGCAGAAAGATATAAGACAATCCTCCAAAGAAAGGAAATGGAAAGGGGCGGGACCAGGGCTGCTGCTGTAATACTTGAGCCAGTCCATCCCTATTTAGAAATGCTCTGCTTAAGCTATCCTTGCCACTTTTGTTGGCGCAATCCCTCACTGTTACTGGGAAATTCCATCAACAGCATATTCTTTCTACACATGGGTAACAAACTAGAACCGGGGCCTACACGCTGAATTTAAACAGTAGCCTATAACAGACTGCATGGTAGGCCTAGGTCTAGCCTACAGAAAGATCAGGCCTATTTCTATCCAGGCAACATTACATCCTACACATTTAAACAGTGGAAGGCAGAAAGCTTAGTATTGTTTGCATGGTGTGTGCACAAATATAATATTTATATAATACATATAGACAGCTTTCTCTCATGATGCGCAACCACATACTGTATGAGGGCAATTCCAAATGCAAATGCAAAGGTCATCCTTACCATGGGAAAAAAAAGTTGTGCAAACCCAAATAGAACTGTTTTTAAAATCTTCATTTAGGTCTATATTTTATTGTTTGTAACTGATCTGATTGAATTTGATGGAGAATTACACTCTTTTTACATCATAAATATGGTGTGCAACCATACAGAAACAACATTTTTCACATGGTAATATTATACATAAAGTGGATAAATAGACCCAAGGTTCAAACAAATTGTGTCATTTGACAAATTCCAGATTGACAAGGGAATGGTAGAGCAATGTCTATGCTCAGCTTGCCTTTAAGAGCACAACTCCTTACATTTGTAAGGCTTTTGTTTTTAAGTCAGCAAGTTCCATGGCCATGTCACATCCATAACGTTTTACAGGAAAAGTTTATGCTACACATACAGTGTTGATGCGACAATGTCCATAGTGTCTGTGCAAAGCTGATTTATATCAATGTAAAGTGTGATGACCAAATTGTGCCCCTTTCTTACTTTTAAAACCTTTAATGGTGCGTTATGGATGTGACGTTATGGATGTTACATAATGTGAATTTACAAGACTGGGGACTTTATTATACCTCAAAGCCGATAAAACGTCTGTTCTGGTGGCATGTCAGGTGTCTGGTGGCAATGCATTTCAACTTAGTGTTTACAATTGACATTTCAAAGATTATTAGGATGATCAAAACCTCAGGGAGGCCTTGCCTAACCATTAGCAAAACAAACATAATATTAATAATATTAATAATATATATTAATAATATTAATAATATAATATTATTGAAAATCTGAGCAATTATCTTCCTGTAACTGTCATACTGTTGTTGTACAGTAACTGGATTATCGTGTTAGCTGGTGAAGATGGCTGACTTTGCAGCTGGAGTTAACATAGCAACCTCCTTCTGTTGCAGATCTGTTCAGCCTGCCGTTCACGTCTGCTTAACACAGCATAAGTGTCAGGTCCTCTGTAGCTAATACCCACAGAGTAACATGAGTAAGGGCAGCAATAAACTAGATGTACCACATAGCGGTATGACCGCCTCTCAGTCCTGCATATTCTCTACGCAAAAATAAATCACGCTTGTCAATTTGTCTCCATCTCCTACTCCTGCAACTCATGTGCATGTAAATGAGTGTGTGCTGTGAGTTTGCTTTTGTTTATAAGAGTGTGTGTGTGTGTGTGTGTGTGTGTGTGTGTGTGTGTGTGTGTGTGTGTGTGTGTGTGTGTGTGTGTCTGTGTGTGTGCATGTGCGTATGCGTGCCTGTGTTTGTGTGTTTATGTGTGTGTGTGCGTGTGTGTGTTTGCATGCGCACATGCGTATGCGTGCCTGTGTGTGTGTTATGTGTCTGCATTCATGTGGGTGGGTGTTTGTGCATGTGTGTGTGTGTGTGTGTGTGCTTGCCTGTCTGTATGTGTTTATGTGTGTGCTTGCCTGTCTGTATGTGTGCGAGTGTGTGTGTGTGTGTGTGTGTGTGCGCATGTACGTGTGTGTGCATGTGTGTGTGTGCATGTGCGCGTGCATGTACTTTATGTGTGCAAATCACAAATAAGTGGGTATGGGTTAGGTTGATGCGGGCTCTTGAGACTAACATACCATAAATATTTTGTTATCTTGGGTGCAACGGTTGAGGTAGGGCTAGTTATTTAGTTTCATGTTCCCTGGTGTTTCAGTAACCCGGGAATCACTGACCAAAATTGATGACGGTAAAAGAAAAAAATTAATTTCTTTTTTATATTTTAAATGACTTGTTGTCCTGATTCTTCCTGTGGATCTTAGTGGGCACTGAGTTTTTCATGATTACTATTTCAATTGTTTCATATCAAAATTCACTACTTAAGTATGTGTTTTATGTAGTTTGTCGAGGACTGGTTCAGACACGTCACATCCATAACGTGAAACCGTCACATCCATAACGCCAGTTTTTCCTACATAATGCATTACGAAAATGGCGCATAGTTTCAAAAACACACTTTTTGTGTTCATTCAAGTCTCCTTTATGCTACATATATCATAGTTTCGGCAGTTTCCTTCAAAATTCACAGAGTTTGTAGAAAACCTGTAATCTCTCACAAAAGTGTGTCCATTTCATGTCACATCCATAACGCTGATAAAATGCCTTGTATTCTTAGGATGAAATTGATTATATGAAATTTGAGGATTTCTCAGTATTCAGAGGACAGAGGTTACATTAAAAGTTATGCAAATTAATTCACTGATACTATTTTTGCCCCCACTCTAAGGCATTTTGTTTACCAATATGAGTCCAATTGTCACATCCATAACGCTAGAACTGCCCATGAAGTTTAATGCATAATGCTAGTAGTGTTTCTATGACTTTCACAAATGATGCCTGATGAATGTGTCTGAGATGTTGGCTAACTTATTTTTGCAGTTTTTGCTATCAAGAAATATAAAGACAAGACCTACCTAAGCTACAGTAAAACCATTCTGGCAGAGCCATTTTCAGACACTGTAATACACTCTTTGTATTATTCATCCTGCACATACACTTATTTTATGGTTATGGTTAAGGGATTTGGCAGACGCTAGGAGAATAGCAATAATAAACAACAATGTCAATATGTCCATTCAATCAATACTATAATAACAATAGCATGGGCCAGAGCCTTATAGATAGACATCTTTCTCTAGGGCTCTGGGTAAGACTACATTAATAGTTTAAAAGGTTGGTCTTCTAAATGCAGTTTTATGTTTCAAAACTAAAATATTGGCAACAGCACTTTACTAACTAACTTATCAAGACTAGACAAGGAATCACAAGGTCTGTCACCATGACACCATAGGTGTCCTTTATTACTCAAAAGTGTAAAACCTCCACAAGTCAGCAACTTAAAACACTTAAAAACAGCATAATACAGATTTAGTTTTTGATGTAGAATGTAATGTAGTTTTTACAGCTGTAGACAATGATGATGAACATTTGAGAGACTAATGCAACTTAGAAGTTTAGGCTATATGCTACATTTTAGACAGGGCAGTGTTACAATTACCTCTTAACTAAGGCAGAGGTTATCAATAAATACATTATCATGTGTTAACAAATGGGAACACAAAGTAGAACATCATCTCAGAAAGCCCTAGTGATACAACCAAAAATCATGAAAATCATGGCACTTAAGACACACACACACACGCATACACACGCACACACTATCTCTCTCTCCCTCTCTCTTTCTCTCCCCCTTTCTCTTACTCTCTCTCTTTCTGTATTGTAAAACACTGGATAAAACATTTTTTTTAATTGACCAGCTCCTGTCTATCTTTTTAACCTGTCGTTTGTCTGTTTTTTTTTATGTTTTACTGCTACTGAACTGTACATGTTTTGTCACTTTCATTTCCCATCTTTCCCCTTTGTACTTGTTCTCACTCAGTCACGCCTCTGCTTGCCAGTCTCCCTTTCCTGTCTGTTCACCCTCTTTCTTCTTTCCCTCTCACTTCCTCTTTTCCTCTTGCACCTTATTTACAATTACTCCATCATCTCCACACCCTTTGTAGTACTTCTCATCCCCCTCTCACTCCCTGAAGAACATCTCCTCCTTTATATAGTCATTATGTTGCATGTAGGGCTATGCTAATATGAACTCGTCTTTTGTCGGTGCTGCATGATATATCGTTTTGCCGTTTGTGTGCTGGGCCGCTGCATAGTTTGCTTTCTTCCTCCTCTTCATGAAGTACACCACAGCACCGACGAGCATCAGGGCCAGGACCAACGCTCCAACGCCTCCACTGACGACAGCTGAAAGTAGAAAAGATTTCCTGATTATGCATTTTGTCATTGACGCCAGACAGATGTTTCAGGCAGAGAAATTACACCTCCTCTCAGTTGTTTTGCTCCAGTCACCTGGACTTGCTAATTGATGCACTTACAGTGGAACAGGTTCCACTAATTAGTGACATTAACCGGTTCAGTGCCTCCCAGACAAACACAGGAAAGCTGACAAATTCTGAAGAATGAGCTACTTGTAAACATATGCATAAAACATACATTTAGAATACAGTAGATGACCCCTTATGAAAAAGAACTAGTAAAACTATAAGATTTCTATAGTAATTCTGTAGTAAAATAAATACCTCTGTTATGTACCTCTATTATATCCTTCCCTCTAGTCTTTCTTAGTGGGTTTTTATAGGAAAGTCTTATAGTACTTCTATAGTATGTCCCAAAATACTACAAGATTGCCACAACATCTATAGTATTCCTATAAGATTATGATCCCTAATCTCTACATTCCCTAAATATTACTGGAATACTTCCTATAGTTCTTTTTTGCAGGTTAACCCCCAGCCAAAACTGATAGTAGTGGGTCAGGGGTTAGCAACTTTGTTGGTTGCAATGCAATTTCTCACAGGTTAGCAACTATGGTTTCGGGAAACACACCCCAGGCTGGAAACCGAAAGATCGAATCCCAGTATAGCCGCTTATGGTTATGTTGTCCCAGCCAGGGTGAAGCCAGACGAACCTGTTTGAATTTGCTCTACAGGTCCGTCTGGAAAGGATCCCATTTATATTTGTTTCCAGATCACCAGATTTTTGGAACTGACTAAACAACTACAGTGCCTATAAAAAGTACTCAGCCCCATGCTAAAGTTGACTAAAAAGAGGAATTAAAAAGAGGAATTCCATCTTTTGGAAATGGATCTTAATGGACACCAATTTTCTTAAAGGACACCAATTTTCTTTGTGAATGAATAATGTATAATGAATAAATAAATGTTCTTCATTAAAATACAGGGTGCATAAGTATTTATACCCCTATGTTGAACTCCTATAGAGGCAGGCAGATTTTTATTTTTAAAGGTCAGTTATTTTTAATGGATCCAGGATATGCATCCTTATAAAGTTCCCTTGGCCTTTGGAATTAAAATAACCCCACATCATCACATACCCTTCACCATACCTAGAGATTGGCATGGTGTGTATTTCAGTTAGCCTATTAGCTGGTTTGATGCTTATTGAGCTCAATGCATATCTTTGAAGATGATCCCAAGTTTTCAGACCCACTCTCATCCTCAATTGAAGTTTGAAAAGTAGTCTGGCATCAACCAGGCCAATGTTGTGGCCTTACACAAGGAACTTTGTCTACTTTGTCTCAGTCCACCAGAGGAAAAAATGGCTTAGCAATGTTTCATTCTGACTGACACACACACACACACACAGGTTGACAGATTTGTTGATCTTTCACACCAGTGCTTAAAGGTCTTGTATAGCCATAATACTATTTGGTAACGTAGCAAAAGAATTACCTGCAAGAGTCTCCTTGTCCTCCAAAAAGCTATGACTCCCCTGTCCCGTCGGACGTGGCATATATGCAGCAGTGGCAGGCTGGGAATCAAATATTATATCCGAGTCACCCTAAGCATAGACAAGCAAACAGTTTAATAAAAAGACCAAAATACTATCACATAATCAGTAGTAAAAGTAAACAAATTCTTACAGGCCCTGCTCTTTTCGTGTCACCCACAAAGATTTTTGGGATGAGGTCCCCTCCTGGGGTCATCTGTGAAAGGGTTGTGGTTATGACGTGTGGGTCTAAAAAAGAACAGAGATTGTGTTTGGGGAATCCAGAAACCCTGAATCATCTTATTTGATTGGTAATGATGCTGCAAGTGTGGATTTCAAAGCAGTTCACTTACCCGGACCTGAACTCAGATCCCCTGAACCTGAACCTTCAGCATCATCACCAGACCCGTCCAGATCCTCTGGAGGAGAACTCTGCCAAGAAGAAGACAGAGTGTGAGTTAGACACACATGGCTAAATCTGCCAGAGCAACCTAGAGTGCGCGCTGGGACTTCACAGATTGGGACCGGCATCTGTTTCATTTGCTCCAACGCCTGTAAATAAATTTTCTGAGAACCTGTAAACACATTCTTTTGCAATTTTCAGAGAGAGAGATGTGGTGTGTGTGTGTGTGTGTGTGTGCATGTGTGTGTGCATGTGTGCGTGTGTGTGTGTGAACAGATGTGTAAGTTGTGAGTTGATCCTGATGAAAATGCACATCTGTCATTCTTCAAGTGATGATGAGTATGGATGAATTAATGCAGAAACATTGAAATTAAAGTGGAAATTCACCACTTTTTAGAGTTTTGTTGTGAGCTTCTAATTCATTTTCAGAAACTCCATGACAACATCAGAAAAGCTTAACACAGTAAGCTGGCAGTTGGCACAGTAAGCCAACTGTCCTGTTGTTGTTTACAAGGTTTTCACATGCCTTCTACTCACTTGTTTCAGACCAAACCTCCTTTCTGCTGCTTTCAATTTCACAACGGTAATTTGATCCATTATCTCACACCCCTGAAACCACATGTTTTACTGATATCACCAGTTGCCAGGCAAACAATGAATCATTTTGCCATGAAACTCCAGGATATGACTGTGCAGGAAGATTCGCCCCTGTACTGATTCTCCCATTTATAGATTAACCATGAGTCTAATGACAGTTGAGTGACTGATGTCTGACTCATTAGCCATTAGACCTATAGGCCTACCATGGAGGCTCAGCGTAAGAGATTCAAGAGAAATACCTCCAGGTTATAACTGCTGTCCCTCCCAGTCATCTCTTAACGGTCATAAAAATGAATAACAAAGAAGCATGAATCATCTTCCATTACACAGCGACACAGTCCATTGCCAAATGTGTTGTTGAGTTAATCCACTAGATTATGATGTGATGTCAATAGAGAACCCTCTCCTGTCTCCCTTAAGAATAATTCAAAGTAGTAATTGATTTCCCTTGGACGTCTTTTTTTCTCCTTTTTTGCTCCTTTTGTTTGCTCAGCTCAGGTGATTGTGCCATTGGCCCAACCCCTTTATACATGTCTCTACTTATACATTAACTTGGAAGGACATGACTAACAGCCAGACAAGTATGGTCTGTTTTTTCTCTTCCATAAAAAATCAACTGAAGGGAATCGCTTAGGATAGTGCTTTAGCAAATAGCCTGCACAAACAAAAGCAGATGGCAGCCAAGACCAATCTCCGATCAAAACACCCTGCTCTAAATCAACTGTAGGTGTCATAAATGAATGGAAGGTGAAAATAACTGTAGTCGTGGCCACCAGCTGTTAGCTGTTTGTGGCAGTGATAGTAGTACTTGTTCTTCAGGTTACGCTGCAGCTTTCTTCTCGCAAATATTCTGAGGTCTGTCATGTGAAAAACATACTGAAACAAATGTGATTGCAAATGGCATGAAACAGATTACAGAAACAAGGTGTGAAGTTTTAGTTCAATTTTGTCACTTTAATACAAAGCTTAAAAGAGGAAGCTGGTGTATCTGGAAGCTATGCCAAACACATGAATGTTGCACAAAAACATTACAGCTTACAATGAACTTATAAAATAAGTTATAATAGTAAAAAAGGGTTATGTATTCCAAATAGTGAAGAACGGCCACCTGGCTTGCATTCAGGTAGTTTATTGCAGCATGGCCTTTGAACTCTAAAACTGTAAACAATGTTTTTCAACTGAAGGTCAATTATAGCTTCATTGCACCTAATGTTCAAACTCTCTCTGTCTCTCAGGGTCAATATGAGTTATCATCATAATCAGGACTCATATGTCCCCAAGGGCATCTGCACTTACATGAGAGATAACTACTTCCACAGAAGACCCCTCTGGCCCATGTCCAATGAAATATTTACAAACTATTTTCCATATCCAAAGTTCCTCCCACCTGAATGCTGGATATAGACTAAATGTGGGCAAGTCCCCAAATGAGAACTGTGCAATACCGCATGCTTTACATAAAATGACTGTGTAACATGAACAGCCATTAAAAAGGCCTTAATTTAGTGATTAACATGGTGATTGTATGTATGATTTCAGCACAGTTGTATTAGTTTTAGGGTTTATCTTCCATGACCTCATCGGTGTGAGTCACTCACTGAGCACAGTGATTAGAATGTGAGAAACAGGCTCATGGACAAATTCAGTAGTGAACACTGGCTCTGTCAAAACCCAGCGGAACCCAATCTGGAATTCCTGATGCATGGGGAACGTCAGGTATTGATACACTCATGCACTCAGAGAGGTATACGCACGCAGGCAACGCGCGCACACACACAAACACACACTTTCTTTATCTCTCTCTCTCTCTCACACACATAGACACACACACACTTTCTTTGTCTCTCTCTCTCTCTCTCTCTCTCTCACACACACACACACAACCATAAAGGTGCTTTGTTCTGAGAGCTTTCTATGTTGTTCTGGTTGCAGTGTTGATTCTGATGGACTTTGATTGGAACAGGTACCCTTATCTAATCCAGTTCTAGCAAAAGTGTCTGTGGATCTGTCTAGGAGGGGTGTGTCTGCACCAGACCCACACAATAAACACTTGTTTATCCGAAGATTTGTTAAAAGGAAAGGACAAGACAAGTACAAGAGTGTACTTAAAAGAAGAAAAAAACATGAAGATAAATAAAGCCACAAGAAGACCACCTTTTTGCACTTCTTACATAAACTAAAGCCTACTATTTATTTATTTAAGGTTTATTTAGACATAGACAGTGCACATTAATAAACATAAAAAATGTAAATTTGCCAGAATTAGCCAAAATGGCTATTTTGCATCTTTACAAGAAAAATCAAGATAAAGGCATGAGAAAACCACCATGCCAAAGACCACCCTTTCACACCTGTTAGGTTGACAAGGTGCAGCCTTGGTTTTGTGCAGCATATCCCTATGGATGACTCAAGGCAGAGATCACCCCGTGGTCCTTCTCAGTGTGTTATTTGAGAATGATTAGGGGTGAAACACAAATGTTTGTATAAATGCATACAAGGCAATTAGATCATGTCCACAAGCAGGGTCATGTCTGTTTGCGCAATTATGCACACAAGTGAACCTGTCACCTGTGCCTTACACGGCTTACATGCCACTGCATCAATCACACTTAACCCACAAAACCGTGACCCTCCTGTAATTTTTCATTCCACAGGTAGATTAAGCCTTCATCAGTTACAAATGATCAGGTGTGTCAATACTGCACAATCTTGTCCCTCCCCCACCACCCAAAAAAATATCTTCCCTGTTACATAGTCTAGTCCCCCTTACATGTACAAGTTAATGTACAACACATTAACCAAGAACCCTCTTTGCAAGAGAAGCAGGGGATATAGGTATGGCACATTCATTCGTCCTCACTCACCGTGTGTCCAGGGTGCAAACAGAGGCCTGTGAAGAGTAGCCATGCGGCCAACCACGAAGCTTTCATTTTGTAGTGTTCTGACTTGGACTTTAGTTCCTCAGCTCACACAAGTGTGTCATGGCACAACCGCAGCCTCTGGTGAATAAGTAGCGCCTTCCTCCTTACAGGTAATCTCCACCGGGAGACGTTCAACAAACAGCCATTCTGATTGGTCCCTGGGCTTGACAAACCAGGAAGTTACTCTTGGAAAATAACAGGAGAGGGGTTGGAAAACCTCATGCATGTGTGAATGTGTTGCAAGAGTACAAGTATGAGTAATCTGACATTTTGTGTATGTACCAACACTGAATTACTAAACCATTAAAAAAAAAAAAAAAAAACATTAACAATGATAACTCCTCACACACACCACCCATCTCGCTTGACAACTATCTCCTCATAAACACAACAAAACATTTTAAGTGCCTTGGGGAAAACAGCCTCTAGTCTCTAGATCACTGTGAACTAATTGGAAGGTTAAAATGTTTATTCCCATGACCAATTTCAGAAGTATCTGGAATAACCGATATGTAAAATCTTACTCCCCCTGCCAGCATTGTCTTGTAGTGGGATGGTACAGGTCTGATTTGACCAGTAGGCCTAGTTCATGGCCAGGGCATAAAGCCTCAATAACTCAACAGTACACCCTGTGATTATTCCCTTCTACTTTCTGGGCCATTCTGAAGTGACTCCCGCACATGTGACTCTGTAATAATGAGGTCACTTCTCCGGGACATGGTGGCGATCTAGAGCCACTGCTATCAGTCTGTGGAGGATGGAGTCATAAGCACTGGTCAGCTCCATACTCCAGCCACAGCTAGATCTCCACTGCTGGCCCTCAACTGCCTCCTCGTCCGAAATCCCTACACACAGTCATATTCATAGGTTCAATCCCAAAGTAAGCCCTGAGGACTAAGGACTCACAGGCTTCTCAGATGCTAAGTGAGTGTGTGTGTGAGGCCACATGGGCTCAGATAGGTATAAATGGGTTTTGGACAGCACTTCATGAGATCACATGTTACCTAGGTGACGTTTCATAACAAAGATGTTGCTGACACTCGCCAGTTTGCCAGCTTTTCACACGGCCAAGGCACAAGAGACGGCTGCCTGATGGCACATTCTTTCAAACTCTTGTTTTACAAGCTGGTCGTGTGTCGTGCAGTTGTTTACCTTTGTCATTTTTGGATTTTCCTATGGTCTCTTAGCCTGGATACCAGACTCTCTGACTTCGCAGTACTGTGGGGAATTGTAATTGAGCGGAAGTACGTAGACAGCCGGCTCCCACACACAGCTGCGTTCCGTCAGAGAATGTCTAATAAGGAGAGAACCTTCACTCTCGGAACTCTTCCGGTGTGGTACTGCATCTAGGGGCGCTCACGGGCGAGTCCAGAATGAATGGAGGTCTATGGAGCTGTACCCCTCAAAATCCACTTTTCTCGGGATATAATTTTTTTTAAAGTAATTTGAATATTGTATTCGAAAGGGGAGGCAAAGACAATACACTTGGTTGAGTATTATATTTTTTAAAGTCACTTAATTGTTCTAAAAGCCTTTCAAACGTGCCAATGACGTCATTCATTAGCATGATCATAGCATAGCATAGCATCAATGCTAGCGTGTTATGGGCAACAACGACCCAACCTGTAAGAAAACGAAAGGACATGACTCCCGGATTATTTCACTTTTGATTGAAAATCCATATCCATTTTGCGAAAAATAAAATAAAATCTGAGGGTTTTAGTTGTTAAATAGGTGAAAACAACAAATGTAGCCATGTAGCTCCATAGGACCCCATGTATTTTGGACTCGCCCGCGATCGCCATCTAGGTGAACTCTGGTAAACTGCAGCCAAATTCGGTTAATAGAGAGTGGGGAGGCTCTCCTTAGAAGGGCTCTGGTTCCGTCAATGCCAGTGGGTGTTCCCGACGGTAGCTATGCAAATGACTTGAAGTAAAACCGTAATGTGATTGGTTGGTGCCGTCCGTAGATTGGCTTGATTGGTCGGTGCCGTCTGTCGGTGCAGCAACAGCTGAACTCCTCAACGCGAGCGGCGGGAGAAACGCGACGCGACGGACCCACAATTCAGTTCGGCAACGGATCACGTGAGCCCATGTAAAGTGGGATGCGTCTCCAGCAACGCGAAGCACGCAGCTGTGAGTGGGAGCCATAAGCCCTTACGAATTTTGCGAAAATGCGCAGCAAAGTCTGTGAGTCCTGGGATTGGGCAATTGTCTCATCTCAACAATCACTCCTGAACACTGCAAAATCTGAACAATTTATTAACTTTTGTGTTTTCATTTATCTTCTCCCTTACTCAACTGAGCTACCTCTTTCTCTAACAATTACCACCAATATTGTTTTTGTTTTTTTTTAATTATATTTTTGGGGCTTTTTGATTTATTTGGACAGGACAATGGAGAGTGACGGGAAGCAAGTGGGAGAGACGGAGTGGGATCGGGACAGGACCGCAGGTTTGAACCTGGGTCCCCGTGGGCACTTGGAACGGTATATGGTACGGGCGCTGTAGCCTGCTGCGCCACAACACCCCCACCACCAGTATTGTTGTGTGGCCATAAAATACATCTATCTATCCATCTTTATTCTTTAATTTGACTACCTATTTCCCTCTTGGTGCTCGTTTGAATTTATTTTATATTTTAGGTCACAGGTAACATTTTTGGTGGGTCTATTGTTAGATCTGTGTATTTGTTTTCCTGTCTGCATCAGAACTGACTTTGCTACATGTGGGTTTATTCACATGGAAACAGAACTTTTGAGTGTTCTTGAGGGCTCAGCACTTTTATCTTTGTGTTTCTGAATGTAGGCCATAGGCCTGTTCGGCTGAATCCTCAGTGCGCTAATGGCCAACATGTTTATTCTGGCACGGACATTTTTGAAAAACGTTTGACTCAGTTAAAGGAGAATTCCGGTGTGATATTGACCTAAAGTGTGTAGAAACATGATACCGAGTGTGAACGTATGTCTCATAGCCCATCTCGGCTTGTCCCCTGCACTCAAAAATCTGGCGCTAGTTAGCCGATGCTACCAACAGCTTTTTCCAATTGTGGTGCTTCGGCATCGGGCTAGCCATGCAAATAAATCACTGTTTTACACCATTTACGAGGCTCAATGTATCTCCACACTTAATTGGTAGACTTCCGAGGGCCCTGACATTTAAAACGAGACATTGAGAACTTGGAAAACGCACTGGTAGTTTACTTACAAGACGATTTATACAGACAGTATCTTCATGAAGTTTAGCGTTTGCAGCCATCTTGAATTTAGTCACGATAAGTCAAGCAACGAGTAAGAATGAACAGGTATGATAAGGGATCAGATTCCAAAAATAATTCCGTGGAAATGCATGGATTCCAGTTGCTGCTACTGGAAGAAACTGGAATCCATGCATTTCCACAGAATTATTTTTGGAGTGCAGGGGACAAGCAGAGATGGGCTATGAGACATACGTTCACACTCGGTATCATGTTTCAACACACTTTAAGTCAATATCACACCGGAATTCTCCTTTAAGTATATTTTTGGGGCTTTTTGCCTTTTTTATTTTTGACAGGACAGTGAGAGACTGACAGGAAATGACTGGGAGAGAGTGATTGGGTGGGATTGGGATATGACCCGCCTTTGACTCAGTCATCATGACAATATTGGTTTATTTGCTAATAATGACATTTAAGGTTGATTGTTATTTGACAGATAATTTCTGCCTGGCACTGTTTAACCTGGATAGCCACACTACAGACTGGAAGAGCTGTGATACCTTTTCAGCTCTAGAACATGAACATGAAGATCAACACGCACCACAAAACACACAATAAAGGAACGCTAAAATTCAAATGTTAGAAGAACAATTTAATCATACATAGTCACAATTCTGCTTCCAAAAAAATGAGTTCTTTTTCCTCTTCATCTAACATCTGGAAATGTACATAAGGCCACCTGAAAATGTACATGACTTTGACAGTGTGACAAAACCCATATGTTCATATTTATATCATTGACAATATCTTACATTTCTTTCGCTTACAAGTAAGGAGCTGTTCCAAAATACAGCACTCTTCTGTACAAAAATAATTGTCGTGTCCTGTGAAGTTTCCATGGTAGCAGATTGGACTATTAACAGCCCAGTTCTAGTTATGTTTTTTTTCTTCAAAGTACAGAGCATTGATGGATCATTTCATTCACTTTAGTTTTTATCTCTCTTTTTTTACTGTCACACGTCAAAATGACAATATCAACAGATGTTACAGCTCTGGTACAAAGAGTGTCTGACCTTCTTCAATAAACAGATTTAAAAACAAAAGACCATGTTCAGATTGTGAATCCATAAAAGATTTGTTTCTTTTTTTGTCCTTTAAAATAACACTTGATCAAAAGAAAAAAAATCTGTATACATTATAATCAAGGGGAAGGGAGTGATGAATATACACACATCAAAAATGCACATTTTTGCTTTTTTTTTCTTCCCCAAAAGTGTAAAAGACATCCCATTTACAGCATTAACGTTTACAAATGTACAACTGTACAGACGAAATAAAAGCATCACTACTATGTTTAGCAAGGCCTGTCCAACATCACAACTAGTTCGTATTTTTTTTTGTCTTCTCCTATTTAAACTAATAAACTTACACTTATTAACTGCACATATACTACATGTATTCTACAATTACTCATAAGAAGCAAAAAACGAAAAGCCATTAATATACTAGCATTACAGAAGAGTTGTATAGCATTTGACAGCAGCCCTTCCAGACACCCCCCACTCTGCATAACTTGCATATTCAGACTGAATCGTCGCTGAAATAATGCTCCCTCACCGGCTCATGCCCAAAAAAACCTTCGAAAAACACTGACCCCTTTCGCCAAAGTTACCATCACTTAGCTCAAATGAGCATGCTCGTATTAAATAGAATTTAAAAAAAAAAAAAAAATTCTCACAAAGGGAGACGTAAGAGCCAATCACAATCCACAAAAAAGCTTTCCTGTCTTGCCTGCCCAGTCAGCCAGCTATCCTCTCTCGGTGTGGAAGGCGCCGCCATCCTGGCCCCCGGCCCCCCTCCCCCACCCCGTTCCCGAAAAAAGCAACAATATCTTTAATATTTACTCATACATAAAGATGCTATACATTTTTGCCTAAACTAGTACTATGTAAAGAGATGATTTCAGTACATAAACAATACCGTTTTCCTAGGGCAGTGTTCATCTCAAATTACTACGACAGATAGATGTTCCACAGACATGATGAAGGAAAAAAATTATATCATTCCGTAAGCATTAAATCCAGACACGGCATGCCAGCGTTCCCCACTAACCAGTCCCCGCCCACTACCACCCCAATAAAACCCACCCACAACCCTCCCCTCCCACCCTAGCTCCCCAACATCCTACTCCCCACTCCCACGTAACGACGGAAAGACAACATTGGTCTCGCTCGGTCACGAAGAATGACCAACCAATGTGCTTCGGTCTCAGGCTCTGCTCTCGAAAAACAACTTAAAAAGAATTCAGTTCGGCACTACAGCCAGTAGCTCTGAAGGTAATTTAGGAGGCCGCAGCCACCCAAGTGAACTGTGGCCGGGAAAAAAAAGAACACGCACACGAAAAAGTAAAAGAAAGAGAGCGCAGGATGT
Source organism: Alosa pseudoharengus (assembly GCF_046254945.1). Classification (NCBI taxonomy): domain Eukaryota; kingdom Metazoa; phylum Chordata; class Actinopteri; order Clupeiformes; family Clupeidae; genus Alosa; species Alosa pseudoharengus. The sequence continues at coordinate 12,164,065 of NW_027468859.1, forward strand.
TGAACTAACATAGCCTGTCGTGGGGGGAGTTTGTGACCTCACGCTAACTTCCTATCCTTGTCCAAGAAAATTCATTAAATAGAAGAACGCAAAAGAGAGAAAAAAAAAAATCAGCTACCACAAAGCTGTAGTCCGATGTTATTTCATTAACTGAGGAGTTTGACTCCAAAGAAAGGAAAAGTAAGAAATCAGAGGAAGTTGAGGCCTAATAACCCAGGAGCCTCCGAGCAACTCCGTGTCTGTACCAAGCAAAAGATCGGCGACTGGATCTGCCAAATATTCATTTGACTAACTCAATGGTACAAGAGACGGAGTGTTTGCCGGCAAGCTGAGTCGGTGCTAACCATCTATCCCAAAAACCGAAGCGCTAGATGCTAGATGGAGATTAGATTATTGATTTGTGTGAAATCAACTGCTTTGGCATTAGTACCACTGTCTAAACTCAGGGGGCCATGAGGTGAGGTCTACCAATGTCACCACTTACTGCTAGTATGTGAATTATGGGTACTAAAAATAAAATAAAATAATAATAATAATTAATATTATTTTAAAAAGTATCACTCAGTTTGGCTTTATAAAGTCACTTGCTGGTGTAAATTGTAAGAATTGTAAATTTCAGCAAATTTGTATACGTTTTCTACAGAGAATTTACAAGGTAAAAAAAAATGTACAAGATATATATATATATATATATACGTATATACGAAAAACCAGTCAGATACATCAATTACATCATAAACAAGGGCTAGTTGTGCTTTACCCAGAGATGGCCTACAGACTGTGCACCCCCTAGTGGTCATGAGGGAAAACTGCACCAGGGCAAGCACAGAGGCTATTGTCGCACCTCACTGCACTATGAGCTGAAGTCAACTTTTTTTTCCTGTCTCATTATTTTTATATAATTATCTCCTCTTCTTTTTCATCATCTTCTGTATTTTTTTTGGTAATTCCCCCAAGGGGAAGCAATTGAGGGTGTCTAGAGAAACCCAGCTGGGTCGAGTGCACCTTTATAGAGCTAGCCAAGGAGGGGTTTATGGGATGGGGGAGGGTGTGTGGATTGGGTGACGGATGGAGAGGGGTAGCCTACATCAGGCCGTTGGTGGGACCCCCGATCGGCCCCAGGTCTGAGCCACTCTTCATGTAGTACTTCTCCAGCTTGGCCAGGATGTGCTTACCGTACGTGTACTTGCGGAGGGTCGCAATATGAGGCCGGATCTGAGAAAGGAAGGGAGAAAATAAGCTGTGATGGATGTCCGACAATTCACTATTACATTTTTTTTCAGTTTTTTCGCATATCAACTTAAGGCAACTTCTTCTTGGTAATCTTTTAGCAGCAGGAAACAATACTACTTTCACTGAAATTACATAGCGTCTACATACATAGCTGTATTACAAAAACTGATCAATGCCTGATCTATACGTTGTGCGTCACCTTATGCATGATGATCTTGCGCTGGGCGGGCTCGGCCATGTCGATCATCCTCTGCACCACGTAGTTGGCGTACTGGTCCTTCATCATGGTGTAGAGCGCGCTGTGGGGACCATCCTTCTGACAGCACACCTCGTCGATCAGCAGCGCCCTCTCAGCACGGGAGGAGTGGATGACGCATTTCTCCACCACGTTACTGAGACAGACAGGGACAGAGGGGGATCAGATCAGATCAAATAATAGTGACTGCAGACTTTATTTGTGGTAGGTAGCCACATTAAAGGGGATGCATTATAAAGAGGCAGCCCATCCTGACCTGCACACTTAACATTTTATTTATTTTTTTGCTTTTCTTTTTCTCTTAGTTTAAAGGGAAATGGTAGGCCTACATTCATCCCCTGAAAGGAAAAAAAATAATACCTCAGCCAAGTTCTTATCTATAACATAAATGTATTGTTTTGACGGAGATCATCCCCTGCTTTAGCTCTATAAGACATGCCAGAGGCCCAGACAGACATCCTGCCAAGCCCACATTCCTTACCTCCCTTCCACCTACTTGGCATATTTTATATCTACACACAATATATATTTTTTATAGTGCCTCAAATGTGCACTCTGGATATTGGGCCTTTTGTTCTGTCGGTTGATCAGTAAACCAGATAAGGACAGATGATGCATTCATCAATGCTCAAAGGCATTCAGCTTGAAATAAAAACATGTGGCCTAGCTCCAGTCAAAAGAACAAAGGCCGATACAGTACCTTATTTTTAAACCTACAGCACTGACACAATGTTTCACTCACGATCATGCTGAAATGTTGACATTGCAGGCACTATTCAGCACTAATTAGAGAGCTGGCTAAAGAAGGAAACAGACTTGTGTGCCCTTTTTGATGTTGCACAGCTCTGTGATCAAGCTTTCCAGAACAATTCATTTAGATAATATTCTCTGCCTGTGAAATATGACATCAAACTAAAATATAAAGGTAACTCCAATCTTGTATCCTGCTTTTAATTAAATTACTGTATGAGTGGATAGTAACGATACAACTCCATCCAGTAATTTATTAATTGCTCTGTTGGACCGACACTGCCGCTCACTCACCTGGCGAACTTGTGCTGGCTCAGGGCAAGCACCTTCCCGCGCACCTCGGCCACGATCTTGCTCTTGTCCTCAGGTCGACCGTGCTCCAGGACATGCTGGATGACGTAGTTCCCATACTGATCCTGTAAGGCATCAGGGGAAAAGATGGGGGCCAATTAAAAAGTCACTCAAAAGGACTGAACTCGATCCATTCATTACTTACTAAAACATGCATTTTCAAAGACTAACAGGGTGTGGATTTTAGCACTTAAAAATTATGAAAGTGATTGCAATTCTGTTGAAGTATCAAGGCCAGTATCAATCATCCAATGAGACGAGAGGATAAATATATTTGGATGTTGACCGAAGGATGACAGCTTTACAATAAATGCTGATTAAACAGGAAACATTCTACCATTTAGGTTCTTCAAATTTACAATTCAATGGGTCTGCCATGCTAAAACACTTTCATGACAAATTAGCCTCATCTCATTGGATGTGTATAAACTGGCCTTTTGTGGTCCAGACTGAATGCAATACAGATATGATAAAACATGAGTAACATGCATGACACAAAACAAATAAATATATATTTAAGCAACCACATGTACATACATTACCCACACTTACAACCAAAACGTCAAAGGCTGGTCTTTACAATCATTGTGACTACAATATTTATAACGCCCATCTGACCTTTGGAGCGGGACTACAGGAGTGTGCCCTTGCTAACCCCAGCAATCACTCCGAGTGCATTCAGGTCCAGACACACCAACATTCGACTGCCATGTGGCTTCAGTACCGTGCCAATTTGCCAAACATTGATACTAATTAGTAGGGGACCCTTGCCCGTTACGATAACCAATGCAAACACGTGTGACTTAAGGGCTCGCTTTAAAAATATCTATACAAATAAATTCTGAGGACTCTGAGCTTCTCACTGAACTCTTACAAACCAAGATTAGTTAGGCTACGCAAACAAGCACACTGAAGTCAATGTTGCTGGTCCAACGTGGAACAGAAATGCTCTGGGGATTATTCCTATGAAGCATTCCGAACGGAGGGAGAGAGAGAGAGAGAGAGAGAGAGAGAGAGACAGAGGAAACACAGAGAGAGAGAGAGAGAGAGAGAGAGAGAGAGAGAGAGAGAGAGAGAGGAAACAGAGAGAGAGAGAGAGAGAGAGACAGAGGAAACAGAGAGAGAGAGAGAGAGAGAGAGAGAGAGAGAGAGAGAGAGAGAGAGAGAGAGAGAGAGAAAGGAGAGAGAGAGAGAGAGAGAGAGAGAGAGAAAGAGAGAGCTGGGGAGGGAATAAAGAGGGAGGAGGCAGGAGGAAGCGTGTCAGGCAGAGGTCTTTGAGTACAACAGGGTGGGGAGGGGCTGTTAAAAAGGAGGGAAGAGAAGAGCGGGACAGATGAGTGCAGGCGGGTATACAGGACAAAGGAGGGGTTGGGCTGGTCACTCTCTCCTCTGGGGGAGAAAGAGGAAGTTACATAACCTGTGGTAGCAGTTGACACAGCAGACAAAAAGCTGCTGCATGTGTGTGTAGTGTAGTGCAGTGTAGTGTACTATAGTATATTGTAGTGTTGTGTGTGTGTGTGTGTGTGTGTGTGTGTGTGTGTGTGTGTGTGTCTGTGTGTGTATAGTGATGTAGTGTGTGGTCTTTAATTATTTTTTTTTAGCAAAGCCGAGGACAGAGAGCCAGCAGAAGAAGGAACAGAGGAAGGCGACATCTATGTTAGACAAAGGAAAAGCTGGTTACAAAGAGGGAAGCTGCACCGTGGCAACTGTGCGAGGAAGATGAGGAAAAGGAAGAAGAGTGGGTGGGAGGAGGGGAGGTGCATTGCTCTGACCTTGAAGAGCGCATCGCTGGACCCTGTATGATATGTTTTGTGTGTCATCTCCAATGAAACGCCTTGATACTTCTAGATGGAATATAAGTGGGGTTGGGGGTGGGGTGGGGGGGGCATGGGGGAGGGGGTTGTGGATTCAGGTCATCCAGGTTATCAGTGTCCACATGGAGCAGGCCACTGGGGCAGCATCAACACACACACACACACACACACTTCATCTAAGCACAATGGTTGTTTCAACACGAGGCAACAACCTAAACAGTTATATGTACAAAATGATAGCCAACGACAACACATGTAAACTAAAAGAAAAACAAACAAACAATAACATAAACAAAACAAGATCATGCAGACATGCAGTCTTTGGGCGTAGCGCACACACCCACTTATGAACGGTGCTGCGAGACGAAAAAATAAATAAAAGATTCAGGTTCCCCTCCCCCTGCCAGGCCGGAGGAGAAGCCTGGGGCTGGAGTAGTGGCGCTTACCTGGCCCAGCTGCTCAGAGTGCTGGTGCAGCTCCTCCAGGATGGGCAGGGTCTGCTCCTGGGTGCAGTGCTCCAGGATGCGCTGAATCACCCGGCAGCCGTATGGGTGGGTGGAGAGCACAAACACCTACAGGACAGGAGGACACACACAGACAGACACTACATTAGGCCAGTAATGTCAACTGCACTGCTGGGTAAGAAGCACTCTTTCTGTCTCCTCATACCACTACAACATTCTCAAATATGGCGCACTGTCAAGGCCACACGTTGCCATGAAGGACACAACAGCAGACACTAAGGTGGGGATCACATTAGCCAGCGGCAAGTGGCGGGTTTCCTATTGTTCTCTATGGTTCGGCAGCGGAACGGTGGCAACGCTGACGTAACGCTAGCGTTGAACAAGCTTATGTGTTGCTTAGGAACGAGATAAAACTTATTATGGTGTAAGCGTTGCGTTAGCCGCTTGCCGCTGGCTGATGTGATCCTCGCCTAAAAGCTGCTTGGTTTAAATGATGCCTACGGGGAGTTAACCGCACCTCTGGAGTGCAATGTTAAAGCACCTGAGCCAATGGAATCCTACACTTCTTTGTTCTCCTAGAGGCAATTACTAATTAAATGGCTAACTTTTTTATGAAACATAAATGAACACTGTCCGTCAAAACAAAGCATTAGATAATGCATATGCATCCACAGAGTCTCATCTACAGTGAAACTGCGAAGCAGATCTAATCCCTTTAAATGGACGAGAATCTGCTGTAATCTGATGACTTCTACTGCAAAGCCTTATCCAATGACACAACTCTCATTTAATTTCGCTTTAGGCATTTGTGAATGTGTCATGTGAGGCGTCTGTGAGCAAAAGGCTATGGTGAATGAAACGCACAGCTGCTAACGCCACCGACATGTGCACAAGTTTGCACTGTATGTTCCTGAACCCCACACCATATAACTACGTACACAAACAAAGGGCTATCTCTGTAATTGTTGTGAATGGGTGTTCGGTGATTTACACGGTGTGTCTGTGCGTGTGTAAAGGACGTACCTGTCCCTGGAAGGCGTCGATGATGAACTGCAGGGCTTGGGGCTGCACACACTCGATGCACTTCTGCACCACATGGTTTCCGTTCTGGTCTTTCACACACTTAAGCACGTGGCCGTCCAGCTCTCGCACAATGTCACTCTAGAGAACGGGACAGAATAGTCACCTCTTCTTCATCAACCACACCCCTACACACATCACAATATTCTACACCACTTAGCCATTCTTCAATTACTTAAGACTTGTCTAAAAGAATCTGTAACTATCCACATCACTACCATTTACAAGCACACAAACATTATACTTGTAATAAAAAAAAAATAATAAAAATAAAAACAGCAATATGGTCATCTTTACGCTGCTAAAAATAGGGGTAAGTATTGGCGGGTTGACTTACAATTACCTGCTGGTCGGAGGAGATGGACTCTAGGGCCTTCTGGATGACACGGCAGCCGTACATTTGCAGGGCCAGGGGCAGGACGTGCCCACGGATACGCGTCGCCAATGCAAGCTTCTGATCCGCACTGCCGAACTAGGAGGGGAGGGAAAAAAAGACACACACACAGACACAGACACTTTAGTAACACATTAACATTATCACACAAACTGCAATTAGGTGTTCAGGTACTCCCAATATGAGCAAAATCATTATCAAAGCAACACTGTGTACAGCTAATGATTATAGTTCATCATCATTTGAAGGGGTTTAAAAAGAAAGACTCTCGCTTCTATGAAGGTGTAACAAAAGCCTTAGCTAGGTATGCTAAACTGAGCTGCACAGGAAGAAGTTTGGTGGTGGTGGTGGGGGGTGGGGGGCATGTTAGCACCTCAAAGAACTTCTGGATGACATAGTTGCCAAAGACATCAGTCATGAGCTGGTAGGCGGCCTGCAGAATCTCTCCAAACACCATCTGCCTCTCCGCTGGGGTGGCCCTCTCAAGCTTCTGCTGGATGAACCTGGGGAGGAGAAACACACACACACACACACACACACACACACACACACACACACACACACACACATCAGAAGCCCAAATAAACACCGTAACACACATTTATGACACATTGATACATTCATTTAACTCTCTCTCTCCCTCTCCGACAGACAAACAGAACAGATACAAAGGCAAAAGCAAAACTAGACATAAGCAAACATGCACGCACACGAACCTAGGCACCCCTGTGTACACCTGCTTGTGTGTATGTTTCCGTCGACACACTGGGGAGAACTCAACCATGAAAAGGGCTTGTTTGAGTCTACCTTGTGTGTACACACACAAACAGCCGAGAATGAGGTCACCGACGCAATTTCCAGGAAAGTGCCAGTATGCCTGTGACTTTGGACAAACAAGTATTCTAAATGACTAATTAGGATGTTTAAGTGGGTGCATCCGTGCATAAAGGCAAGTGCAGTGCACCTTGCTGTATGTCAGTCCTTGAGGAACTTGTGTTTGTACATTGAAAGGGCGTATCTGAGAGAGAAAGTATGTATATAAGGGAGTATGTATATCTGTGTGTATTTACAAAACTTTACCATGAAGGTACAACAATGTATGTGTCTGTGAGCACGTTCACATAGTCACCCACAAGAACACAGACTAACCAGACAGCTACAAGTCCAAGGGTAACAAACAGACCTAAGTAATCTATACCACTGAAATGCCTGTGTGTGGCACACCAAGTTCACTAATTTACTAAAAGAGGGAAGTGGCATAGTGCATAGTAGTGCTTCTGCATCCATCTGTACGACAGAGAATGATTATGTGTGTGTGTGTGTGTGCACGGACAAGTATTACTTATTTTGTGCTTGTGCGTCCATGGAGTCGTGTGTGTATGCTATAGTAGTGCTTATGGATTCATCTGTATGAGGCAGACAACGACAGGTGTGTGTGTGTGTGTGTGTATGTGTGTGTGTGTGTGTGTGTGCACCCACCTGGAGCCGTGCTGGTCCTGGGAGAACTCCACCATGTGGCCGGGCAGGTCGCGCAGTTGCAGGTTGGGGAAGCGGTTGTTGCGGAAGTCCTCCAGCAGGCGGCTGCGGCCGGACGGCATGACATCTGAGCGGCTGTAGCGTGGCCGTGACGACGGCGGGAACAGCTGGCTGCTGGAGCTGAAGAGGCTGGAGGCGCCCCCGCCCGTGCTCCGGTACTTGGCCTCCGCGCCCGGCGCCGCCGAGATGTAGCGTCCGCTGCCGTTGGTCAGGCCGCCTGCGTGCAGGAGGGGTCAGAGGTCATGAGAGACGGAAAGGAACCGAGTAAACAGCATTAGGTGTCGGGCACAAAAAGATAAGAAGCGTTGGTCAGGCCGCCTGCATGCAGAGAGCTCAGGGTCAGAAGTCATGATGAGACGGGAAGCAGAACAGTTTGACATATTGTTATTTCATCAATTCAGGATTGCAGTGCATCTATACCCATCTCTGTCTATACACACACACACACTATGAACCACTGGGAGTCTTATGTTCAAGTACTGTTCCCTAGAAAGCCTAGAAAACACCTCTGGTGAGAACTATGGGGTTTGACATCCACCAAATGTGCTAGTGGTTGGGTTTGGGGCAGTGGGGTCTTACCCAGGGGGAGGCTGGAGGAGGAGCCGTGGGAGGAGGGCAGGGAGGGCGGCGGGGTGAGCGGGGAGTGTCCCGGGGTCAGGCCGATGGGGCTGGGGGAGGACGAGTAGCCCAGGCTGTTGTAGAAGGGCTGACCGATGGGGGTCAAGCTGCTGCCGCCGCCGCGCTTGTACAGGTCAGAGCTGGGCAGCAGGGAGTCACGGCGAGACGCACTGCTGCTGCTGGAGCTGCCCACTGCAGAGTGAGAGAGAGAGAGAGAGAGATATTAATGGGGGGGTTGGAAAGAGAGAGAGAGAGAGAGAGAGAGAGAGAGAGAGAGAGAGAGAAAGAGAGGTAGAGAAAAAAAGAGAAAGAAAGAAAGAAAGAAAGAAAGAAAGAAAGAAAGAAAGAAGAGGATGGAGGTACAAATGGACAAGCAACAGATGGAGCAAGTTAGCAAATCCTCTTAGATTTATAAAAGCCATTATCACTTCATTAAGAGCTATACTAATCTTTAGCAAATTAATCTTTAATTAATCTTTAGTTAATTCACTTCAGCTATTATAATGCATTGGACTGTTTTCCAAATACATTTGTGAATACTTTTTGTGGCTCCCCCCCCCCTCAATCTAAGCAACACAAATGTGTGGTATATCAGTCTATTACACTAAAAATACTGGGAATAATTCATAGACTACGGAAGCCGAGAGGCCATGTCATATCATTATTTTTTTCACCTTTTTATCTCGAGGTATCAAAATAATTAATTTGTGATCTCAGGAAAACAACACAATTAATTCAGGATCATAAGAAAACAACCGAGACGTCTAGCTACAGTCACGACCTCAGCGTTTCCATTCAACTCATGGGAATTAGTGATGCACATCCGTGGTAATGTGCATAAATAAAATGCAACACCTATTGATTCCAATTATGGGACACTTTGCCTACATTGAGTGAAATGGACACCCTCCTCTCTGCGGTCGTAATTCATTCCGTCATCTAATTTTTTATAATATTCAGTAGGCTATTATTGAATGCTTAGCTGGAATGATGTTCTTCCCTATCGTCTTATTTTTTAAAGCAGGCGTACCTGCTATGGGTTTTCTACAGGAATGGCATGTTTGAACGGGCACTGCACAGTTGTAAACTTGCTACGTGTGCGAAACCTTTGGCGTCAGCAAAACAACTGTGCACCGATGTGTGTATTCAGTTTGTTTTATCCTACTGATTGCTGAGATTCTGTGAAGGTTAGGCTACATCACACTATGAGAATTAACCGTTTCCATCAACTTTATTCGCATTACCTTATGCGCATCGAGAGGTAATCAACCCCCCTCTAGCGATTAGAATTTATAATGCGCATTTCACGTTTCCCACCGGGATTTCTTATTCGAATAGTTAAAATGCGCATTAGGAAGTTTGATGGAAACGTGACTATCTCCGCCAGTAGCCTAAAGATGAGCCGGGCCAGTCGTTCAAGCAAAAAGGGGGCATGAGTCGTAACGCTTAATGTGTTGTTTTCTCGAGATCTTGATATTTGGTTGTTTTCTCGAGATCTCGACTTAATTGTGTTGTTTTCCCAGAGATCACAAATTAATTATTTTGATATCTCGAGATAACAAGGTGAAAAAAATAATGATATGACGTGGCCTCACTCGGCTTCCGTAATAGACACTTCTCTCACTCCCTCTCAGAAACTTAAACTTCAAAACATCCATCATCACACCACACTTTAAAAAACGCCGCCCCCCCCTCCTCCTCCTCCTCCCCATCCTCCTCAAACCCACCTGAGGATCCGAAGCCGCCCAGCGCTGAGCCAAGGCCCACACCCAGGGAGCCGCCGGTGCCGCTGAAGCCCAGCGAGGAGCTCTGTGGCGGGGGAGGCGGCGGCTGGGCCGTGGTGTGGGAGAAGAGCGAGCTGCTCTGGGAGGTGGGCGCCACGGAGCCTGAGCCGTAGAAGGAGCTGGAGGGCAGGCCGCTAGACTGCTGCTGCTGCTGCTGCATCTGCTGCTGCTGCTGCTGCTGCTGCTGTTGCTGCGGCTGCTGGCAGCCCATGGACCGGTAGAGGCCGTTGGCCGGGCCAGACATGTTGTTGCCCGAGCCAGAGGCGGACGCCGCTGCAGCTACAGGGTTGGGGAGAGAGGGGGAGGGTTTGAAGGGGAGGATGCAGAGGGCACAGAAGTGTCAATCATCTTCAAAAGCCTTGTCCAAAGTTCAAAATATAATCAAAAGGTTAGCACAACTGAGAATGTGTATGTATACGCTTGCACCTCTCAAATACAGGAAAGAATCTTAAAAAAACAACAGCCACTTTGATATGTTCTTACATAAACAGATAAATGTTTATATTTATAAGACATTTTTTTTTATAAAAATATACTGCAACAGTATGGAACTGCTATTACAGTGACACAGTGTGCTTATGTAAAAGTGAGCCAGAGAGTCCATTTAGTGGGCTATTAGGAGCCAAACTAACTGCCAGTTACTTAAGAGTCAAAGTGCACTTCAACAAATGTAAGCTGTGTTCACTGCTGCTCTGAGAATTCCTCTATGGCTTCGCAATAATGGCTTCTAATAATGATTTCTACTTTCATTAGTGTTATAAAAAGCCTCAGCGCTCAATGTGACACCCCTGAATGTTACTGGAGTCCACAGCCAAGGGTGTGGTAACTGCAGAGAATATTATGACTGAGAGAAAACAGCTCTCGGGGCAGCCCCAGGGTGCTTACCGGCTTGAGCAGCGGCAGGGTTGATCAAGAGAGGGGTCTGCACCAGCCGGACCGGTCCACTCAGGCCTGTGCGCGCTCCAGGACCCATCACCAACGCACCGGTCTGGTCGTAGTAGGCCGCAGGGGCCAGAACCTGGTAACCTGTGAGAGCACCGACACACACAAATAAAGACATTTAGGTCAGACACTCACAACTTTGGGGTAACTTTTTGAGCAATGTTGTTGTTGGGTAACCAGGTAACCAGTTCCATGTGTTCTGATTGGATGACAATTCATCTATGACCAAAGTTCTTTCTCACATAGATTGTTGCCCAATATAGAGGTGAATGTGCCAGAACGACACTACTAAGCAACATTGCTAAAAAAAAAGTAGCATTGTGGGGGGAGGAGGCACAACTAGACACAGCGTCGAGTCCGACCGCAGTCACCTCCCAATCCCACCCAATCTCTCCCCTCCACTCGCTTCCGGTCACTCTCTTCTCTGTCATTTCTCAATGAAGGCGTAAAAAAGCCCCAAAACAAACTTAAAAAAATAGCCTTGTGTATCATCAGGGCAAGAGGCTAGTGAACACCAGTTACACTGCATCTTACAGACCTACAGGGGATGTGTCCAATATGCGGTAATTAAGATGTGCAAGGAGACTCTATAGAATGCTCTCTTCTTTCTTCTTGCTCAGTACAAGCCATAAATGCAAATATTGTATTGTAGGGCAATTTTTAAATGTAGTTGTCCTTTCCATTTTCTACCAGTTTTTGTTAAATTTTTGACTAAACATTGGGCCACAGTCCATACAAGATCATCAACTGATTAAACTGCACTTTACCTGAATTTAATGTCAAAGTGCAATTTAAAATTACATTTTTAGGTTGTAAAAGGATTTAAAACACTAAGAAGTAGGAGCTTATTCACTTGTCTCTTCACCGCCTAGAAGAAAAGGAAGATCCTGCTGTACTGGACTTAAAGTTTAATATTACAAACCACCAGACCAATCAACTATTTCACCATCAAAGTAGTCACTGCATCATTATTTTTCACCCACCTGGCTGACCTCACGTCAGTAACTGGGAATTTACACCAGAGCGGTTTTTAGTCGCCCATCTGACATCAGTCTACTGGTAGCAATAGAATTCCCTTAGAAATCAGTTTATACTGGCATCTCTTCATGCACATATTACATAGAGGAAAGTGTATTTGTATGTTTTAACAGTGTATATGAAACGTACACAGAAAACCACATGGATAAACACACTGTAGCGCCACGTTAGAAACGTAAATAGACCTCAAGTTCGCCTACAAAAAGGAACCAAAGCTGCTATCTTTGCCCATATAAGGAGATCCGGGTGTTAATTGAAGCTAACTACCTATGGCAAGTTGCATCGCAAGTTAGCTCTGGGGTAGCAAAAATCTAAGTCTGCCATCTTAACGTACCAAAGATCACAGTACCCACTCGAAAATAGAGGACAAAAGTGTGTTGAGCAAAACGTCTGCATTTCAGACTTCTTTGTCCCAGGGAAAGTTGAACAGATGCGATAATTCTAAATGTTATTTTCCCATAGAAAAAAATCGCAAGATACCAAATCTCAAAATATTTTTTGTAGGCGAACTTGCTTGCGGTGTAAATTCCCAGTACGAAGGGGCTGTTTTCTCACCTGGCATGCTGGTAAAGGCCAAGGCAGGGTTGGCCGCTGCGGCTGCCAGAGACTCCTGCTGGCTCTGCCCACCTTGACCCGGGGTCAGAGGGCGCTGGTTGTTCCCTGCACGCATCACCTGCAGGTCAAAGGTCAACATTTTATTAACATACAACAATATTAAGGATTTTTTATCAACTCACTACCATACACATTTGTCTCATTTGGAGACAGCAGTTGGCACTGGCAGTTACCTATAACGCATTATCACAGAGTAAAAACCAGCTTCCAGGGGTAATTTAACAATAGAGATGTGAGAATGAAGTCAACACGCTAAAGTTGAATTGTTAATCACTGCTCCTGCAACTTAGTAGGAACGCGGGTTTGAAAGGGCAAAGGGGAGGGGAAACTTACAGGACACCGTTACTTTATCATTACAGGGAAGTGTGCGCGGATACAAAAAATTTTATGGCATTCTGTTCTTAGTAAAGATTAACAAAGTCAACTGCAGAGCTTAATAATTACACTAAAATGCCTCCTGAAAGCAAAACAAGTTTACATTAAAAAAAAAAAAAAAAATCAACAATAGTCTAGAAAAAAAGCTAGGAAAACTGATATACCAATGTATGTGATATTTAGGACATAGCTAATGTGTTCACATAGTGTCTTTGCAATAAAATATCCTATCGTTATGTACGCACCTGTGGCTGTCCAGGCTGTCCTTGATTGGACGCCTGCTGGTTAGCCGAGTGATTGGCAGCTGCCGCAGCCTGTTGTTGGAAAAGGTTGGCTGGGTACACACCCCATGGGACTCCGTAGTACTGTGGCGGCACGACAGTAGGACCTTGATTGGGAGTAGACAATGTGATATTGTATTAAGGGCCGTTCACACCAGGAACGATAACTATAAAGATAACTAAAACAACATGAGCATCTACACCAGGGCTATTCATTTGGCGGCCCGTGGGCCAAGTCCGGTCCCCGAGGTAATTTGTACTGGCCCTTCAAAAAGATCTCATCTCTAGCAAGCGCATTCGTTTTTCTCCGCTCTGTTATCTCTCACTGACTCTGTAGTCCTGCAGCCACTGCATCTCAGCCGGTTGCGCAAGTTGAACGTAAACTCCATCTTAGCTTAGTTTCAAAGTCAATTGACACTACGTTGGAGTTCATGAGCTACTAATGGTTAACGGGTTGCACCACGCAAACAGTTTCAACATGACTATTTACATCCCTCTCTTTAGCTGTAAGATCCAGTGTAAGTAACGTTAATTGGTGAACACGGTCATCTCATTTAAATGGTGGGAACTTTAAATGTAACAAATATATAAGTCGAGAAGAGTTACATACGCGACCGATTACACACATTTAATTCACCTGAACAGTGTCTGAATCCTATTTGTAATCACTGGGCATCGTATGGACCTAGCAGTTACTGTGCAAAGCACAGATTTCACCTGTTGATTTGTTATCACACATTTAATTAACCATATTAGCAATAGAGTTAGTATCACCTTCACAATGTAACCGCATGCGGTAGCCTGGGCCTGTGCCTGAAATATTCCCAAAACACAAATACAACAAAATAACCATCAACAACCGGCTGATTATGTTGTTGTGCATTTACAAAATACAACATATTAACTCCTATATTGCTGTTGTTGTACTTTATTCTCTCCTGTTAACCCTTAGTGGGTTTTTGAACATTCTAACATAAGATTCCGTTCCGCAACAATTCAAGATTCTAAAATGCTATGTTGAATTCAATGAACCCAGATATTCTTTACAACGTTCATTTTCCAACATAGTCGTCACATCGGTGTGACGGTACACTTTTAAGGGTTTTAATGTAATAACTAATATTTCAAGCTGTAATCTCCGGCCTCTCGGTTGTGATACTTTTCATGAACTGGCCCCCCATTACAAACTAATTGAATAGCCCTGATCTACACTGACCAACGATAAGGAAAGTCTTTCCTCATGATGAATGTGATGTATAACATTTGATGGATTCCGACTGTGTACGCTTTTTATCGTTCTCAAAATCGCTCTGACCGTGGTCCCCAACAATATTGTCGATATGTCCTTATCGTTATCCCAGGTCACTGAAACTTCAATGTTATACTGTACACGCCCACTACCCCTAACTTACTTGTGTGATTATAAGGCTGACATGCTACACGAGTGAGAGTGTGTGTGTGTGAGAGTGTTGTTGCACTCACCAGCGAGTGTGGCAGCGGCGGCCAGGCCAGCGGCGGTGTAGGGATCAGCACCAGGAGGAGCGTTGATGATGTAAGGGTTTGGCACAAACGCTGGAGCAAGGCCTACACAAGCAAAAACACAAACAGGGTTAAGAGAGTCTCAATGAGACTGTCACACACACACACACACACACACACACACACACACACACACACACACACACACACACACACACACACACACACACACACACACACACACACACACACACACACACACACACACACACACACACACACACACACACACAAAAAAGAAACTACACTGAACCCAGACCCTTCATGGACTCTGACAGACGACAACCAGGCATATGGTGGTCAGAAATCTTCAGACACAAATACAGTGGGCCACATAAAAGGGATGGTCAAGGATTTTCTTTTACACACACATTTACTTCCCGCATGCTAACCCTAGCCCCACCATCATAAACTAGCACTCTGTGTTTGTGTTTGACACATGGCCTACCGAGGTGTGGTTGTTGAGCAGCGGCCAGGGCATACTGCTGCTGCTGGGCTGCAGTCAGCTGCTGGACAGTCAGGTGATTGGACCTCTGGAACAGCTGGACAAGCAGAGCACAGGTAATGGTCAAACAAACACCAAAGACCATAGAGACTACACCCAATGTGGAGATGCACCAACCAAATTTGGAGGGAAAAAAATGGAATACTACATAATACATTTCTACAATACAAACAAATGAACAAAGAGGGCGTTCATCCGTTCTTTCTTACACAACTAGGAATCCCAACAAGTAACGGCCGGGCTCCCAACAGGCGCCCAACTGAAGTGTTCCATTCTCAGAGTTTTGGAGGACTGGTCTAATTTTTCCAGTGTGCGCACCGTCAGGTGTAGCCAGACCCATTGATTATAATGGAAGCTATTTTTTGCAGCACACTACAGTTGCGTGCACGCCCGATGTAGTACTGCAGTAAGGATAAGGATAATGCCTAAGGGGTACTACTGCCAAGTGCAGAAATGCATATCATGTCTATAATTTATGGAACAATTGAATAAGTTAAAGCAAAAAAAAAAAAAAAAAAAAAACTCCCTACTAATATACTCCCTTTTCTATAATTTCATGAGGGGGATAGTGGGAATAGGAACGCCCATGCTCCACTCAACAACACAGGGTCTCCCATGTCCAACCAAAGACAGGTGTTACTCACCTGCTGGCCAGAGTTGTAGTCGAACAGGCCCACAGGGGTGCCGGAGGAGTCCACCTGGATCTGGTTGCCGGCGTAGTCGAACTGCAGCGCTTCCACCCCCTGCTGCTCCATGCCGCTCAGTCCCTGGGGCTCCTGGCCCTGGAAGTCCTCGGGCGCCTGTTGGGGCTTGTTGGCGGCAGCAGCGGCGGCCGCTGCGGCGGCGACTGCTGCTGCGGCGGCGGCAGCGTTGGCGGCAGCCTGTAGGGCGTGGTGCTGGCCCATCATCTCCAGCCCAGCCTGGCTTGGACCCATGCGCTCAATCGCCTCGGTGGGGGAGGCCTGCCGGCTACCTGGGGTGGGGCTGATATGGGGGGAGGGCGCAGGGAGAGAGAGGTAGAGATGGAGGGAGGAGAGGAGGAAAGAGGACGGAGGAGAGGAGAGGAGAGAGGGAGGAAAGAGGAGGGAGGGGAGGAGGAAAGAGAGGGGAGGAGGAGAAAAGAGGCAGATGTGAAATAAAGAGAGATAGAGAAAAGAAGGAATAGAGAAAGAGATGGAAAAGAATAAATGATGAAAGACAGGTGGACGGGGGGAGGTCAGTAAAGTGTGTAGACAAGGGGGGGGGGGGAATAGGAAGAGGTGAAAATATAGAGGAAAGAATAAAGATAATGACAGGGATGCGCAGCATGGGTGAGGAAGGCAGAAGGTGGGAGGAGAGAGAGAGCAGGCATTTAAATTACAGATCCTTTCCACACTTGAGCAGCTTGCATCAGGTCTAACGGCATGAGGCAGCAGGTGAGTATGTTGAATTCTAAAGCAGACATACGGTATTTAGATAAAGAGACGCTCGAGAATAGAGCACAGAACATCCCCACTCAGCAGAATGCCAACCGGCCCGGCAGGTTCACACACCTATCGGTCCCCAGACAGGTCTCTGGGAAAAGTGGAAACACTGCAGAAGTGTAGTGCTTGCTTTTCTCACCTCTGAGCCAGACTTAATTTCATAAGCAAACCATAAAAAAAAGAGTGTATAGGCACAAGAATAATTGTAGGGGGGATCCAAAACATAACCTATTTAAACTGAGCTACGACTCCTGTTTGCCCCTGTTGAAAGCCACACACACACACACACACACACACACACCTCTATTCTCTTATCTTGTCCAACTCCCATCTCACCCATGTGTTCACAAACCAATACCATCAGCTTGGAGCCAAACCAAGTCATTGGGAAATCAGTGGGCAGTTGAGGTGAATGAGGTCGTTACAGAAAAGCTCCTCTTTGGCCTGAGATAATGTTATTGGTTTTTAAGTCATGGCGCTAGCACTCATTCCAAAAGATGTAACAATTCAGTTCAGACAAAGCCAAGACACGTCTGACAAAAGAAACTGCCCTTCTTGCGTTGAACTTCCTATAATTTGTCTTATAATGTGGAAGCTTTTGGAATATGAATATGCAATTATCTGTCCTTTCCTCCATACTGTCGTTGTGGTCTATTTTTGCACAGCTTTTGTAGTCCATTTGGCTGGGACTGCCTCCACAATTCTGACAGACATTGCAGAGCAAATGTTTGAGTTCGCAGCACAGAGCGAATGTAAAAGGCAGTCAGGAAGGTTACACAGGCTGGTTGGAGTTTGTGTTGGAAGTCCAAAGCATCATTAAGGATTGTTTCTCAAACGCAATGTGTCAATGTGTGTACAATATCTTCTTTAAGTCCTTTAACATGTGATAAACAACCATGTGCAACCTCCCTGACTACCAACAGAACCTTTATTGTTAGATTTCCAATGCTGCTTCAACATAGCGGATCTGTGCAGGTGTGTACTGGAAAGGTGTTTGGAAAAAGATTTTCTAGGAAGACGTCTAGGAAACGTCAGGGAGCAAAGGCAAGGTATTAGGAGTAGTGTGAGGAGTGGGCTGGCTGGTCGGCTTACTTGAAGTCTTTGCAGTCACGGTCCATGCCATTGAGCAGGCCTCTCCCGTTGGACTTGGAAGCGTCACCCTCCTCGCACACCTTCATCTCGGCACTCTTGTCTTCCTCGAATGGGGACGCTTTGTCTTTGGGGTCACCCTTCTCTCGGCCGTCTGGGTCCCCGTCTCCTCCACCCTGAAATAACAGAGCGTTTCCACTGAATTTGAACTTGGTCACTGTTGGACATCGTTAATGTCTATGAACAACATCTCAGAGCCTATGCATAACCCACCCACCCTCAATCAAATCGCACCCCTCTTTTCAGTGATCTTGAATCAATCCGTTGATGGATTGAAATTGTTAATGGAAAGGTTTGGGCCACTAAGATTCCCAGTATGTCTTAGATCAGAACTATTGATTGCACCATTCAGACATGTGGCTGTCTATCCATCTCGCCGCTGCTGCCTGCACACAACATGTGTTCAGTAGCATAACTAGCCAATCTTGCACCTTCAGAGGTTATCTGGGCTCGGAACATTTTTGCCTGAAATCAGAAACTTTCAACGCGACCATAAATATTTTTTTCTCACATCCTTAACAGCCTGGTCCCTGAATTCCAGCACAGTGCCTAAGAACTTTAAGCCCTGTGGAGTACTCGGTGAGTAATGACCTTACCTGTTATCCCCAATCCTATAGGCAGCCCTGATTTCTGGTTTGTCTCTACTCTACTGACTGCATACTGAATTGGGGGGGGGGGGGACTTGAGGGGTGCAGGGATGGTGACTTGGAGGTAGCATTAACAGAATGTTCCAGAAGGGCGGTCCATGACTTACGAAGCCTCCGTTGCGGTAGCGGCCGTCCATTTTGTCGCCTGGGGAGGAGCTAAGCACGTACTCCACCATGCTGACGCCTAGGCCGCCGCCCTCCGAGCGCGGGGACAGCACCGAGCTGGCGTCTCCATTGCCGTGGAAACCCTGGCCAGGTCGCCTCTGCACCATAATGGGCTGTGATACGGAGTGGTCTAGAGGAAGAGGAGGAGAGAACAGATAGAGGAAGAGACAAAAGAGGGGAAAACAACGAGTAAAAGGAGGGAAAGGGACAGACACAGAAATGGAGGACTCATTATTTTCTATGATCCGAGACAGAATTTAATATTTTTGTTTCATACATACAATACTTGAGCCCACGGTTTACTTGAGAATTATGTACATTTTAGTATGTACATATCAGTTCAAACTAGATACTGTCTGTTAACCGTTCATTATAGATGAAGGTATAAATCACCTATTGGCTACCTAAAGATCAAGGTAAATAAGATGGGAGTGAATTAAATGATCTTACGGGAGGATCCCCAGGCGTTCTCTCTCCACTCTTCCCCCAGTAGCATCCCTTTCCTTCCATCTTTGGGCAGTTCATCTGATTCCCACAGCTTTTTAGCAGGCAGTAGCTTCAAAATAAACAAATAAATAAATAAACAAACAAACAGGAGCACCATTTTTATTTTGTAATCCCTTGAGGCAATATGCAATAAACAAGCACCAGCCCATTAACAATCTGGTTTATTTCCAGCCAAATTGACATTTCAATATGAAAAATTAATTTTCATGCAGATAACGGTTGTAAAAGAAGTGTTACCACAAGCCCCAAGGGAATACAGCCAAGACGAGCAAATCTAACGATGCAGCGCAAAGATCAATGATAAGTCTTAATAATTATTCAGTCCTACAACAACAAAACAAATGCTGTTTAGGAAGTGCAAGCCCCTTGGCAATACACCTGGTGAAACTTCAGAACCAATAAGTTGCTCACCACAGCGTCTAACTCTACAGACTAGCTATTTAATCAGTTTCAAGGAGGAAATATTACCCTTTGTGCGGGAGGGAAATTAATATCAGCCTCGCCACGGAGGGAGGGATGGCTGAGTATACACAATAATGCTGACTTCCAAATTATCCTGACCAAGCGTATGCTTCGTTCTCTCTCCCTCTCACTCAGACACAGACAGAGACACAGACAGAGACACACACCTCAGGCTCAGTGTGCAACCTACCTCGCCCATCCCACGAGACTCCAGAGCCAAGGCCTGGAAATCGTAGTTCATCTCGTCCACAGCACGCACCTTGGGAGGGAGAAAAACACACTCAATCCTCACTGTTGTCTTTCCAGCTATGCAGTAATCACCTGTATGTGGGCTGCATTTTGACTTTATCAAGTTTTTAAAGCAACACCAAAGAACTTTTCCTCTGTTGCACACACGCTATTTGTTTATCCAGCAACGGCTTTGCAAATAACGATGTCCATAGACAAGGTAGAATATGTTGCATGATTTTATGAAAGTATTATGTATTGCGACATCATGCAAGTCAAATGTGTAGTTTCTTATGTCTCATTCCATCGAACTACAAGCCTGCTACCCGATCTGGCAAACTTACATAGTGTGGTTTTAGCCGATTGAGGGCCGCGAAGCGAATGCAGAAGTGCCGTTCACCCTGTTACGAGTTGATGAACCATGGAAACAATTTTGGAAACATTATTTTAAGGTACAAAAAAATCTTTGGTGTTGCTTTAAATGACAAATAACTGGTGCACAGCTACAAGTTACAAGAACTGCCCATTCCAATGGCTTTTCTTTTCTTCTAACTTCTTCAACTCTCTGAATCATCTTTGGTAATTCTTGAGAAGATTAGAAGGCAAAAAATGCTGGGAAATTACCATGATTCCATAGAAGTGGACAGAAAAGGTGGGGCTACTCAAAGTCTACGGAACCTTTTAAATGAGCTAGATGGTGGGTATGGTCACAAAGTGTGCAAAGATTAGTTACAGTCACACAATTCAGACAATGCATATTCTAAACCATTTACTTTAATAGGATGTAATAATCCTTAGATTTAGACCAGATTCCTTGAAGGACCCCCTTCAGCATATTCAGCAATCACATATTTTCATCATCTTGCAGCTTTTAGACAAAGGGAGAGAAGCCTTTATTTGTTTATTGTGCTGGAAAAAAAAAAAAAAAAAAAAAAAAAAGTCCTTTTCTTCCTAGTTGTTGGGCTCTGGTAAAGCCGTGGGCCCAGTATGAAAGGTAGTATGTTTATGCTTTCACCATGGGGTGTTCTTTTCCATTGTAAGACTGACATGAGATAGCGGTACACCCTGCTGGCTTTGTTTGATGGGGTAGGGTGAAGCGGGTCAGTGACACAGATAGTTAAAAAAGAAACCAAAACCTCACTATAGGACACATGGCAAGCCCTGTATTCCAGAAGTGCTGTAAATGAGTACACTGCCTGCACATTCTTTCCTTGACTAACTCAGTTGAATAAACGTCTGGCTCACGATTTGATTACAGCTTTGAATATGCCGATATGATCACTGCGTAACTAGAATACAGTTAAGAACAAAATTATTCATACCCCTGGCAAATATTGATTTAATGTTGATTTTCTCTATCAATGTGTTTGTTCTGACTGAAAACAACACTTCCACATGCTAAAAAGTTGCGAGACAATGTGGTAGACACATGGAATCAGAAAAAGAAGCATTTATGTTTTTGATTTTTTTTAATGGAAAATGGTGTCCAAAATTATTCATACCCTTTTTAAATAATCAACGGAAACATATTTTTTTGCCATCACAGCGCTCAAAATGCTTTTTAGCAGCAATCCAGGTTTTTAGGCAGGAATGATTATTTGCCATCACTCTGGCCTTGTACTGACTTTTTTGACGCATTGAGGTCTGGACTCTGGCTGGGCCACTCTAAAATGTTGATATTGTTTCAACCAGGGGAACCTGGTGACCTTCTCAAAGGAAACGGTAACACTTAAAACAAGGGACTACATTAAGATTCTGGAGGAAAAGATCAGGCAGTGTGCCGAGAGACCTACCCCAATAGACGGCATTGGACCATTAAACCACACAATGATCCAAAACATACAGCCAAACAAGGGAAGAAATGGTTAACAGAGGACAATATCAACATTTTAGAGTGGCCCAGCCAGAGTCCAGACCTCAATCCGTCCAAAAAGTGAGCACAAGGCCAGAGTGATGACAAAGAATCAAAACCCGGATTGCTGCTAAAAAGGTGTGGACTAGAATCACTGTGGAGACATGAAGAGGCTTGGTAGGTATTATAAGAATCATTTTGAAAGCTGTGAATGCAAATGAAGATGTTTCCTCTGAATTTGTAAAAAGGGTTGGAATAATTTTGGACATGTCATTTTTCATAAAAATTTTAAAAAAGGGGAAAACGCTTCTTTTTTTGATTCCATGTTCTTACCCCATTGTCTTACAACCTTTAGCCATGTGGCAGTGTAATTTTCATTTAGAACAAACATATTGGTATATTAAATAGAAAAACAACATTAAATCAATATTTGCCAGGGGTATGAATAATTTGTTCTTAACAGTATGTGGCCTGTTTTGCCATGGCTCCATATAACAAAACAGCTAAAGGCTTCATCAGAGGCTTAAAAAAAGAACTACTTTCTTGTTAGCACCATCTCATCTTCAGAGTCAGGTAATTTTAGAACTTTACTCAGACCTTCGTCACAGGCTCAATATTCACTCAGTCCATCAGTATTTTGAACTCCCAGTTTAAGCATATTCTTACGGCCCCTGAACCACCCTCCACGTCATCTGATTTATTTAGATAAACATGAAAGAGCTTGGGAAGCCAAGGGGAGTACTGAGCACTATTTTCATTATGACACAGTGAGAAGATTTTGAGGAAGAGCGCTTGTCGCTTCAAACAACACCACAGAAACCATCAGTAAAAAATCCCATTGAGGTCTGGAGTTATTCTGAGTCTGTGAAGTTGCTTTGTAAATACCAATGGATCTCAAGAAAGTAACTAGAATGACCTTTATGATATACAACCCCTTTGGATCAACATTCTGTCACTTACTCCAGTGTCAGAGCAAGGGAAATTCTTATTTTGCACAAGTTGCTTAGGCGTAATAGGAATGCTAAAATGTTTAAAATCTATCGCTGTTCAACTACCTCTAGGATATCCTTCAAGATATTTCCATACACTAATAATGCTGCATTCCAGAAAACTCGGACGTATGAAGTAGGGGTAGATCGACTTGCCCCGAGTTTATAAGCGGGACTCCGACTTAAAGTGGCATTCCATTGTTCTGACCGAGTTTGTCTTTCGAAGTTTCTGGAATGCAGCATAAGAGTGGGCTAGATGGATAAGGCGGCCCACCCAGGTCATACCTGATCGACGTGGTTGCCATCGCCAGTGGGCCAGCGGTGTTTGCTGGTGGCACAGCCCCCGAGCTGTTCCCCTGGCTGCCTCTGGAAGAAGTACCCGACGGTGGCGTCGTCCTGGGAGCGGCCGCTGAGGGGTGGCTGCGGTGTGCCCGGGGTGGGGTTGGCCCCTCTGTCCATGCCCTGCAGAGGGTGCGTGCCTCCGGGGCCCTGGCCACCACCCCTCACCCCTCCGGTCTCGGGGGCACCGTTCGTGTGCAGCATCCCACCTCGTGTCTCCTGCCAGGCAACGTCATTCATACCTAGGATGCTGCATGGAACGCTCATTCCACGGGGAAACCTGGCAGAAAATAAAGAACAGTTTGTTTCCTATATACACACTGAAGAGCTATTGTTCTTTCCTTTCAATCATATACATACATCACTTACGTGCAAACAAACAATAGACAGTAAACATTTTAAAAAACGGCATCCAAGCAAATCATTTCTATATAATAAAATGTAATACTAGAATTCTGCACACAACACATTATCCGCCCTCCCCAATCGAACTGCTACCCACCATTAGCTACTGTAAATGTTTTCGGGGGTTACAGTCATGGTAACATAAGTTACGACACACACAGCTTTTCCTTTGACTAATTTGGACAACTTGGCCTAGCAGGCCTACACACGTTACATTGTATCTTCCGAACGAATCTGTCATAATATGCCCAATTTAAATCAGATCAAAGAATTTCTGGCTATCTTTAGCACTACGTTTTCTGTTTAACTAGCATAAAAACAAAAATATATAGTTGTACCAGCTCTGGAAAAAGTTAACCATCTACAGGGTCTGAATGCATGTTGACGGTTAGCGAGGTTGGCTAACCAACAAGGGGGTAAAATGCTTTCGCGTAAAGCACGCTGTCAAAATGACTAAGTTCCTATACGTTAGCTTCAATAACTGTTACAAAGTTGTTACACAGATGTCAACTTAATTTATACTAAGTCAGTGTAGGTATTCACCATCACTGAAACGATTAATGCATTACTGTGATATTACCTATTTAGCTAAGGACAAAATATCTTGGTTATTACCTTGCAGCTAAATAAGTAGCGTTAACATTAGCTCGCATACAATAGTAGCTCATGTTAGCACGGCCAGTTCATCTGGGTATTGTTGGGCTAAAGATTCATCATATGATCACGAGTTAATCGAGTAGCATTAAAATCTAATCGTCAAAAAGTTAAATAGCCAAGATAGCTGGAGGTCTGCCTGCCGTTGTTCTCCTTGCTATGTGCTAACGTTAATTTAACTAGATAGGGATCAATGGGCAAATCGGGAGATGGTTCAAAATAAAATGGCGAGTTGGATCTCTGCAGATAACAATTAGCTAGCTAGCTGGCTGGCTAGCGAGTAACAGATATATGTACACGACAGAAATAAGCTTCCTAGCCAGCTAGCTGGCCGTGCTTGCATTTCAGTCAAGTAATGTTAATGTAATGTTAATGTATGATAAGTAGACGAAGTAACGTTAGCTAACCAAGTTGCAAAAGCAAACAAAGGTAGATATCGTGTTGAAAGGATAAACTCAATCAACTACTCCAGGTAGCCAAGTTAGACATCGAACAAACTAAATTATGGTCTTGATTACCTTAATTTACATAGAGCATAAATGGGTGGTAGAATCGTATTTCCGATCAAAACCTTGCTATGTACATCTTCCAGGCTGACGTTACATCAGCTAACGTCAACTAGCCCGCAGTATTTTACAAATGGCTAGCAAGCAATCACTCACTGGCACGGAGTAGGACAATATGCGTAGCTAATATTGTCTACTTAGAAACCCACCTAGCTTTGGCCTGGCTTCAGCCATTATTCTACAGATCACATAATAACACAGCAGCTCGGTAGCCAGATACCATTGCTAAAACTTAATTAACGCTAGCTACCAAGCACATGCTAACGTTACCTGGCTAACTGACTGGTTTATTTGCCCTAGCAACAGCTAACGCTAACAGGATACAGAATGAACATTAAAGTTAACGTTTTAAAAACGAACATCCCATTATTCAGTTAAAGTGGTTGCCCCAATTCAAAGTCTATTTAACTGAAATGAGTAGAGAATGTAAGCTAGCTTCAGGAAATAATGCTTGTTGAGGACAGTAGTCAACTGGCAAATCCAGTTTAGCTCGATAACATTAGCTTTGAATCTAGCTTACTAACAACACAGCATTAGCTAGCTTGAACGTTAGCTCCGTGGCTAAATTATGTCGGACAGATACAGCAAGCTTTGTTAATAAAACAACGAAGCATCTTACCTTTTAATGTAAAATACTTAAAATGCGGTATTAAAATGAATCCAATTAAATGCTATTCACATGCTATTACAACATTCCCCTAGGCCTTATGTACAGCGTTGAAAGATAGAGCATCACCCAAATGCCGTCTGGAGAGCATTAACAAAACACCATCGCTGCTGGGTAACTACACCACTCACTAACAACATGGCCCCCCTCCAAGTTCTAAACAGAGGGGCCTTACCCGCTAAACAAAAGGGGGAAATACTCAGCGACCAAAGCAATAATCCACGTTATTTCTCTGGAATATATATAATGTGGTACCAATTAGATACATTCTTAGTACTTACACGCAGTATTTTTCGCTGAAGACCGATGTTTTAAAAATACCCTGTTGTCGACAATCCAGCTATTTTGTTTTGTTTCCGTGGAGATCGGTGTTTTAATGATTTAGGTTTGAACGTGCTAGCTATGTAGGAGTTTGGAGTATCACGCTAGTGCCCTCCCCGCAGACTGAATGCATATTGTACGCTAGACCTGCGCACTAAAATGTCAGGTTCGCAGAAACATTATCAATTAACCTGAAGAACACAGATCAAATGCACTTTTTCGCCAACGTGGTCTTCGATCAGCACCAGGAAGAACAAAGGCCTGTTCGTGAGCATGTGAACTTTGGCGCATCTGCATATCAACAGCTTTTCCTGTTTTAGGTCCAGGCCTGCGCTACAGGCAGTTCAACAAACAATTATCTAAAAAGATGAATACATTGTTTACTATCTGTAGCAACACCCATAAAAAACTTTCATTTATATGAGCATATTAGGCTATACCAAAATGTACACAGGCCTATCATATGATACATAGGCCTATAAAAACTCAGTGTCAGGCCAATTGATAGGCTATAGCCTAAATTAATGTGTGTTCACATTCCGTATGTAACCTATAATTCATCTCACTGGCTCAGTTTTATATTCCTACACCCCTATATATCATCCAAATGTAAAGTATTGTTTAAAACTCATTGTGTCTCACATTTACCATGGTGTAGCCATCTAGCAACATAAATTCTCAAACTGACACCACAACCTCTTCTTCTAGCTCATATAGACCATTGTCTGTCCAGTATAAACAATTAGCCCTACCCTAATTCCACTGTCTCAATAGGCTGCTGTCATTGATTGCTGTCAGTTGAATGTCTGACATATCTGTAAGCCTACGTCAATGTTAGTATTTAGTTACATTGTCATTAATATAAGGTTACATTTATTCGTCCATCTACTGTGTCGTAGATATTATCACTTAATTGTGTAGCCTAACTTAAGTGAAATGTTGTATGTGACAGCCTAAATCTTCACGCACACATCTCCCAGAGTTCTGATGGTTGTCACACTGGAAACTCCGCCTCCGAATATGGTCCTATCAGAGTTGGTTTTGCAAAGGGTGACATCACGCTCATAGTTCCGATTGGGTTGCTATATTAAGAAAACATTCGATCCAATATAAAGGAAGGGAGTGAAATCAAGACGGTGTGGATGTGTACAGCTGTCTACTCTTCACTTGACTTGAAACGAAGCAACTAAGGTACCCGAGGAGTGGACCTGTATTTCATCAAATAACCTACTGTTGCGGTTGCTGAAATAGACAGTGTTTCAGTTGAATGTGACTCTTTAGTCATGGCAGATATTCGCAAGAAATTGGTCGTGGTAGGAGACGGTGCTTGTGGGAAAACTTGCCTCTTAATCGTCTTCAGCAAGGACGAGTTTCCAGAGGTCTACGTCCCAACTGTATTTGAGAATTATGTCGCGGACATTGAGGTGGACACGAAACAAGTGCAGCTAGCACTGTGGGATACTGCTGGACAAGAGGACTACGACAGGCTCCGACCGTTGTCCTATCCGGACACAGATGTCATATTGATGTGTTTTTCGGTGGATAGTCCAGACTCCCTTGAAAACATTCCTGAAAAGTGGGTGCCAGAAGTCAAACACTTCTGCCCGAACGTCCCCATAATTTTAGTGGCTAATAAAAAGGACTTACGGAACGACGAGAACGTAAAGAACGATCTGTCGAGGATGAAACAAGAGCCCGTGAAAACGGAAGACGGACGAGCCATGGCCGTACGCATCGGGGCTTACGACTATTTGGAATGTTCAGCCAAAACCAAAGACGGGGTACGCGAAGTGTTCGAGACCGCTACACGCGCCGCCCTACAACGACCAAGTCCAAATGGTAGTTGCACAAATTGTTGTCTGCTATTGTGAGGACTTTACTGAACAGCCAAATAAGCATACAATGGAATTTTGTTGTCTTGAACTATTCTGACTGTTCATGCCACGTCCTGGTGCCTGCCTATTCACAAGGCTCCTTGTGTCCCAACTAATGATGTCAGGGGGAAATAGTTAAAACAGCATTGGGCCTGCTTCGAGTCAGCATCAGGACTCTTTGTGTTGAACCTTTGTTTAATGTGCCAAGAGAGTGAAGCGCATGGTGGACCAGTGTTATTAGCCTACTAAATCCAAAAAAGGGAACAAATGAATAAAAGTGAAACACTACTGAACCATTTAGTGGTTTTTAGCGCTGGTGTTGACATTAAAAAAACAGTCTGACATAAAAGACTGTAGCCTAGACTACAATCTGTGGGATGGTGGGTGCACATATGTTGAACAACCCTTTTTGTTTACAGTAGGCTAAATATTGTTAAAATGAAATATTGTCTGCGACAATTATACTGCCTGTTAGGCCTAGCCTATTCAAATATTTTGAAGCCTGATATTTGTGGGTTTCCGAATGAAACAAAACCATTTCACTTGGCTACTTCATTTCACTGGAGTGTTTTTTGTTTGTTTGTTTGTTTTCTTTTCAAAGCTGCTTTTGCAAGTTAAAGGTTATGTTTTATGACCACATAGCCCTAGGCCCAGTTCCAGCATTTCTGCTGCTGGAAAACGGACTGCAAGTTGTCAACCATTGTCTGCTATGTGCCACAACTGAGAACACTTTTATAGTGCAATATTTTTGTATCATCTGCATGTATCAATATGGACTTTTTGAAGAAAACCTGAAATGTCCTTAATTCAAATTGCCTGAATAAAGACCACTTGTGTTACCTGAAAATAACGTAATTGGTCCTTCTAATATTTAATTCTCTGGCAAAGTCTTGTAATTGTCAGATACCATAAAGCAACCTTACAGTTGTACGTTGAAGTCTACTTTATTGCGTGATCTAAACAAACCGCAACCTAGTTGTACCTCAGTTGAAATCCATTATATTTAAAATGATCAGTCAGGGAACTAGCCTACTTATTTTATTACATATTTTATATAAACTGCATTCCTTTGATATTGACTATAACGGCTGCAAACAGCAAGTGGGGACATTTGCAGGAAATAAGAACTCATTAGACAATGAAGCGTCTGGTGATGTAGTTTGGATAAACAGGAAAAGCAATGGCTGGGGGGTTATATTTTAAACTCTGACTGATCTCAGAGGGCACTGTTATCTTCCTTCATGTGCAAGCCTACAGTCTCTGCACTTACTTAAATGTTATGTCTGGTACACTATATATAAACCAAACTTCCTAGTCTGATAGGGCTCTTAATCTCTTAATAACAACCAGGTCTTTGTGACAAGCCTAAAATCACTCTACTGCCATCCTGGACCCATGTTTTTCAAACGATTTCCAGAAATATCTGCTCTCTATTCAGGCAAAACTGTTTTTAACGACCCAATTCAGAGGTATCCATTTCAGGGATCGAGATGGACATGGCAAGGTTGTCAATTGGGCAGAATGGATAAGATAGCCAAATAACAATGTAGTTAAGATTATATACATTTCTCTCAGCCAAACTCAATCTGTCTTAGTGATTATAACTCTATGGACATACTGCACAATGGCATAACAGCAAACAATTGGTCCTTTTAAAGAATGAGCTTTCTGTTTAAACTGAAATTCCACCCAAACTTGATCATCACCATATAATCTTTCAATAAGACTATGTTTGTAGCATGAATTTATGTGAGTTTCATATTTACACATAGGGGCAAGCTTGTTTATCCTCTAGACACAAAGTGATCAACAGAAATAATAGACTCCTGACGAGGTAGAGGAAGACAGTTTCCAGTTTCCTTGGACACTACTTTTTCTCTCAAGATCGAGGAATTGTATTCCTTTATATTTTCTTTTGGCTATAAACCTGAATTTCAAAAATTCACTTTTGAATGCACCGATGTCTGCAGCAGATTGTTTCAAGCATGAGGGCATTTTTAATGGATGACAGAGTGGCAGCTTTCTGTTCAGACCATGAACAACAACAACAAAATCTACCAATACCTTCCGTTTACAACAGAGTAACTTTTACACATTTATTTGTTATCTAAACATTTTAGTGCCTTTCCTCATAGTCAATTGTCAAGTTTGCTTTTAGTTGTCAGGCTATCCCATTATATTACCACGGTTAGGGTTAACATGCAACCAGGGCTCCAGACTCTTCATGAGCATGTGTTGGGCTAGTGGCGAACATGTGCATCCACATGTTCCACAGCCCCCTACAGCCTGTCATGAAGTTCCCTATCAGTACATGTGTGGGCTAAAACCTGGAGCTGCATTCACTTGCATTGTGGATTCATAGAGATGATTGGTTGATTAGCAGGCTTTTGAAATGTATACCAGCAACATTTATTGGTGTCAAATGTACTGATATCTTGTTAGAACGGATAGGTGTGGTCCATTGAAACTAAAGGGGGAACTGTTGAAAACCTCTATTAAGGCTGGCTGAGTCATTTTGCCCAAGTTCCGGAGACCTGCATGTGGAAATGAAAACATTTCCTTTCTTTCTTTCTGTGTGTGTGTGTGTGTGTGTGTGACAGCTCCTCTCACTGGATCCCCTTCTGTTAGTGTTCAAATCTGTACAGTGTTTACTACAAAACAAGGGCTTCATAGTGGGATATGTTGTGTAAACAGCTATACTGAAGTACATACTCATGCTTAAATAGTTTAACATTTCATTGTGTATATTTGCATATTATGAAATATGAGCCATACATCTAACTAACATAGTCCTGAAACCATAATGCAAAAAAAAAACCGTTGTTTTCCTTTCCAGTGTCATATATAACCATTTTTCACAAACAACCTGTAATGCAATTACATGAGTAACAGCAAACAAAAGAAATCCAATCCCACTCCAGTTAATTTGGATAATGAGGAAGGAGATATGACACAGAGCAGGTCCCCATATGGTCGCATGGTAATAATGAAGAAGTGTTTATCAACAACAGAGCCTTCCCCTTCTACCCACCTCTTATGTTCTTTGGAAATAAACACACACACACACACACACACACACTCTCTCTCTCTCTCTCTCTCTTGCTCTCACACACACACACACACACAGTTTATGCCTATTAGTCAGACCATACTTGAATAAGGCAGTCATTTATAATATTTTACAAAAGCCACTGTTATCTAGACAACTTGCCCTCCCCATTATACAACAGGCAACAGTTACCACAAATAAACAGTCACATGACTGTCTTTTAAAACTGGGTTCAATGAGGGACTGGGACAGGGAAACCTGTCATTTTCTTCTTTCATTACTTTTTCTTTCCATTTACCTTGACCACTTTATAGATTATGTAACCCAGACCAGCAGAGAGGCCTGAGAGAGGGTGGGAGGCAGCATGAGGGAGCCAGCAACTGACAACGCTATAGCATGCAGGCATTAGAGCGGCAGACATTATGGCAACATCCCCTCATTCTTCTCTTCTGTCCAGCTCCCTGCAAAGCCAGCAGGAGGTCACTCACTGTGTAACGCACCGGCCTCCACTCTTTCCCTTTTACGCCAACATCAGATGGGGGCTTGAAGGAGGGGATTTCATGGCCATTGACTTAAAAGTCACATTCTTTCCCAACATGACATGGTTGCCCTTGACCCTTTTGTTTACATTCAGGAAAGGAACACAGTGTCCAATGAACTTTCACACTCATGTACGTATCCTGCTTTGATCTTTCTCTGGACTGAGCGGGGCAGAACTGAGCTAATCATGGTCAAAAAGCACAAAGCAAAATGAATGGTCATGTAGTACAATCACAGTGTTACTCAGATGTTCAAAGCAACGTCACCACCTTGAACCTTACTAAAAAGTCTCTTTAAGAGTCGGCGTGAAAGTAAAATTTTCCTTGACCAGTACCACAATGAAGACCTAAATTGGTGTGAATTTTCCAGACCAACGGTCTTTTATATCACCAGATGGAGACACATCACAGACAGTCTTTCTCTTCTCAGTTTGGGTAATTTTGTCAAATAGAGGCTGTTACTTGGGGCCAGACAAAACAGTGCTGAATATTCACCCCAGCAAGTCCACCTTTCTGTCTACATGCATCCTCTGTTTTGATCAATGAGTTTTTGAGGCTACATGTGATTTGTGCCTTTTGATGGAACACTGGTGAGGATAATAATTGACAACTGCTTGTGTTCTTGTTTTGTGTGAGATAAAAAACAAAACAAGAGTGTCTCAAACAAATGTTAAATAAACAAAATAAATACATAATTTCAACAATTACAGCTTTAACAATTACAATCCATTACCGATGCATCAAGTAGAATTTAACAGAAAAATCACTCACAGCAAGTACAATCCTAATTTAGTCCCTCTTCCCTCTGTGGGAATCCTGTTCAGTGGCTGTAAAAAGAGATATGGATTTGTGCCTTGCTCTGTGAGGTCAAATCTTTCTGTGATCAATAAACAAGTGTCATATTCTCTGTAATTGCCGTGGGGAGCACCAAAGGGAAAGAGGCGTGCTATTCCAAATTTAATGGAATTAATCTGATGTAACCATTTTTAGGACACACAAGTACACACACTGAGCCAAGTCTAATTTCTTAGTTACGGAAATTGCACAATTGTCTGAATGTAGCCTGTGTTATATGAAATGCAGATTGAATCAAAGGTAATTGTGACTTAGCAAAAAGAAAAGAAAAAAAAACAGGGAACTTTTTCCTTAGTGTTGCCTAGCTGGCGGTGCAGCGATCGAAGGAATGGAGATGGTGATGATGTTTCAAAATGGCAATGATTTACCTTGGTGCAGGTATGCCAGTGAGGACAAAAAAATCCAATCAGTATTTTTTAAATAAATAACTTAGCTCTAAATATCAAAATAAACTTAAATTGCACTGGTTAGCACTCTGGACTTGTAACCGGAGGGTTGCCGGTTCGAGCCCCGACCAGTGGGCCGTGGCTGAAGTGCCCTTGAGCAAGGCACCTAACCCCTCACTGCTCCCCGAGCGCTGCCGTTGAAGCAGGCAGCTCACTGCGCCGGGATAAGTGTGTGCTTCACCTCACTGTGTGCTGAGTGTGTTTCACTAATTCACCAATTGGGTTAGTATAATACTTATACTTAGACTGGATACTTATATATAGACTGGACTTATGTCTGTCATTTCCCTGGCATAAACTATCTGTACAAGTATACATAATCTGCACAAATATCAGCAAATTTATATTATTTATTTATACTTTCAGTATAACATGTACAACAATAAATACACATAAATCCATAGGCTATTGATCAATAACTGGTTGATCATGAAATTTCTATATAGGCCTACACACATTAAACATTGATTTCTGCTCCACGATGGCCCTATAGGCTAAGCTTGTTTAAAATCTGCTCCAAGGTTCCCAAGATACTCAACACCACAAGTTCTCACGGCAAAGGACCAGGGATTAAATCCGGTTTCTGTGGTGAAAAGAGGATGAGAGGTGTAGACTCTCCCTGTATGGGACTCCAGTCTGTCGCAGGTAACACCCCCCCCCCCCCAGCCGAAGCTGGTAGCCTACCCGTACAGCTGGGTGGACTGGGAATGGGTGGACTGGCTGGAAGTGCTTTGGGTAAGGGCACAATGCACAACATTAAGTGCACCATCTGGGATTCCAACTAGCAATCGTCTGGTTGCCAACGCAACCCCTGTGACCACTGAGCTACCTGCTCTACATTTTGGGCCTTACCTGTGAAGCCAAGCAGTTACTTTTTAATGTTTTATAGGGCCTACTTAACAGCTTTTCATTGTATTTTAACTTCATAGCATCAATGATAATTATGTTAGCCAATAACAATAGGCCTATTTGTTTTAAAAAGACTGCTGAATGAATTTGGAACTAGATATTTTCGTAAATAGCAGCACCAGGCCACACATTTTGGCACATTTGGCTACACATAGGCACATCAAATCTGGGTTGGCTTCGCTATATTCAATGTCAGCAGATTAAAACAAATGTATTTTTTGTTCTTTTTGAGTAGGCTAAGCGTTTCGGCAGCTTCCCCTTTGTGTCAACCAAGGGTGGGGACAGGGAAGAGGAACACACCGGCTAGTATGATGAGGTCATCTGTCCCCCTCTATTTTTAGACGCGCGTCTTGACTCAGCGGCGGGCGGGGTGGCGCACAAAGCATGGATTAGAACGCTAGAACCACTCCTCGATGTTCTCCACCACCGCTTCGTAAGTGATTTAGCTAGTCATTTGAGGGTTGCACACACATATTAACCTACATGCTTCTCCAACGTAGCCCATCATGTAACCTTCCAAACAGCGACATCAAGTGTTGAATATCAATTATGGTTCAACTTTATAAGATGTGTGATCATGATGGTAGCCTATCGCCTTTTTGGTATGGGTCTGCATTTTCTGGTCGCTGTCCATTTACGCAGGAAAATTAAGATGCTCAAGATCATAGGATATAGTAGGATTGAAAACTTGAATGAACATGGATACTATATCAATATGAAATTCAATGTTCATAAGTGTTTTACATTTGACAATGTTTAAATATTATTTTATGATGATAACAGCACACTTGAATCATTTGGATGCCTAGATTTCACACATTGGTAGCAAAATGCTAGGCTACCAGAATATCACAATTAGGCCTACTCCACATTGGCAATTGAACTACAATGGAGCCAAAAGCACACTCCTCTCTGTCTGAAGATTTGACTTTGAAAAGAAGTGTTGACTTTTGTGTCACTTACCCAATTACCTCACCCATTGACAATTTGTTGAACTTTCAGGTGAATACATCTTGCATTACCCATGAACACCAAAAGGGGTCATTCACTCCTCTATTAATGTTTCAGTAAGTGTTTATTGCTGATAAAAAAAAATGTGGCCTGAGCGGCATTTTGAGAGTAGAGCTACAACTACTTAGCCTGGCGGGCCATCCTATATCATTGAAATGTGTACAGGCTGAGCAAATTAATTTGCCGCCGCTAGGGTGCGTCTAGATTTCTAGGCTAACAACTACTCGCAACAGCTGAGAGTTTTCTTATCTCCCAGATCTCCCCTTTTTTTGTTCAGTTTTCTCTGGTATACCTACATTGCATAATTATACTGAAGTATTTCACTCTTCACATTGCGAAGCAAAAATGACCTGTCGGATTAACTTTCTAAAAGGGAATGTGAATTGAATTTAGACCAAAGAGTTAGTGGTTTACCCTGCTAATGATGTATTGTAAACTTTTTGCCTCTCTATCAAGCCTCATTTCATACATTAATGTAGCGTTAAAGATCTAGCTTTCCTTTGAAGTCATGTTGTTTTTTGTTCTCTGGACTTAAATGAGATACCCAATAAAATTACATGAGCATTTTTGGAGTGTGTGGACATAGAGTAGGCACTAGGCTACATGAGATGAATTACCTATTATTTTGGATTTTGTTTTTGCAGGGATGTTTATGCATAGAATATAATTAATTTTGGTGTCTAATTAGTGATGCTAATTCTGATTTGACTGAAGTACATGGTGAAAATGGAGTTGTAACAAAATAATAGAAATGTTCATGCAGTACAAATGGTCTTTATTAATACTTTACCCTCAGGGTTTTTTTCTTTAAATAGAATAACAAGGTAGACATTGAGAGGGGAATTTGTGACTAAAGTCAAAAGAAATAGAACACAAAAGTAGCATTCACATGTGGTCTAAGTATATTCTTATTGCATACTAGTTTAATACAGCATTCACTTTCATTTCAAGCCACTTCAGGCAGGTAGTTGACAGTTTTCACCACATTTGGTGGACAGTAGAGTTCAGTTTGGTGTTAAAAGCATGATGACAGTCTGTAGGTTTATGCAAGTTTGAAGGGGAAAGGGATGGTAACATCAATCTTATCGTCACTCACAGTCACGTGAGCCTTGATTTTCTTTGAAACCTCAACCAGGTATTCTGTGATGTTGTTCTGGAAGTCAGTGAGGTGTTCGATGATGGATTGAATCCAGGCCTGGATGTCTGCATTCAGCTGCTCTAGGGTGAAGTCGACAAAGACTTCATCGAATTTAGATTTCAGCTGCATGTAGTACTGCTCAGCAACACTCAAAGCTTCTGCAGCTCTATCAGTGATGTGTCGGACGATTCTTGAGTCGATGAAATCGGTGTACACATCCTTGGCCCATTCAACAACAATGTTGAGATCTTGTGATGTCAGGGAGGTGATGAATTCCTTTGTCCTGTTAATAGTGATGAGCATAAACTGAGACAGCTTCTCCACAATGGTCTCCAAGCTGATGTTACTGAGGTCTTTCACAGTGGTGATGATTTGGCGTTGGATCTTCTTGAAAAAGGTTGTCAGGTCATCCAAGATTTCTCTTCCACTGACAATGTGGCTGGAGCCAGGCATTGTGAACTCAACATTCCTGATGTACTCGATTGCAGCCTCACTGTAAGAAGCCAGCATCTCGGGAATTCTTGTGATGGCATCTTCAGTAAAGTCACCAATGAAGGTGCTTATCTCTGCGTAGATCTCGAAGATAGACATCTTCTCGTCATAACCAGGGACTTGCAATTTGGTCTCCCTCAGGAAGGTGAGTGCAGCATCTACCAGGGTTGTGAAGAGCTTCTCGTACTTCTCCAGGAGGATCTTGGCGTTTTCGGAGACAATGCTGGGCAATTCAAAGAGGTCAGTGTCTCTGATCTTGTCTGCAGCTTTGTCATACATCACCTGTCCCTGGTCTTTGAGGTACTCAACAGCACGCTGAAGAGAAACCTGGAGCCTGTTGATAATTTCGTAGACAGCATCAGCTTGTTCGCTCATCATATCCTTGATGTTGAATGTGGAAGTGATTTCTGGCACCCTCTCCTTAATGCCCAGAAGCATCTCACGTGGCACCTCCATGTTCCAGCTTGACTGGATGTTCAGTTTGTTGGAGTCAACATTCATCTCAATGCCCAGGATGTCCACATCAGTTTGTGGCTCAGACTGCAAGGTAGAACAAACATAATGTTAGAACATGAAAGGAACATTTTGACAGACTGGCCCTAAATCCTAAAATATATGGACATAAGAATGTATTTGTTATTTGTATAAATAGAAGTAATGTGCATCTGAAAGCTTACCGGATATCTGCTGTAAAGTCTGCCATTCAGGTTGGTTGCGCTCTTTGTCTGCATCTGCACTCCAAGAAGACCAGCACTTGGGGAGGACATGAAGATGTTCAGGCCCTCCACAGGGTTTCCAGTGAGCTCCTGGTGGATCTCAACAGCCACTGAAGGCAGGTTAATCTTGGCAACATTTGCAATGGATGCCTCTGTGACTTCCTTGTTCAGGGTGATGGTGCCGGTGTGGCTTCCCTCAAGCATGGCGTGCTCCAAGGAGAGTGTGGTGCCAAGGCTCATACCAGCAGTGTTAAGGGTCGAGGTGCCAGATGACTTAGCGTTCAGGATGGGGAACTCCGAGGCAGACTGGGCATTGAAGCGTGCAATGATGTTGTCTTGGTTGAGGAGATCAGCATTGGCATTCAGAGTGAGCATGGCAGTCTTCATGGAGAACTCGTAGTTCAGGTCACCCATGGTGGGGATTAAGAGAGTCTGCTGCATCTTGGGCATGGAAACCTTTGGCAGTTTGATCTTACGAAGAACAGCTGGCATGCGCAGAGTTGGCATGGAAATGGCAGGCATAGGGATGGTGTTGGGCACCTCAATGTTCAGCTTCTCATACTGCTCCTTGGCCTGGTTGTAGGAGGTGGACAGAAGGTCAGCTGCCTTGTCTTTGCCCTGCTCGAGGTGTTTGCGCACAACGTTGACATTCTTGTTGATGGCATTGAACACTGGCTCCATGTCAATCTCGACCGTCATCATCTCGGGATTCTTTGTGTACTTTAGCTTGGAGTCCAGGCTGAAAGTCTGCTGAGGTGTGATCAGGATTTTCCTCAGGCCAGCATCTTCCCAGAGGGACAGGCCATTCACAGATGGGGTGGTGATTCCAATAAAGGGCACAGTCATCTCAGGAATGTCAATGGGAACCATCAGCATATCAAGATTAGCATCACCATTGAGTGTTGCAAAGACGTGCATTTCCTTCTCACCATTGCCCATGGTGAAGAAGTGAGAATATTTGTACTGGTTGAAACGAGCAAGGCCTGTCCAGCTGGATTTCTGTTCAGCAGGGTTGATAGTGAAAGCAAAGTCATTCTGCAGATCAACCTTTCCGGACATCTTCAAGGGGAAAGAGAGCTTGGTGTTCTCCTTGTTCTTGCTGTCAAAACGGACCTCGAAGGGTGTGACCTCAAATTCAAGTGAGTTGGCAATGACTCCTTCAACTCTGCCAGTCATTTCAGTGTTGTGGGTGGCAGTTAGCAGAAGTCTGGGCTCCTCCACCTGAGCTTCTCCCTTCAGCTCCACAATGCTGCTCTTGATGAAGGAGAACTCAGTCTCAGCACGGGCATCCATGTTGATGCGAGAGAAAGGTGTGGCCTCAGCATTCATGTTCTGCTTCATTTTAAGAAGGTCACTGTTAGTCACGGCAGAGAATGTAATCTTGGCAGTTTCGGGGTTCAGCACAATCTCCAGGTCGCTCTTGTGGGTGCCTTCATCAGAGTACTCAAAGATGGCCCATTTTCCACTTCCCTCATTGCCCATTGTCACAGTGATGGTACCAGCCTCAAGCTGGGCAAGACTCTTCTGGGTCATTGTTGTCTCGCTGAAGATGTTGGCCACTGGCATGTTCACTTTGTGGTTGTAGGAGGTCTCCAGTGTAGTGGAAAATCCACTCTCCACTGCAAGGAAGGCATTGTTGACAAACTCAGCAGTGTAGGGCTCAGTGGTTGCCTTGGCGGTAGTCTTGGCAGAGGCCTGACCTGTGATGCCATAGAGAGTTGCTGATCCCTGGTGGTCCACGGAGAAGGACATGTGGTTCACTTTGACTGATTCAGTGAGAGACAGGCGGTTTCTCTTAGGGGCAGCGATGTGAGCAGTGGCATCCAGGTTGTATGCCAAGAGGTCAAAGGTAGATGTCAGTTGAGAGTTGAGGGTAGCACTGAACTCTGGTGTTTCAGATGTGGTTGTGGAGTTCAGGAACTCAGCTGTGGTTTCCAGGTTGTGCTCTGGGGAAGTGATTTTGAACTCACCATATAGCTTACCAAAGCAAGGCACACGGCTCATCTCGACAAATTTTTGTTTTGCAACTTCAGCATAGCTCTCAAAGTTGATAGACTTGATGTTCTCCAGGATTCTGTTCAGATATTCTTTGAGGTCATCCATCATCTGCTGGAAGTCAAATGCCTTCAGTTCCTCAGCAAGTTTGTTCTGCATCTCTGTGAATTTCTCAATCAGTGGTTGGAAGTCAACAGATTTCAGAGTGTCAACAGCCGATTGCATTGTTTCCTTCACCTTGTATTGCTTCATAATCTCCACAGCATTATTCATGGCTTGCTCAATCATGTTCTCAATCTCATACTGGGCCACAATCACTTCAACCTTCAAGTAGACTGCATTTAGTTTCTCAACAATGTTGTTTTTCTTGACCCAGGTGACAATGGTTTGCCAGATGGATTTCAGAACCCTGGTGATTTCCTCGGTGGGAACAATATCACGCACAATTTGCACATACTTGTCAATGCTGATGGAGTTGATGAAGTTCTTCAAGTCCTGCACAAACATGTTCACGTCGAAACTCTCAATTACTTCTTTAAGCTCAGTTGTCTTTTCCTCAAAAGTAGCCCTGATATTGTACTTGGCATCAACCTCTTCCAGCATGTCAATGGTGTGTCTTGTCACCCTCTGAAGAGTCATGGTCAGCTTTTCCATGATGACTGGCAGGATATCCATGAAAGGCATCTCAATAACGTGGCTGTCACTATTCTTGTCGTACTTCAAGAAACCAGAGATGGCAAAGTCTTGGTTGTTGTCACCATCCTTGTTCAGGAGGTTGGTGGAGATGGCCCCGGTCAGCTCCATTCCCATTCTCTCAGCTTTGTTGTAGGCAGTGACCTCCTGGTTGAAGGCATGGTTGTTCACCTTGGATTCCATTTTCATGGAGATGCTCTGCTCTTCGGGAACCAGCAGACTGTCAATCTTGTTCTGGAAGCTGGTTTCAACAGTGACTCCATTGTCCAGCTGGTGAGAGGAGGAGGCCCGGCATTCAAGTGAGTGTGTGATATGCAGAGGCTCAGCCTTAAGGAGGAATTTGCTGTAGAGTTCTCCTGTCTGTTTTCCATACAGGTTCAGTTCCCCATCAGAGTTGACAATGCCATCAACAGTAACGGTGAAGGGCTTCACATCAGTGGTCATGGTACCAGAGAGACGCAAGACTGGGGAGTTGAAACGAGCTTCTGCGTTGTACTTGGCAGAGAGTCCAGCGATTTCCAGTTCAGAGCTGTGGGTCATCTGGGCACCCAGGAGTTTTCCGTTGTTGGTGCACTTTGCAGAGGCAGTCTTGTCAGCATAGGTAATCTCATAGGTGTGTCTCAGCTCCTCCTCACCATAGGCTCCCTTCAGAAGTCCGGTGGCTGACATCTTGAAAGGCTCTGCATCAAACTTGGCATTATTGATGAAGTTGGCACCCAGGATTTTAAGATCGTTGTTCACAATCATGGCCAAAATGTATCTATGCACGTCAATGGTAATGTCATGCTTGTAGGAGTTGCTCTCACTAATGATGTTGTCAGACACTGAAGTGAACTTCAGGGATTCCAGGTTGATTTTCAGAGAGTGAGTGGTGTCAGTGGTGATCTCATTGTAGGATGCAGCCATGCTGTCAGAGAGGACCAGGCCATCTTCATTCAGACGGAAGTTCACCAGGTTCCTGGTGTTGCCATTGAAGAGATCAGCCTTGAACAAGCCATTCAGATGTACCTCAGACATACCAGCCTTGCCATCAATCTTCAACTCAGCACTATTCTCCTGGAAGGTTCCCTTGCCGGAAACGGACATGGTGGCACCAGTTGAGTCAATGTTACCCTGGACGGCATTTTCCACATTCAGAGCAAAGATCTGCAGGTTGGTGGTGCAGCTTGTGGTCAGGCCATTTCTGTTCAGAAGCAGGACACCCTTGTGGGCACTGCGGTTTTCATGATAGTTGAGGGAAGCATCAGTATTCATCTCCAGACCATTGTTGTCCAGGGATACCATGATAGCAGCCAAGGCACGGTTTGACTGGTCATCAACCTGAGAGTCAAACCTCACACTGACCTTCTCCATGGTGGCAAAAAGGTCAAACTGGTTGCGCAGCATCCTCTCAGCAGCCTTGGTCACACAGTCGGTCTTCACAGTGAACTCAGCATTCTTGTGCTCAATGTTGAGCTTGGTTGTGTGCTTGATAGCCTCATGGTTGACATTGGTGGTGGACTCAAAGGACTTCTGGTCTGGGGTAACAGACAACTTCATTTTGTTCCTAATTTGGGCAATTGGGGTGCTCACTCTAAAGGTTGATTCAGCTGTGGCCTCTGTACCAGGGTTTACCAAGTAGGTGGAAGAGAGACTGGTGCTTCCAGAGACTGAACCAAGAGTGAATGATCCATCCACGTTGAAGTCTCCATTGATCTCAGAGGCAACGGAGGTCTGAAGAGTACACTTCAGGGATGTCTGCATACCCAGAGGGCTGAATGCTTCAATCTCATACAGGCCTGTTGCCTTCACACTGTCTTGGATAATGTTGGACTGTTCCATGTTCACACGTGTGTCAAGGTACTTGTGGTTCAGGGTGAAAGTCACTGTTGTCTTCAGGGTTTCCAGAGGTGCATCAGAAATTCTTGCTGATCCTGTAATTATAAATAGAAATTATAAATGTATAACTCAGTAATTCCATTATTACTCATGATTGATATACAATATTTGTATCACTTTATAGTAATTCCACAAAAAAGTCACCTTCAGTGGTGTAGGACAGGATGTCAATTGGGCTGTCAGCTGCAATCCTGTACTTGGCAACGTAGGCAGGAGCCTCAACAGAGTCATTGCCAGCAGAGATGGTGGCCTCCCAGTTGTAGAGGTTGCTGTTGACCTTGGCAGAGACCTCAGCCATGCCGAACAAGGGCAGTGTCAGGTCGTACTCAGATGGGATGGAGAAGGCTGGGACCGTGAACTCTTGGGAAGGAACCATCAGACCAACCTGGTGGACAGACAGCTCAGGGGTCCTCACAACAGGAGGGATCCTTAGGTCCTCGGAGGACTTGCCGCCCATTGGCAGGGGGATGGTCACAGTGATTGTGTCCTTGTTGAACTGGTACTTGAATGCACCCTCCCTGTGAAAGACAAACAAAAATGTTAGCTTTTCCTATTTTCAGTCAACTGTAGATCTGCTTCAATTCAGTATTGACAATATGTAAATATAAGTATATGTAGATATTAATAGTAGGTGAAGTATAAAAAATAGTTTCTATTTAGTTAAAAGCACAAAAGCTCAGCCACAGTCGTTCAAGTTTCAGGTTTTTTAAAATATTTTACTCACGTTTGCAGGTACAGCTTCTCAGGCATGGTGGGCATGACGAGTTCTGGCATGTTCTGTCTCAGTTGTGCAATGTATGGAGCATTGGTGGAAACCTTGTCCATCCAGATCTGGGAAGCCTATGATGACAACATATTTATTAGATAACTTTACTTAGCCAACACTGAATACTGGACACATGTCTTATGGAGCAGTTTTTATTTTTATTTTATACCTCAATAGCTTTGTTGTAGATGTGACGCAGCTTCATGTCGGTCTTCACCACCTTCTGGTCCAGGATGTCCTGGCTCAGTTGCTCCAGCCAGTTCTGGACAGCCTCTGTGCTTGGCAGCATCTTGTGGATTTCCGTGTTCATGTCTGATTTAACCTGCACCTTCATGTTCTCCTCTCCTGGAAAACAATATTTCACAAGTCAGGGAAAAATACAGAGATGAGTCCTGAATACTCCTTGCAGTGTGGACCAGTTTGTAGTGAAAACTGGTGTGTACTAACCGTAGATGAATGTGACCCTCTGCAAGGAGGAGGTCTCTGGGAGCTTGATGTCACTCTCAACTTCCAGGGTGAGATCAGCATCCTTCCTCAGAGTGGCTGTCAGGGTTGCATCAGTACTCATGGAAGGCACTATCAGCTGTGCCTGCACTAGACCCTCCCTCATGGCCTCCATCCTATGGAAATAAGGAATGTTCACAGCTCACACACAGCACAAACACATTCCATGCTTTCCATTTGATAGCTTGAATGAGATGACAAGATTCGCCTTGAATTACCGTTTTCTCACAGAGGAGTAAAAAGAGCTATGGACTTACTTGGCACGTGCAATAAGGGACATCTTGGGGAAGTTGTGGTTGCTGACGTCAATGGTGATCTGCTTTCCTCTGGCCTTGCTGTCGGTCATGCCAATCTTGATGCCTGCCTCCACATTGTAGTCAGGGATCTGGATGCTGGTGGTGACGACGTTCCTGTTCCTGTTGTACTTAATGGCAACAGTGGCCTCAGTGGGCTTAGATCCTGAAATGTAAAGGTCAAATAGGTTTGTTGCATGCTGGTTGGCTTTTTCCCTTCAACTGGTTCCAATTGGCTGGTGATCCTACATTTAAAATTTGAAGTGTTTTTTTCATGCTGGTGCTTTATTTGTTTATTGTCATTCTAAATGTGTATCACAGTGGAAGTTAGTGAAAGGTAACATTAGTCGAGTGATAATCCTCCTACCTTCTGCCTTCAGAGCCACCTTGATGGAATCGACCTTCTGACGACCCTCTTTGCCCTCAGAGAGGACATCATAAGTAACAGTGGCAGTGTACTCAGAGACTTCACCGGTAGGCTCGATGTCAACAGCAAACCTGTGAAGAAGGAACTCCTTCAGCATTTACGTTTCTTAACCAGTACGACAAATTCAAACAGAACGTTAAAAAATGTTTAATTGATTTTCAATGAATGCTGCACATACTTAGTCTCTCCATTGAGGGGGAAATAGGGTGCCTCATCAGAGTTGGCCATAGAGTAGCGTGCAGTGGAGCAGTACTTGATTCCGCTGAAGAGAGGGGAGCACTCCTGGACATTGGTTCTGGCCTCAGACACAGAGGGCATAAGAGTGGCCTGGCCAGAGCTCACAGACAGGAGTCTGTTGCTATTTTTTTTAAAAAGAAGACAAACAAATATTCAAATATTTAGTAGATGTTCAGCTGCTCATGTTTTTGGATTCATGCTACAAGAGGATAATGCTAGTATATATGTTGTTGTTACTACTGGATAAGCTAATAAATGTTGGGGGTAGTCATCAAACTGCTGCTGTCTACAGAAGGCAACACATTGAAACATGTGAAGTGGGAGAAAGAGGTCAAGCCTACCTGACTCTGAAGAACTGGGTGGAACCCTCAGGGGCAGGGATGGACAGTTTGATCTGGTTCTTGGCCATGGTGATCTTGGCATTGAGCTTGCTCTCATGGTACATGTTAGTGTGCATCTCAAGACCGGCATCCATAAATTTGGGGATGTGGACTCCCATTTTTGTCACAAACTCCAGACCCATAGAGGGCATGAAGGACAGCTCCTTCTGTAATGCATCATGACATTATCAATTATTCATGTGAAATATAAAAAAACACAGACCATATACAGTAACTTGCATCTCATGTATGTATGTATGTATGTATGTATGTTTGTATGTATGTGAAGAGTTCTGCATCTCAACCCTTCATGTATTTATGTATGTATGTACAGTATGTATGTACTGTATGTATGCTGGCAATGATGGATGTTTACTTACCACAGGCTGTGCAATATTCAGTCCTCCTTTAGCTCTGGGCACAATGGTGCCAGACAGGGCAACTTTGAGAGGGAAGCCGGTGGCCGTGGGCAAGGAGAACCCGTTGTCCATGAAGATGTAGTGGGCAGTGACTGTGTTCTCGGTGCCAGAGGTCCACTCCTGCAGGTACTAAATCAGAACAAAGGAATAGCATCCATGAAGTTTTACATACTTATCCAAATAAATACATGCAAATACACATACATATTTACACCAAACATCTTTTTTGTCCCACATGTTATTCACCAACACATAATGAGTTGGTTTTATTGATTAATAACAGAGGATTATTTAAATGTACATACGTGTTTGGACATTTGCATGGCGAGACCAG
The DNA here is from genome assembly GCF_046254945.1 of Alosa pseudoharengus. Lineage (NCBI taxonomy): Eukaryota > Metazoa > Chordata > Actinopteri > Clupeiformes > Clupeidae > Alosa > Alosa pseudoharengus. Next base: position 12,209,009 of record NW_027468859.1, read on the forward strand.
TAGTATACATGTGGGTCCATTCGGCATATTCCCTAATCTCACTAGCTTTGATGTATCCAAGCTCAGTTCCCAGAATTCTCAGGTAGGCCATGGCCTCTGGAGTCTCCTGGGCTTTCACATTCTTGGCCAGCTTGTTGAAGTTGCGTACAACCTCCCTCATAAGATTCTCAGGCACCTTTAAGGGCAAAGGGCAAAAAATGAAACAATGGATGTAGACGTGTATAATGGAACATCATGTTAGCATACAGACTGTTTCAAATAAATAAGATGAAGAAGAATCCCTCACCTGTTTGTCAGTCTTCAGTTGTATTCCCCAGTTCTCCAGAATCTTAACCATCTTCTCGGGCATCTTGTCTCCAGTCCAGTACATGGCCTTTGACACTGTGTCAGGGAAGAATCCGTTCTTCCCAAACAAAGCCTCAATGGTTGGCTCGAAGCCTTTACCCTCCATGCCAAACTAGAAACAGAGTATGAGAATGTCAGATCAAAATTCAACAGAAAACCTTAAGAATGCATTGAATATGTTACTCTGTATACTATAACCATATGTTATATGACAGTGGTTTGGTGTTTTTAGAAAGAAAAAAACAATAGGCACATACCTCCCAGAGGTCAACTCTCTCTCCAAAGACCTGCAGGGTAGTCTGAAGCATAACCTCCCTGGGGAGCTGGCTGCTTGGGTCAAAGATGACATTGCCCTGCATGCTTGTGTGAACATCACCCTGGGGTATGTGAGCGTCTGTCTTGTAGTTACGAGAGTATTCTCTGATGTCGCCTGAGGCATCAACCTCAATGTCTTGGAGGGCCTCAGCCAGGTCCCTACCCCACCTATGGAAGGCAAAATGTACAGATATGAGCTTACACAAATCACTGAGAGCTATGGAAGTGAGCCAAATGGGCTAATGGTAATTATACAGAATGCTATGAGTAGTGTCAGGGATGTACATAAATGCTTTGGTGTCCAGTTTTTTATTGTCTAGTTTTGTTTGGCATTCCCTTTTCTTAGGACTTACTTCGATGTCTGGGGGTCGTTGGAGTTGATGATGTTGTTGACGTGGGAGGCCACAAAGGCCTTGACCTGAACGTTCTGGTCCTGAGTGAGGATCTTCTTCACCATCTCGATGTTGCTTGCCTCTGGGGTCCTCATCACCATAAGGTAGGCAGCCAGCCTCTTCTGCACGGCACCCTTGCCGTACTGGGATACACGCTGGAGGTTGGAGCGCACCTGTGTGAGAGAGGAAAGACGATGCATATTTAGGAACAAGTAAGGCAGTCCTGGCAGTCTGATATGTTATCTTTACACATATGTATGCATACTGTATTTCCAATGAAAGATAGATACTGGATTTATGTTTTGCCTTTTTAATGTCATTAATTGACATTTCAATTAGCCACAGGTGTTCAATTCACGCCATACAATTAATCCCATAAAATGACCTTCCAAGTGTATTATCCCTAGTTTCACACTTATAGTTAGTTCTGGCTGAGACTTACCTCATCGGTCAGGGACATCTGCCTGAAGGCCTGAATGGCAGCGACCTGGACGGACAAGGTGGTGGTTGGCTGTCTCATGCATTTGAGCAGAGTGCTCTTCAAAGTGGGATCTGCTTGCTCCACTACTTGTCCCATGTTTCCAATGGCCTATAACGAATTTAGATGAGATGATTATACCTCTACCTTCTAAGGCTGAGACTTTTGCAAAAATTGTTATGGAAAAAAAACAACAGGTGGTAAATGCAGGGTTATGTTTGCAATGATACATACCTTCAGGGTGAGGAAGGTGACATCCTTCTCACCAGCACAGTCGGCTCCGAGGATGGAGGCAACAAACTCAGAGACTGCAACAATCTCAGGGGTGATCTTGCCCTCGGCCACAAATTGCCTTGTGATGAGTGGAAAGAACATGTTAGTTTAGAACCAGAGCTTTCTCCTAACACCATAATGCCAGCAGGTCCTCATGGCACTGCATAGTGTTTGTGACTAATGTTAGCGATTAGCTTTTACTCACCTCATGGCCACGTGGCTCAGGGCAAACATGATGGACTTGCTCTGCTTGTACTTGGCCATCTCAAGGATGTCCTGGACCAGACGAGCAGATGGGTTGGACAGCCTTGCCACGGCATAGGTGGCAGCGTCCATTTCAAGGGCGTCAACGTCAAAGTGCCTGAGGCTCTGCAGAATGGCGCTGGTACACTCAGGGGTTCCGCACTGGCCCAGGGCCTGGAAGGTCAGGGGCACGCTGGTGTCCACCATCTCCTTGAGGGCAGGTTTCATGGTCTCGTAGGTCAAGGCACGGAGCTCGGACACCAGCTTCTGGAAGGTGCTGGCCCTCTGGTGACCCTGGGAGTCGGGGAGACTGATGAGCTCCTTGAAGGTGGCCAGCATGACCTCGGTGGTCTGGATGGCATTTTTGTCATCAGCGGCCTCCATGGAAAGAGTCTTCAGGTTGGCATCCTCTGTTAAGGCACAGAGAGGAGTTGCTGAGGTGTGTATGGCACTGTCTAGTGTGATCAGGTTTTTACATCCTTCTGTTTTATTACTTTTGATTGAGTAGTGTCATTGGGACATTGGCTCAATGATATCATTACAGGGATTACAGAACTGTGGCAATTGTTGTTATTCAGTGGAACATTAATTCTTTACCATAGTCGAAGATTCTGTCGTTGATCTTGTTTGTTCCCTCCAGAGTCAGTGTCTGTTTCACCATTGACGAGACTCCATACTCGTTCCTAGATCAGACAAAATTATTCACATTCAGTTGAAGTAAACTGTCAACCAGTCAGTGCAAAATATCTAGCCAATGAATTTCAGTATAATATGAACGAATGGATATGAAAAGATATACAAATACAGTATTCCAATTATAGTAAGCTATCTGTTTCCACAGATAGGTAAAATAAAACAATATTAGCAATATTAATATCAAGGAAATATGTTGGGGACATAGGCATACCATATAGGGGATGGAGGGGGGGTCGACCCCCCCCCCCCTCCCATAATAAAAATGGTCTATGCAACCCCCCTTTAATCATACATATTATAATCAATGGAAGGCTCAACCCCCCCAAATGTTCAACTCAAAGATTTGGCCCTGGTTGGGCGGGGGGGGGCAAAAACAGTAGAGAAAATTACTCACTTGTTGGAGAAGGGCAGGAGGATGTGCTTCTCTGTGCAGCTGCCAGAGGTCATGTGCTTCTTCTGGTTGTCGAACTGGTAGGTGCAGGTCTGGGTGCTCTCGATCAGCTTGGACAGAGGATAGTGCTACAGAAAACAGGGGAAGAAACTGTATCACTGACCTGCAAAAGTAATGTTTACTTGCTTTCACTATTTGCCTTGAGTCTGTGCTTGTAACTAGAGAAGATTTGCCACTGTGGGACTAAATAGAGAGTGCCTCTACACAGCAGTGAAATGCTAGCGTTTCAAAACATCTACATGATTGTACATGTTTGTACACAGGATTTAAAGAATAAGTTCTAGAACAGCTACGGTATTCAGAGTTCTTTCTAATGTTGCCGTGCGCCAAATGCTGAACTTTTTAAAGGGATTATTAGGGAGTAAAAGAGTCAACCTAAGATGTGCAAGACGTTGCAAGAGTGCTCACCATGCCGGTGATGATGGCCAGGGGGCTGGTGGCCTCTCTCTGGGCCACGAAGCCGTCACAGGCAGACAGATCCCTGGTGATAGTCACATCAGTGGCAATGTCCTCCCTGGCGTTGATTTTGATTCCGGCAGTCTGGCAGATTCCATGGACAGTGGCCTGGAGGGTTCAGAAGAAGAGAGACGGAGAAAGTTAGAAATTTATGAGAATGGAGATGGTTTGGTCCAATCTCCTCTTGGCACAGAAAGCCAGTTAATTCGATTTTTAGTTCTGTTAGAATACACTTAGTAAGTTTGACCTGTAACTACAGAAAGAAAAACAAATGAAAGGTCAACTGTAGGTTTGACCAACCATACACAGGATGGCCTTCACCCCCCCTCCCAATCCTATCATGCTTGGATTGTGCTGCTGAAGTATTTATTGCCTCTGATAGCAGCAGTAATCTTATCACTCTGGTTATAAATGTTGTCTTACACAGGTATCGAAGTGCCATGATTTAATACAAAGTGATTACTCAGAATGCCCCTAAATGACTTGAAGGAAGTGAATGGAAAAGGTTACTGAGGTCTTTACCATGTTGTTGTTCTTGTCCTCCTCCAGAGAAGGCACCATCAGGGCAGAGACAATACCCCTCTTGATGTTCAGGATGTTGGTGGGCTCATCCTGCTCCGGGAACAGTTTGACTTCGGTCTCGCCCTTAACGGCCACCTTCAGGGAGTTCCTGATCAAAACAGGGAACATGAGAATTGTTACATTAATCACTGCTCCCTGAGTTCTTGAGAAGCACTTTGCTTTGTGTATAAAAAGATCACACAACTTCTCTAGGATTTCTGGTATTTTTCCTGTCTCATTGTGAGTTTCTCATAATAGCCCCTGATGTTATTTGTTTGTGTTTTCATGATTTTAATTTGCTGCTAAGCTAGCTGTGTGCCAGAGTCTTGTGAGTGGACATACTTCTCCATGGCGGCGCGGAAGGCATCTGCCTCGGCGGAGGGCCTGTAGACAGGTGCACCATCACTGCGGGCGTCCACCAACTCGCTCAAGGAGCACTCGGTGGTGCGCAGGACGAAACTGCATGTCTGAGGGACGTCGATTTCCACCTGAGGAGAAGAACAGGCATGTTTAATGTAATTGAACCAAATAATACCAGTATAACGTGTATGGTCCAGGGCTATTTGTATAAAGAGCTTCAAATAGATAGAGCCTTTTAGATAAGCCTGTTTTTTTTTTTCAAATTGTGTATAAAAGTTTAAATTAAGGGAAATATCAACTGCTAGAAATGAGGCATTTGCCTATAGTCTTGCTATCACCATCTACCCGGTTGAATTGCCTTAAGACAAATTGTGTCTGAGAAGTGGAGTGGGGTTGTTTTTGGTGTCAGACCCACCTTACAGCTGACTTTGGGTCCGTTCTTGGTGTCGCTAGCTCCATTCACGGTATTGTAGGTTTCAGCTTCATACTGGTACACGTAGTTCCTGAAGTTCTTATAACGTTTTGCCACTAGGAAAGAGAAAGTTGAGCAAAAAGGTCACAATAACAAACAGAACATCTGCTGTAATGAAGAAAGAAAGAAAACAACAGGTGGGGCAACTAGTGTCAACTGTAACTTTAAAAAAGGACATGTTGAAACTGATGTAATCTATAAAAGCCGATAATGTTGATAGCAGAGATGGACTGTGGCACACGATAAAACTGATAGGGTTGAGCAAGGGAACAGAATGCCCTAAACAAAGACTGTGATCTCATCTCATCATCATCATCAACATCAGGGTTCAAAGTATCTTGCTTAGTTGGAAGGAAAATGGGTTCAACAGGTGAAGTTGTGCAACACATCATGAAGATGTTGAGCTCATTTTACCAATCTGATCAGCATCCCCTCGGTAGACTCTTTCAGTTTCATGTGTTTATATTATTCAATGCAAATTATTCCAGCACTGAAATATTTACAATGCCTTGTCTATATGCGGTCATCTTTCCCATCTTACTAATTGTACTGAAGTGTCTTGCTGTTCTAAATTATAAATTTGACTTCAAATAAACTTACAGAGACATGTTGGAGTAGATTCCTCTGCACTCCCCACATCTTGTTCTGGTGAAACAGGAAAGTGATGAGTCAGTTCAGTTCAGATTCAGATTCAGTTACCCTCAAGTCATACATGAAGGCCATATTCAGCAACAAACACAGTAATCCAAGAATTCCAAGCATTTTTGTCCGGACAAATTATATGAATGGATTTGCGTGGTTGTTTTTTTCAGTCTATCTATAATGATAGCATTAAAGATGGTCTCAGAGTTAGGAAAGAAAATCTAAAAAAAGATCACCTTTTTACTGTTTAGGTACATGTAGCCTATTTGCATAGCAGATACTTTGGTTCAACACAGCTCTTAACGACAGTAGAGAAGTAAACCATTCCAACAACATTATAATACAATACACAATAAATTGTCTTTAAGTTGTCCATCAAGGATTAGTTTAAGGCTGTAAACAGAGTCCCTCCTGAGGTGGTGTGATACTTACGAGCTAGAGCGGTGCTCAGTAGCAGCAAAAGACAGAGCTTAGTATCCCCCATCTTGAGTTGGAAAGTAGCTCTGCAAGCTTATGAAGCGAGTCCCCTATCATACGAAGACTGACTCCTTCCCAGCGCTTCAAGGCTTTTATACTACTTACCTGGTAGGGAGGGAGGATGGGCTGGAGTAAGGTGAAAGGGGTGGGGGTGGGGGTGATTGGGGGGGGGGGGGGGGTCAGTCAGCAATTGCAACAGTTCAGCACTGATTCCAAAGTTCACGCAGCCGCTGTGGCAGGCCAAAGGCGAACCTAGATCATAAACACCACCCAGGATCAGTCAGTCAGCACGGGGCCTGATGAGAGACGCTGATTGCGTCTGATTGCTGCCTGTTTCCAGGGACTCAGTCACCTCTGCCTTTTTTGGAGGGTTTCTGTTACATGTAGACCCCTCTGGTCAAAGGTTCTTGGTTCTTGAAAAGTCAACTTGATAAGAGGTAGAAAAAGATGAAATAGAATATTCCAGTAAAATGTCAAACCATTTAATTCCCTTTTTTATTCTTTGGTGAATATGTGTTGTGTCTTTTCCGCCCCATTCTCGGTCGGATAATCAATTTTTTTTTATTTCATAAACCCAATTGTTATAAAATGCCTTATTTAATTGTGTTGTTGCTAATCACTTTATTGATTTTTTTGTTGTTGTTAGTGAACAATTTGGACTTTAGATAGCTCCTAGCAATAAGACAACAGTAAAACTAGCCAAATATTGGTTAAAATGTATTTTACATTTTTAATAGGCATTAGAAGAATCTGCAGGGTTTATAATTACTGATGCTTTGAATATTGAATATTAATACACAATAATAATATGAATGGTTAAATCTACTCCAATGTTATTTCAATTACAAACAATATATTTTACGCCACAATATATAAAATATATTTCTCATATCAGAATTTCTTGTCATCTGTTAATGGGCAATTTCACGCAAAACTGTCACGTTCATAACGCTAACTAAATACCATGGCATTGTGTTGCCGTTATGGATGTGACAGTTTTGCGTGGAATTGCCCTAATAGTATGAGGTAATGTTAGAATATAGACATGCAATCTCTAGGACAGCAGGTTCCAGAAGCCAATAGCCCATAATACATTGCCGTTAAGCAGATGATAATTACAAATGAGTCATATGTCACAACCTCAGGTATTATGTATGAGACTTGAACCCACAACCCTCCCAAGTCTTATCTACTGTAAGGTAGTCAAAGGGAGAAATTAAACAAGAAGGAGTATGATGGCTAATCACATTATAATGTATTTAAAAATAGAAAAGTCTCAAGAAATTAAAAATGAACTTTAAAATGCTTATTTGTCTTTGGAAGTGTCAATAGAACATTAACCTTAATATACTGTAATATAAGTTGTCTAGCTTTGAAATCCGATGTTCATGAAGTGACATTAAATTGATGTTAAATAGTGTATTTGAAAAATAACTTACAATTGCATGAATGGATCTTAAATATTTAACATCTTATGATGTGATGGAGACTAAAGGAAAAGGAATCAAATTCCTTTTGCCTTTTTTGAATTGCAGCATCGGGTATCTAATTTTTTAGCTATATTGAATCACTCTCTCTGAGACATCTGGATGAATGCCACTGTTTGCTTGTTTTATCACATTATCACTGAAATAAAAATTACAAGGCTAATGAGTCACCTATACAGACATGTACGTTATGTCTGCAGTGCATCTGTGATTACAGGTCTGTAATTGCGGGCATGCAATAAAACTGGAAAAAAGAAATGAAAAATAAGGAAATGCTTGTTTAATGACACATGTAGGCTAGGGTAAAGGCTATTATGTAACTGTAACCTTTTGCCTACAATGACAGAAGTCTCTGCAAATCACATATGTCTTGTGCTGTCACCAGTACAGTGGAGAAGACATGCTTAACAGATAAGCTGGGGCACAGGACTCTGTAGCATACATTCATGTTGCGTAAGACAAGCTGTAGCAAGCCATCCTGACTGATGAGCTACTGTATCAATTCATTATCTCTTGAAAAAGAAGTTGTCATGTGCTTGAAACAAGAATAATTTCTTAGTGGCTCATATTTTGAAGGTAGGACAGATTTTAACACTTTAAAATTAAGTGAGAGAATTAATACATCAACATTTCTAGGAGTTTATGATAAACTTTTATTATCCTGTTAGAAGCCAGATTTTACCCATTCCTTTGTGTAAAAGTGGCACTTTCACAGAGACAGACTTCTTGAAGTTAATCTTTATTATTATTATTGTAATAACTGTATAGTTTATTATAGGGCACAGGCATTCAACTGAGTATTCAGAACTGGGGTTTCATGAAATATGGAAATAACAATTCCCAACACTTTTCAGCTATACACAACAAAGATGTTAAATTCCTTGTGCTATAGGTAGGTGATTTCCCACTGCATCAACAACGAAGTCTATTTACAATCAAAAACAAAAACACCAACAAAGCAACCTTTGTGGGCCAAAAAACCTAAATACAAAAATAATTATTCAAGTCCATAGGCGTCCCTGTGCACAAGCCTTTAGTGATACAGGTGCAGGTGAGGCAGGTAAGTATAATCCAAAAAATAAAAAATAAAAATCACCACACACTGATCACTATTAACGTCGTTTTTATTTGGAGGGAACAACGCGTTTCGCTAAGCGCTTCATCAGGTTCGCTCTGCACCAAAAATAATTATGTTTCATTGAACTGAATGCTCACATTAATATTGACATTGATCGGGTCATACATATCCACTGCAGTCAGTGATGCAGTCTAGAGATAATAATGATGTTATCACAATTATATAAGGTAGTAACTACACGGTAGATTATAATATTTTAAAGGCACTGACATTCACTGGGATTCCATGAAATTGAAAATCAGAACATACATCTAATCTCGTTTTATTCTTTAACAGTCTGGAGATGATTTGGTTTCCAACAAATGCAAATAGTGGGAGAATGAATTGCTGTGTCACTGTCCCAGCCTTTCATCATGAGGCCACACAGGCCTTAAAGGAAAAGTTCGGTATTTTACACTTAAAGCCCTGTTTTCAGATTTACTCCTCCAGAACGCTGCATAGGTGCACTGGAACAATCCTTCCTAAAAAGCATTAAACTTTCGTTTACAAAGATGTGAAACTCACCGAGTGGTCAGGGGTGTTCGCTGATATGCTCACACAAGAATCGCTGCAAAAGATGCTTTCCAACAGGTGTTTACAATGCATTGTAAAACTGTGGAGCTATTTTTCCAAACGCCTCACACCCGTACATTCTTCCGTTGAGAGCTTGAATAATAGACACTCCAGCCCAGTTGGTGGTGATGCACTTGCACCTTACACGTCTTGTCAATTACAAGCAAACCATTGGCATTTCATTGAATACACAGAAGAAGCAGAAGATCGCTGTCTTGAAGTATTTTGCTAGCCTAGAAATCTAGACGCGCCCCTAGCGGCTGCCAGGGCTAGTCTAGCAACTCTACGTTGACTTGTGAGCTCTAGAAATCGAAACTAAATCTGGCATTGAAATCGTGTATAGAGTCGTTTGTTGGGCTTAACATAATGATTGATGGCAGAGTTGCAACGGTTTGGCTTGAATTCCCTGCTACTTGAAAACAAATATCATATTGCGTCCTATTGCGTGCAGAGGGAATTTGAAAGACAACTGATTATCCCGACCCTCGGACTGAGCACTGCGAACGGTGAGTGCCCATCCTACATTATAATGTGGGTCTGGCTCGCCAGGCTAGTATTTTGCAACAGACAGCTAAAAATGAGGCGATTTTGTGCAGTTCCGAATTGCGGGTAAATTTGTAGCAAAAAAAGTTGTCACAGACTTCCTTTCAAAGATCCAGAAAGGCTAAAGTTGTGGCTGGAATTTCTGGGGTTGGATGTGAGCACACCTGTTGAGAATCGGCAGAAAGCTGATCACCGTGTCTCTGCGGTCTGCATTTTACTGATCTTCGCTGGAGGTCGAAAGAAATCGCCCAAAAAGCTCTTTCGCCTGAGAAATACAGCGGTTCCCACATTAGGCCTACCTCCTGGGACAACAGAGTTGGAAGAACTTGGGGTAAGGTTGACATTTTGTAACGTTTGTAACAAGCGGAAAATTAACTTATTTGTTATGTCCATAACCTGTCATGTTCACATCATAAGCCTAACACTAACCCTAGCCTACATGAATAATTTGGCTACATGATTTTGTACGTTTACTATTTTTTTGGCTGTGGAACTTTCATGATGAAAACGTAATGATTCAAGTAGGCTATCATTCACATCGTGCAAGTTCCAAGACATTTTAGCATTAGCCATGGTTGGACGTGACAATAATTTGGATAGCGTAGTAGCCTACAATACCGCGACTGCATAAGACTACAGAAAGATTACAAACAACCCCATATCCGTTTCCGGCAGCGGAGTAATACCCGTACCTCACAGCACATCCAATACAAGTCAATGGAGTTGGACAAAAACTACAATAAAACCTGTTGGAAAGAATCTTTTGCAGCGATTTTTGTGTGAGCATATCAGTGAACACCCCTGACCACTCAGTGAGTTTCACGTCTTTGTAAACGAAAGTTTAATGCGTTTTAGGAAGGATTGTTCCAGTGCACCTATGCAGCGTTCTGGAGGAGGGGGGGGCGCTATACCACAGAAACCGAAAATTCTCAGGACAGCAGCATGTGTCCAAATTTCAATCTTAAACGTTCTATTTAATCATAAACTATCTGAAAACAGGGCTTTAAGTGTAAAATACCGAACTTGTCCTTTAAGGTGATATCTTCTGATTGTCCCTGAGGACATCTTACCAGAGAGAAGGGAAGTCCAGTGACCTCCTTTGATTATGTTTGAAGCTACACGGCTACAAAGAGAAATGATGGAAGAATTTGTCAGTATTTGTTGGACATCCCATCATGAGTGTGGAGAAGGGTGGGTCTGGGACACTGTTGAGCCTTCTGAAGGTGCCATGGGACTAATTCAATGAAACGCATGACGAAGGGTGCCTGTTTGATAACCCCAAGGAAATGCTCTCGAACTCGAAGGCTGTTCTGTTGGTGATTGTTTTTTTCCTCCACAAACGTTGCTTTAGTGATTTTGTTTTGACGGTAAATTGAAGACCTCTGTGTATGAAATGCGCTATATAAATAAACTTGACTATAGTATACATTTATGAAAACAATGTGCAGTCACTCAGCTGTGATGGTGGCTCTAAGCTCTTTTGTGATTTGCAGATGCTCACAGCTAGTTAGTGCTACATATTTAATTTAGATACCATCCTTTCAAATCAATGTTCATTTCACAATAAAAAAAATACTTTATATATAAAGTATATTTCATCTACTAATCCTTTACTAATCCTTTTAGTTTTTCTTTTTCTATTGAGCAAAGATGAAACAACAAGATAAATAAGAAGGCAATGTATGACACAAATAATATGTTCGCTTTATCAAAGGTGCAAAGGATGTAGGAAATACACTGTTTGACATCTTGTGTATGATCAATGAGTTCATCAGCCAGGTTTTAGCAGGTTTGATTGGCTCACTGTTTCAAACTTAAGTCTGACCTGCTTCAAAGAAGTGCTGTTACACTCTAAAAAATAATGGTAATAAAATGGGTTCTTCAGACCAATACCATAGAAGAACCTAGTGCTTCAAAGAATCTTCAGGGCAATATAGTTCTTTGAATAACAATTTAAGAAAAAGCAGACATGAAAATAAGCTTTCTGAAGAACCATTTCCAATGTGAAGAACCTTTCACTTGATGTAAAGGTTCAACACAAAGTCATGGTTCTTTATGGAATCATATGAAAAGAACAATTTAAGCACCTTTTTAGAGTGTATGTTGGAAAACAACAAAATGCCTGTATACTGACCTCCTTTCACTGGTTACCCAGTTCATTAGACAATAATAGTACTATAATATCTGAGCAGTCGTGATTTTATCTTGATTAATTGAACTGCTATAAAAATGTATGCCGGTCTACTGATAATGGTGACCTTAGTTGCCAGCAAATATATCAGGTCAATCAATATGAAAAACAAAAAAGGAAAAAGGATGTAATGAAAACATGTTGTTGCCACTTTAATTGACATGTTGATTTGCCCTGGATGAATGCAAGTAAACAGAATCGACTACAGGAAAGATTGCTGTGATTTCAACTACCCTGCTGAAAAAACCCCCAGCTAGAAACCAGCTTATGCTGTTAGCTGGTTTTAGCTGTTATTAGTTGGTCTTTTCTGGTTTTCTTCCAGCTCTTGCTGGTCTTTGCTGGTGTAGCTGGTTGGGCCACCAGGACATGCTGGCGTGACCATCTGAGGAAGCTGGTCAAGCTGGTGTGACCAGCCTGTTGTTTGAGATACAGCTGATGTAATCCCTCTAGTGGTTAAACTGCATCATATATCCGGTTGCAATATATCAGTTTGAGCTGACAGACAACAGCAAAATCATGTCCCAACATGCTATCAGTGAGTGGGGAGAGAGAGAGAGAGAGAGAAACAGCGAGAAGGGAAACATGAACAGATCTAAGGTTTATGCTGAACCATCAGAGTGAGAGAGGGGGAAAGCAAGCAAGAGGGAGACTCAATCAGTCACAGTTCACCTTTTACTTTAATACATTTGATGCTTGTGTCAGCAAAAAAAGACAAGATGTTTCTTTAAATAAAAACTCAGAGGGAGAAAAGGTGTTCAAACTAGTGAGAATAGTTTTCACATATACAAATAGGCCATGGGACAACACATATTACTTGAACCAGTCAGTAATCACAATACATTCTTCAAAGAAAAAAAAAACACAACAGCACAATATTGCATTTATTGTTCCATTACTACTGTATACAGGATATTTTATTTACTGTTTTGTTAATGAGACACACTAAAGTCCACAAGAGAAGGAGTTTGCTTTCTTTTATGACTACAGTCATACCATTGACTTATTCTACGTTCTATAAATGTAGAGAAGTAGCCATTTGGCAAGACCTAGTAAAGCTGTCCTCAGAGAACAAATACAGCACTTTGTAGAGTATGTTTTTCTGTAACCCTGAAAGATAAGTGCACCATATCTTTAGGGTGTATGCCAACTAACACCAAACATGAGAGATGAAATAGTTCCACCAGTTTATATACCCTTGTACTGGTGAGTTGTGATTATTTTAACAGTTGTTTGGTGTTGGTTTAAGGAGGATTCGAACATGTATGGTATAGACTGGCCAAGTTTGGAATGGCCAAGTTGAGAACTAACCAGTGTATTTAAATGTAATTTACCAGTTTATTATTCATCTCACATATGTCTTCAAGACTTAAATATGTTTGCCACCATTTACAAGGACACTGAATAAGAGCAAAATAAGAATTTCATTATTTTCAAATTTCAAATAGGCTATTGTTATTTTAGTCAGTTAATCTAGTCTATTTTGCAGAAACCATTGGTTGGCCCACTTGCATGAACTTGTTGACACTGTTATAGTTGTTGAAGACTAAGAAAACATTGCTATTTGTTTCACACAACATCTGCACAGTTTCACTGTAATAGCTGCTTTGTGTGCTTTCCGTCAAGTCATCATCAAGATTCAGATTTGTGCCTGCAGTGTACAACGGTTGCAAGGTACAACATGCATACAACCGAAAAAACTGAATGTAGAGAAACCCAGTCAGGATGTGCTACACTTAACAGAACAGCCCCCTTGATGCGGATGGGCTGTTGCCTTCCAAAGTCTTGGCTACTGGTAATTAACAGAATCTACTTTTAGGATTCTGGGGTCTGGGTCTCCCCGGGTCCTATCAGAGCAGAAGATGTGGATTTTCTCTGCTTCATGGCTCTTCTCTCAGCTAAGATTCATTTCTTCATGGTGCCAGACATCTTACGAAGTCCCTTGATACGGTACAGTAAGCCATTGATGAAGTCCTGTGTAGGGGAGAGCACATGGTTAAAGGGGAACATTTTGTTTTGTTTATCGTAACAAAAGCACAGCTTCATCTCAAAGTGTCTTATTAAACCCCTTTATGATTCTTGCATCGTGAGCCAAAGGTGTTTGCCTGTTTGCTGTTTCATCCTGAACATCTATTGCAGTACACTCATGCCACTCATTCATCTTGCACAATCGGATTCATGCTGCACTTTGGTTTTGGCCATTCTATTTTCCCCTTTGCCTCACCTCTTTTGGCTTGTCACATTCATGTAGGAGTGTCTGTGGAGAGCAAGAAAGAGGAGGCTATACTTTAATCAATCTCTGTTAGATTCAAGTGGATCAGCAGATGCATTTTGAAGTTAAAACATTTTCACAAACACACAGTATACATTACACTCTTATACTGTCCACACTGAGTGATTGAAATATCCCATAAGGCACATCAATGCTTTGTTGTGAAAAAATCAGTTGAGTAAGAATTCCCATATGTGTTGAAGTGCCTTATTCTTATTTCAACTGATATATATATATATATATATATATATATATATATATATATATATATTTTTTTTTTATTATATGTTGTCAATTATATGTTATTTCACTTTAATTCAGGCTCTCACCCGCAGTTTTGACTTCTGTTCCTCATGTGACAAATCCAAGAGCTCATCAATGTCAATTTCTAATTCAGGGATATCATCCTCCTGGGAAGAAAGATTAGGTCAGGTGATCAAGACAAAAGATTTGGCACGAGGTTGAATACTGGAAATCCATTTCATTACCATAAGCCACATGAAGTCAGTCTCACAAAAAAAACATGTGTGGATTGTGTGGGTTGAGTTGACTGTATTTCCTCTCAGAGAAAGGTGCTTTGTTTGAAACCCACGCACGAACGCCAACACACAGTTCAGGACACAGTGTCTTTTGTTCTGATGGCCTGCAGTGTAGACCCAAAAACTACCCAGAATGCACTGAGTGCACAGAGGACCCGGTTCCCCCACAGCCTATGGACACAGAAACAGAAATGGGTCTGTCTGTGGTCCATTTGCGTTCAGTGCATCTTTTATGAAGGCAATTCTCTAAAAAGTATGATATTGACATACGACTCAAAATTGCATCAGAGTGATGGGGTGAAATGCTTGCACATTACACATTACAGTTCTTTTTAATACAATGTGTTTGATAGTGTAATCAAAACAGCCAGTCAGAAAACGCAATTTGGGGTACAGCTTGCTTTTTGGTGAGTTCTCTGTACCAGCACATATTATACTACAATACAACGATGACAGAATACGAAGCAAAACAAAGAAAACAGAAATAATTCGAGGTATTATTTAGGATCCACTTCTAGCTCAGATATACCACCACAATTAGACACTGGATATATGTAAGCTCTGACAGTCTAGGCTAATTTTGATCAAAAGAAAGAACTGGATCAATGATTTGCGGTAAGCAGAACTTTAACTCAATCAGATAAATGGCATCCTGCCTCAGCAAGTTGTGTAATGACATTTTGTGTCCTTCTGAGTTAATCAATTACACTATAAAGACACACTATGGACCACCGTCCCTATTAGCCAGTACGCAAGTGGTCATTTTTTTACTATCATCTATTATTCAACAAAGTGGAGATGTAATTGGAAGAGAGAGAGGGGGGGGGAAGGAAATATCAATCTCTGGCCCACTTCCTGAGAAAATGGACTCCTGTTGTGGCCTGCGGTGTAGGCTCTGGCCACTCCCCTGGGGGGGGGGGGGGGGGGACGACCGGCTCACTTGGACACCGGGATCTGATGATTATTTGATGTTCCCAGCAGCCTGCTAGATTTGGTCTATGGCCATTTGGTGTATGGCTGCTGTCACATGGACTGTGTTTACATGGACTCCAGTATCCTGGTTTCAATCAAAGATTCAGGATTCAGGATATGGTACTTACATAAACAGGGAGGAAACTATTGTAACACAAAAACGGAATACTGATAGTAACCGGGTCACTCAAGTCCATAAAGGCAGTCATAGAGCTAAGCAAGGGGCATAAGAATGGGTCCGCACTTGGAGATTACAGAAAGACTGGAGACCTGGTTGCAAAGTCAAATGAGCATTTACTTCAGCTACATTCAGTTTGATTTGGGTTTAAAAGTAACTTCCCCAACACTGGTGAGTAAAGAAAGAGAGAGAGAAAAAGAGAAAAGAAAAGTGCAACACTGCTTGCTCCACGGTGAAACTAATTTATTAATAAACTGACGTTTCAGTCTGTCATATCTTCATCAGACTTTTGTGTTGCTTTGAAAAACAACAACAACAACAGCACTTGGTTAAATGTCTCTATATGTGTGGAGAGCTGAGGAGGGTGGAAGTGCAGTGTGGTGGAAGTGGGGTCCTCACTGTTTGGCTTCTGCTCACTGAGATAAAGCTAATTTTAATGTGTCGGTGTTTATCGCGCTTCCTGCGCGGGTGAGTGCTCTGTCAGTGCCACTTCGGTGGAGCCATTTCCTATGTTTGGAGAAAAAAGTACTTCCAGGAAAATACACAACCAGTAGTTTATAGTTTATCAGTGCTACCCAGAGTGTTGTCTATTCAACTGAAGAGGTTATAACTTCATAAGAGCAAAAGCAATTTAGAGATCATAAACATTTATATCTCTGTGCATTGTTAAATTCACTTACATTTTGTTTACAACACTGCCATTTTTAAATGCCTATTTAGACAGTAAACATTTTGATGCACCATTTATACTGCAAATGGCCTACTGTATAATAGGCATAGTCAGTGACCGGGGCCTTGTACTTGTGAACTTTCCTGGTCTATGATATGATTCTGTTATTAATCACGAGTCTTGTTGATGGAGGACCACTCATCAAGCAAAGTTGCTGCTCTGTCCTTTGATCATCACAAGTGATTAGGCCTTATTGTCACAGTGACCCGATAGAGCTATCTATTCTGATTGTATGAATAGCTGTAATTATGATCTATTCATGCGAATTATGCCTCTCTGCAAGGAGTGCTGTGGAATACCAAGAAAGGGGAGAAATAATGACACATGAGAGCGAGGTTTCTTTATGTGAAAATCTGAAAACAGAAAGAAAGAAACTGCAGTTTCACTGTATGTATGTCACAGCAACTTTTGATGCCTGTGCATTGACTGTTTTGAGATAAGAGTCATTAGAGGAATATACCTCAGCTTATTGGCACAGATTATTGCTGGAGTTATCTTTATCGAGAACAGTTAGTGACCTGAGATCTCTGGGAATGATAGGAATGCCTAACTGGAAAAAGAAACGACAACTCTCTTACACAACCCCCCCCCCCCCCTCAATATATCTGAGATGAAATAATAATGATAATAAAAATGAAATGTGAAACAAAATCATTCATGTGCCAAATTAGTTTAGTGACCAGCCAGTACATGTATATAATAATTTATAATGATTATAGTTCATTCCTTTTTATGTACCCAGAGCTTGTGTTCTGAATGTAAACTTCAATTGCATGGTAGATGGATGAACGATATTGAGATGTTTGTGGAAGCAGTGTGCCTGTGCTTGTTAGTGCCTGTGCTTGTCACTACACATCACAACAGATAGAAATGATGTTGACAGACGTCAACACTCAAAAGATGCATGTAAAAATCATGCAGACAGGTTTTTTTCTTAAATCTATTCTCAAAGCTTATACTTTTATTATTTTATTAACAAACTATTCTGTTGTCTTATGGTAAAAAAAAGTTGTGTGCTGTCTCATGGAGAGAAAAAGAAAGCAGATCACATGCTTAGGTCCTGACATGAACCCACACTCTGTCTTCAGTACAGTAGTCTGGCATTTTCATTCATTAGAAGACAAAGGAGCTCGTATGTCAGACAACTACACAAAAGAGCACTCTAGGCCACAATGGAAGAGAGAGAGAGATAGAGATACAGAAAGAGAGAGAGAGAGAGCGAGAGAGAGAGAAATGTCTCCTATTATTTGCAGTTAGATGCACTTTACTCTTGCACCCTCTAGCCATGTGTTCTCTTTGGAGCAGGCAGGCAGGCAGGCACGTAAGTTGCGTTCCCCAGATCAATGTGCCATCAGGTATCTATGAGATTTATGATGCCTGTTTTGGATGGAGTAAAAGCATGCTCATTAAAAGCAACTGACTCCATCTCGATTAAAAGCTAAACCTTTTTGAAGGCCTGATCAGACACTTTGATTCTCCCCAACTTTGGACAAGACAAGGTCGCTAAAGACTTTAAAATTGCTACTATCTGACCTGCCCTCACAGTTTCATAACCCCAGTCCAGCATGCTCAGAGTGCTTACATGGAATTCTTTAAATTAAGGATTTAAATTATAAAGACAAAAGTGTTGCTTTCTGAACACAAGTCCACAGACTATGGATATTGAACACTGAATATGGCTCTACAAGCACAAGCCATAACAGTCCTCCTAGTTAAAGCCAATGACTCTAAGACATGCTAGAGGCTCCCACTTGGAGGTAGTGAAAACCAAAAGCCTGTCCTTTCAGAAACACCTTTACAATGTGCATTATGTAGGTTTTGTTGTCGAAATTGGGAAAAATAAGTTTATTTTAATATTTTTTCCCATAATGATAAAACATTGAAGGAACAATATTCTTCTCTAAGGTTCAGATATTTTATTAAACAGTTTGAATTTTACAGGGGAAAAAATGTTGAAGAGTGTAAGAGAGGACCTGATACAACCAACAATCAGTCTACATTGACTTTGCATAATTTCCTTTATCATAGAAATACTTTTGGGTTTGACAACAGAAGCTACATATTGAACCTTCAAAAGCTGCCAGGCACTGACTGGTATGGAGTAGCCTACGTCTTTTGTGACCTCAGTGTCTACATTGGAATATTTATATCGACTGATTATTTGATTATTTATTGTGATTAGATTGCAGTTATGAAGACCTCTGGTATTTGGGACTGGGAGTAGTGATTACTTTGGCAAAGCTACAGTACTTAACCCGAGGATTAAAAAGTAAAAAGACAATGCAAGACATACCCATATATCTGGTTCCAAATGGGAAAAACAAATGTCTGCTCCCATCACCTATCATTGGTCACTCTATGAGTTATACGCTATGAGTTTACGCTATGAGTTGGTAAGACAATACCAGCAATGATAGTCATTCTAGGTTATTAAATTGACTACCAAATTCATAAAGACATGCTACGCCAGTATAACTATGCAATTTGCAAGGCAAGGCAGAACTTTTTCTCTGACATTATAAACAGGAATATAAATAATGTTTATGTGCTTTTCTCCACTGTTGAGAGGTTAACAAATCAAATCCCCCAACTGACATAACACCAGAACTTTTCTCAGTTGACAAATGTGAGGAGTTTGCATCCTTTTTCAGTAGGAAAATTGAAAAAATAAGACTGAACATAACAACACACTTGCAAACAACTTGTTTTAGAAATGCCAGCTACTGAAAGAAGACCCATACACCAAATGTTAGAATTCAGCCCTATCAACTGTGAAACACTAGGCTAATTAAAACGGTTCAAAATCTCAGTTCTGCTACCTCCCAACTGGATACCTTACCCAGTAGCTTTTTTAAATCTGTCTTGCATCTTATTACTGCAGCTGTGCTTCAGATTATAAATACATCTTTACAAAGGGGCATTTTCCCTAAGTCCCTTAAAAATGCTGTTGTAAAGCCCCTACTCAAAAAGAATAACTTGGATCCTTCGATATTAGGCAACTACAGACTAATATCTAATCTACCTTTTATTGGAAAGATCATTGAAAAAACTGTTTTTAACCAATTAACTATATTTTTTATCGTCACAAAACTATTTTGATGACTTTCAATCTGGCTTTCGTGCAAATCACAGCACCGAAACGGCCCTGGTCAAGGTGATAAATGACATTCGTCTAAATACAGATGCTGGCAAAGCATCTGTTCTAGTACTACTGGACCTGAGTGCAGCATTTGATACAGTTGACCACCGTATACTACTCCACAGACTGGAGCGCTGGGTTGGATTTTCAGGTGACGTCATAAAGTGGTTGCAATCTTACCTGCAAGACAGGAGCTACTTTGTTGCCATAGGGAATTACACCTCAACACCAGTATCCCTGACCTGTGGTGTTCCTCAGGGATCGATCCTAGGCCCTTTACTGTTTAATCTCTACATGCTCCCACTTGGCTAGATCATCAGGAAAAACTCAATGTGTTATTATAGCTATGCAGATGACACTCAAATCTACCTTGCACTATCTCCAAATGATTATGCACCCCTTGACTCTCTTTGTCAATGTCTTGTTCAAATAAATAGCTGGATGTCCCAAAACTTCCTTCAGCTAAATTTAGATAAAACTGAAGTCATTATATTTGGCAAAGAGGAACAGAAACTCAAGATTACTACTCCGCTTGAGACAAAGGGACTTAAGGCAAAGGATGTTGTTAGAAACCTTGGTGTTATTATTGATGGCAATCTGAATTTTAATAGCCATGTGAAATCAATCAGTAAATCTTTCTTTCTTTCACTTGAAGAATATTGCAAAATTAAAGAATCTCATGTCAGCAAAGGACTTAGAAAAACTTGTCCACGCCTTTATTACAAGCCGGCTTGACTACTGCAATGCCCTCTTAACTGGACTTCCAAAAAAGACAATAAAGCAATTACAATTCATACAAAACGCAGCTGCTAGAATTCTAACAAAAACAAAAAGAAACGAGCATATTACTCCAGTCTTAAGGTCCTTACACTGGCTTCCAGTCAGCTACAGAATTGATTTTAAAGTATTACTTCTTGTTTTTAAAGCATTTAATGGCATTGGCCCAAATTACATACACGACCTGTTCAAACAGTATATCCCAAATAAACCACTCAGGTCTCAAAACAAAAAACTTTTAATGGAGCCCACCACTAAAACCAAATGTGGTGAAGCAGCTTTTAGTGTGTATGCACCTAAACTTTGGAACAGACAACCTGATGAAATTAAAGATGCTCCAACGGTTTCTGTTTTTAAAAACAGACTTAAGACAAAGCTTTTTAATGATGCATATTACTAAATTTTAAAAAGTTATTTATTTATTTATTTATTTTTATTGTTTGTTTTTTCTTGAATTTGACTATTTATTTCTTATCTTTTGGATTTTATCTTCTTTTTATCCTTTGACTATTTATCTTCTACCCAGCATTTGATCTTCTATTTATATTTTATTCTTCATCCTGCTTTAACTTTTTATCTTGTTTTTCTGATAAACTGTTCCTTAGCATCTGTAAAAGCACATTGAAATGCTCTTATTGTATGAAATGTGCTATATAAATAAATCTGACTTGCCTTGCCTTGCCTTGCCTAGGTTATGTGTTACTGCATGTCACTGCTCAAGCCAATGTCTGTATTGCGTACAATACATGACATGTATTGCATGTATCGAACCTGCGATAATACTCTGACCCAAAATTCAAAAGCACTACACTGAGTGATCGCCTCAGGGGAAGTTATGAAATCTGTAATAAAAGTGAAACTGCACATCTATTATTTACATTCAAATATGGTCGTATGAATAATAAAAAGTGGCATCACTTGTTTTTAGAAAACCGGAGAGAGAAAAAATGGCACAGGGCCAACATGAGTAAATCTAGACACATTATATCCTTCTTTATCCCACTCTCTCTCTCTCTCTCAGATCTCTGTTTGCATTAGCCCAGGCAAATAAGGTAGGTTAATTCAAAAAGCCGCAGAGGAATTGAGCTACACACTCACACTCTCTCTTTCTCTCTCTCACACACACACCATTTTGTTGGCCACGGTTTATAGTTAAATAGGTCACCTTACTCAGAGAGGCTAAGCATGCCTCCCTGAATCTATGGCTATCTGATAGGAAGAGTTAGAGAACCTAGCATGTGCATTAGGTAAACACACTGCTGATCTTCTGTACTCATGATCAGACCCTTACGATACGGTACTCTGTCAATCTCACGTTTCTCTGATCCAATCAAATGTTTTTTTGAAGTGCAGGCTTCATTTCCAGTACACAATGTATAGACCAGCGTGATGATGATTAATTAGTCCATCCCATGCCTTCCCATCCTTACTTTCCTCAACTGTTACTGCTTCTGTTGGGTGCATTTTGGCTTGGAATTGCACTTGATTGAAAACTGATTATTGTGAATTTATTGTTACACTTAAACAATTCTCATAAGGAAACATGTCCCATGCCACATCCCACAAAAACTTTACTTTTACTCCTTTTATGTTTTCTGGTTCATCACTTTTTGTTTCCTGTTCTATTTTTGTCTCTCTCTTAGGGAAAACTAGAATCAGTTCAAAACTTTACAAACAAAACTTTACAAACATACTGTAACTGTCAACCTAAAGTGTTCTCTTTCTCTCTCTCTTCTCAATTCAAATTTAGTTAAATGTCTCTCAATTCAATTAAAGGCTTTATTGGCATGGCCAGTCAAATAAAAGCAGTGTTGCCAAACCACATACATAACAAAAATACAGAAAACATAAAGATATGAAGATAATATCAAATATCTTTCTCTCTCTCTCTCTCTCTCTCTTACCTCACAGTCGAACAGCAGGTGTAGCTGGCCCTCAATCCACTCCTCAATGTCGAGGCGCCGCTGCAGGTCCTTGCGGTCGTACTTGACCGTCAGCTTGCCCAGACGCCGCCCGGGGGGCTCCTCGTCTTCCTCCTTCCGTGGGGTCTGGAACACCACCCTGGGGTGGGCCCCCGTCTCCGAGGCCATGATGGAAACCCAGCGCACAAGAACCACCTGCTTAAACAGCCCACCCACCCACAGCAGCCCCGAGCAAATGGACACAGGGAGGGAGGGGGGGGGGGGAGAGGGAGAGAAAGAGAGAGAGAGAGACAGAGGGAGAGAGAGAGGTCGGGTGAGAGGGATGAGCAGAGAAACAGCTGGTAGAGAGGGAACTCCGGTGAATCAGCTGGTTCAGAAAACTGCTTTCTCTCTCTCTTGTTTTCCCTGAGTGTCCCTGCACTCAGCTCCTCCTCCTCTATCTGTCTCTCTCTCTCTCTCTCTCCTCCCTTTCCCTTCGCCTCTTCCTAAAGCCCTTTACTCTACACCACTCTACTCTACTCTGCTAATCCCGGTCTCCAGAAGGGCTCTCCTCTTCCCTCGTCCTTTTTTGTCAGACATAAACAACATCAACAGCGCTAACCGAACTACAGTTACCAATGCTGTGACCAGTAGCAAAAGCTGCCATTAGGGAACTAAGGCAGTAAACACAATGGCTCTTTTGTGTGTGTGTGTGTGTGTGTGTGTGTGTGAGTGTTTGTGTGTGTGGAGTGGAGCGAACACACTGTGAAGCTTAGCTCTGAGGATAATGCGAAGGCATTGCTAAGGTCAGCAGGCTAACAGCTCCACTGTGTCATGCTGGCGGATGACCAGGGGATGCCCACAGCATCCTGTAAATCTTATGGACGACGGGCCGAATAGAAATGAGAGCTTTTAGTTTCTGCCTGTAAGACAGGACCTTTCTGTGGGTGATTTCAGATGTTTTCTGCACTGACTTGCTTTATTGTCCGTTCTAAAAGAGCAAACATTTTATCTTTATTCAGTGTTTGGAATGAAATATGTGTTTAGTTTGAATAGCTGTATAGCCAATCAAAGGAATATTTGTATTAATATTTGTATTCATTAGTTTTGTAGTATTTCCATAAGTAAGTCCATAAGTTTAATGGGGCAAATCACAACTGAGAGTCTGACCACAACGCATTACTGGTTAAGACTAATTTAATAAACAACACCCTACTCATAGAATTCCCTCTGTTTAGTAAAATGAAGTATTTCGGTACATTTCATAAAATCAACATCAAAATAGTATCTCAAAATCATAATTTTGTCTGTACAAGTTATGTGGAATTGAAGGGTTTTGAAGACGTAACCATTTACTGTATTAGAAATGTCATATAGTACAGTTGAATACATTCATAATTAACAAGTAAACTAAAACTGCAACCTTTTGGTGAAATACAGTCAAAAGTAATGTTAAACTTGACATAGATCTAAATGATCTTACAGGAAATAACAGGTAAAATGCAGTGTAAAAGTAGCTAATAGTGAGCATCAAAGCTAGCTGAAGCAAGATGGCTGTTAGCACAAATACATCTGTTCTGCACAATACTCATACAGTTGCAAGGGAGGAATAGAATATTAATGTACTACAAGTACTGTTTTCTTTTTTTTAAAGTACAGAGATCCCTTGCTCTTTGGAGGACTTGATAATAGAAGGTCAGGTTACACCCTGTACAAAATGGAGTAGCCTAATTAATTCAGGTCTCTGCATAATGAGTGTCATACCTGCAAAAATATAAAGATGTTTTGACATGTCACTTTAAACAATCAGTTTCACAGCATACAGCATCAAGGCTACCCTTTAGGCTGGCCTAAATTGTACTGCCTTCATCTTTTCAAGACAAACATTGTAGTAATGATTCAGGAAATATGGGCAAACAATCTGATCTACTTGAAACAGAGGATCGTAGACATTTATCTCATTTATTGGGTAATTCTGACAAACCTCCCACTAAATCCACCACCTAATTAATACAATATGTCAGGTTGAAGGTTCTCCTTACAGGGTTTCCTAAGCAAAAACATCTGATGACCTATTTTCTCCCTCTCTGTCACTCCCTCTGTAACAGTAAACTGGCATGAGATAGGGCCCCTAGTGTTATAAAGTAGTGGCATACTGTGGGATGCAGAACTCGTATTAACTTCAAATACTGCCATCTGCTGGTCAGAACAGACTGTAATTCTATTTGGATGGGGACATAACAGTGCTGGAATTCTCTAAGTTGATATTATCTCCTTTATTTTATCATTTTTTTATCTCAAAATTGAGTTTTCTGACACTGGGCTGTATGGTGCGCTCCAGGATCCCTTCTAGTCTTGATATTTCATTGTGTGCTGTACAAATTCACGTAGCAAAGTAGCACCAAAACATAACCAAATCTCTTCTATTTCTCAAAATAGACATGGTGTTCTTTTCTTTGGCATGTTCATTTTTTCATCTGTGAACAAAAAGCTGTGACTTGCCAAAAATCTCAGGCTTCGTCTCATCAGTTCAAAGGAAATCTCTTTATTATGTTTTGACAATATGCAACTTTATGGTCCTTAATATGGTTGCTATAGCTAAACGTAATGTGGCCTAAGACATTCAGCAGGCTATGTAGGCCTATCTGATTATATTCCCTGTCATCCACATACACCTGGGCCACTACCAGAGAGGCAGGAGCATCAGGGTGAACAGTGTGAGTGTGTTTGGAGAAGCAAGAACTACGCCTACAATTCGCCCCTGTCATCCTGCTCGCCATCACCTTCCTCTGGAGGAGTTCCGCCACGTTGCCATAGAGTTTGCCAATGACGTGCTGAACAACCTCCTCCAGCTCCCTCTTCTTGGCTTTGAATTGTTGAGCTTATGTGTATTCCAATAATTGTGCCAGAATTCCAAAATGCATATTTTCCGTAGAAGTCTAGTGGGGCTAAATGCCCACCAAGTTTCATGTTCCCTGGTGTTTCGGTGACCCCGGTATCGCTGACCAAAAAATGATGACGGAACAAAAAAAAGTTACGCTAGCGCCGGCCATAATTACTGGTGGACTGGTCCACATTTCAATTTCTCAACATCCCCTACCAACAACCCTTCACTCAACAGCACCATCTACAGGCCGATGGATGTACAATCACTAAATGTGGCCCAAAAATGCATATTGTATGCCCCCCCGCCCATGGATGGAATTCCATGAAACTTGGGCCCAGATGAGCCCAGAGGCTATCAGGGTAATCATACACATGAAATGTGATGCAGTTCAGTTCAGAGTACATCTTAGCCGAAGATGCATCATGTGTTTGCATTTTCACTTTGTACTGGGTTGCAACATCACAAATGAGTGGTTATGGGCTAGGAGGTTGATGCAGGCCCAACATAGACCAACATAGCACTCGCCAGAGTGTGAAACTGAGAGAAATTACTTTTTTTTAAAAATTGCTGTCCAGCCAAATGTATCATAGGTAGGACACGGGAAATCTGGCTAATTAAGTAGAGCGCATGTACAGCTTTGTTCCAACCATTCACTCAACACAAATCAGAGCCCATGCTATAACTCTTCAGTCAAGTACACCAGCTATGATATCACCCGTGTTAAGAGCACAGGTAGAAACAATAGACTGTCTCCCCCAAAATCCAAATTTTGTTTTGCTTATGTCCTCTTCCTCTTTGTGTTACACCCAGGCTTGGAATTTCACCATTCTGGGGGCAAGGCCACTTGGCCTTCAGTTGGGCATATTTGGTGGGGCAAAGGCCACAAGACAGGGCACCAAGGCCAAAGTTAACTATACAGTAGTAGGCTATAAAAATGATCAAAGTTATATTTAGCCTATTCACTGCAGTAGATCTGCATCACTGTATGAAACATTACAAAAACATGAAATATTACATAGAACTGTTAATCATCTGATCATCTAATATTTACAAATATCTAGGCTATATATTACATTTATTTTATATTGGGCCTGTTATGAAATCATGTATTGAACAATTTAAGCACAGATCAGCTTTAAGAAACTCAAATAGCCTAGATGCATGCATTTTGTGATCATTAAGGCTACTTCCACAAACTCTTAGCTGTCCTTTGATTTACCAATATCTAGGCGATATTTGTAACATTTATTTTGTATTTGGCCCGTTATGAAATCATGTGGAACAATTTAAACACATTGTAAAACTTAAAGCCCAAATTTGGAGACATCAATTTATGTCGAACTTTACTGCAAATTCAAAACGGGATTACTCTCGAACGGCAACTGTACAGGGAACTGCTTTACACCTTCGTGTTCGCTAAGGTCCTGTTTAATCTGATATATGGTTTGTCATGTGTTAAAAGAAGGGTTCGTAAAGTATTCCACCGAGATGAATGGGTAGGGAGATCATGGGACGCAAAACCTTCAGTAGAATGTATGATTACATTGAATTATATTATTTACTTTTCTCGCGAACCGTTCAACACAGCAATTATCGGCTAACATCGTTTAAAAGCTGAGAAAAAGCTCTTTCATGTGATACTTGTGATGAACAGGCTACTTCGCGAGTAGTTCAACTGAGCACAGGCTAAATAAAAATTGCTATTAGTAGGACGCAAAGCAGAATATTGAAAGAAGGGGGCACCAAGGCCACCGTGCCCTGTAAACCTCGGATTTTCAAAGGGGCCTCACGGCCAACGCAAGGGGCTACGACGGCCATTCCTACCCTGGCTACACCCCACCTTTACGTGGCCCTTTAGGGGTGAAAAACCACCACTGACACCAAATCCTACTAAATAACAGGAACACCTTTTAAAATGTACCCAACCAGTGGGATTTATTACATGAAAATAAACCATAACAAAACACTACATAGACATGACACAAAGTCCAAATCAAAAGACAAGACAAAATCCTAGGCTGAGAGGCAGCAAGACAGCCAGCAGTCCCCACACCAAAAGCCTCTCCTCAGGAACTGGATCCTGGAGCCTTTAACTCCCAATCAATCAGGGCCAGGTGCTCCCAATGAAGGCAATTATCTGCGGCACACCTGAGCAGAGGTAGAGAGGGGAGAGAACAGGGACAAACAGCACTGGGAACACATGCAGCCGTAACAGCAGCTTTGAGTTTCTTGTAAACACAAACCTTTCTGGTGCACGCTAGATGTTAAATCTCTCAGAAATATCTATATCTATATTTTATGAAGAAACTGTTTTGTTATGTGGATGGCCACTAGTGCTCCACCTTCTCCTATCTTCTGATTGGTCAAGAGTGCCCCTCAGAACTCTCTCTGGTATTTCCATTCCAATGGGTGCACCAAAACACCTCGTTAACATACCGATCACACAAGCCTGAGCTAACAAGGAATGTGAGGCTCACAGCTCATTCATACTTTTGAGCATTTGTTGTACAGTGGGCTTTTCTCTAAATTGTTGTGTATTGTGGAAAGCAAAGGTTTAAAACTCTTAAGGTTTAAACTTTTAAAATACTTTTGAGAAACATCAGCTGGACCAAGCTGAAACTCATTTTAAATATTGGTGTGAGAAAAGTTTGGACATTCACCCTTGGACTCAACCCCTTCAGTCACTTGACTGTAGTTTTCTCTCTCTCTTTCTCCCCCACCCCCCTCTCTCCAAGGCTCATTTTGGTTTTTCCACTGGAGGAACTTGATCTTCCCTGTTTTCTTGCTCGTCTGTTTCTTTTTATTTGTTTTCTCATTTGGAATTCTGGGTAGGGATGAGTGTCCGTCTGTTTGAAGGGAAAGAGCATGCTCTCTCCTACTGGAAATACAGGATCTCTCCGTCAGAAGAAATCATCAACAAGATTTTAAACTTCCTGGAAAAACATGTGAGTAATTTTGCTGTCACTAACTGAAAAGAGAGGACGTCATACAGGGTTCATGGTTAGCATGTTTTTGTGATTCCACATTTGACAAGTAGACTAATGAAAAAATGCTATAGTATACAAAAAGAGAATGCCACAGAGTAACAAATGATAGACCATATGGCATAGCAATAGCAATATAAAGACCATGTAGCATAGCATTTCTGTCTCTATCACATATAATAGTTGAATGAAACATGCACCAATACGTTGAGGCCCAGCACTCCTACTGTATTTGACATGCATATTCCCACACTTGTGGCTCTTCAGAGGAGTCGGCCCTTTGAGCTGGTGGTGGATGTGGGCTGTGGGTCGGGGCAGGGCACTGTGCTGCTTGGCCCACACTTCTCCAAAGCAGTGGGGACCGACATTAGTCCAGCTCAGCTGGAGATGGCCCTTCAGCATTCCACAGCTGAGAATATCACATACAGGTCAGTAACGGCAAGCCATATGGAGACAGAGCTGTAACTTGGAAGACTGTTGTGCCATCACTTAAAATAACGTCTATACTATATAATTATGTTTTCTATTCAGCTGAGAGCTGTGTTCTGTTACTAGTGATCTAGAAATGTTTGATTCTCTGCATTCCTATGGTTTGAGAATATGTTTGGTCTTGATCTATCTATAAATAAATCTAACTAATGTACAGTTAGGCTCATAAGCTTTTGATGAGGATACTATGCATCCTGATAAAGTTCCCTTGGCCTTTGGAATTAAAATAGCCCCACATCATCATATATTCTTCACCATACCTAGAGTTGGAATGATTTTTACTTTTTAGTTAGCCTAATGTTTGATTTGCATTGACAGATGATCTTATGGAAAGTACCCAATGTCAATCGTGAGATATTTTAAATGCAAAGGCCAAGGGAACTTTATCAGGATGCATAGTATTCTGGATCCATGAAATAATTGGCCTTTAAAAATAAAAATCTGCCTGCCTCTATGGGAATTTAATATAGGGGTGCGAATACTTATGACCCCTGTATTTTAAGAAAGAACATTTATTTATTTATGATACATTATTCATTCACAAAGAAAATTGGTGTCTGTAAAGGTTGGATATTTCCTCATTTTTTACATAAGGCATTAAGATCAATTGATTTTATAAAATCAAATGATTTTATATTTCTCTTCTTAGTCAACTTTAGCATGGGTTCAAAAACGTATGATCCTAACTGTATGTAAACATGATGATCATGGCCCCTCAGGATCATTTGATTTGTAGGTAATTTATTTGTTTGTAGTGATTTTCTTAAAATGTGACTTTTTTCATCTTAAAAAAACATTATGTTCATCATGAAGACCTTGTCAGATGCTGATGTCTTGAAATTCAGTATTCAAACATCATGGCCTTATGGTTTGTATCTCTCCCTTTCATACACACAGAGAATGCCCTGCTGAGCAACTTTCTTTTGAAAATGCCGCGGTGGACCTTGTGACGAGCATGTCAGCGTTTCACTGGTTTGATCATCCACGCTTCCTCAAAGAAGCAGACAGGATACTGAAGCCTCAAGGATGCCTTGCACTCCTAAATTACACCATTGTAGACATGGAGCTTAGCTACGGAGACTGCACAGATACTCTCAATCAAATCTGCAAGGAGGTCTGATAAGCTGTTTTCAATCAGTATTCATTTGTAGGCTATATTAACTCATTGCCTTCACCACCTCCAGAATGCAGCATGCATCCATAGTATTCAAGCATCAATGCGATTAGCTAGTGGCAGGAGGCCACCATTTTTAGATTTTGGGTCAATATTGACTGAGTACATGTTATTTGACGGATGTTGTTTGTATTCGAACAGCTATCTGATGCCCTCATGCCATACAGGAATCCGTACCTGGGCACTAACTCACTGGACCTTTACAAGAAAGCCTATGACATGCTTGAATACCCTGACAAGGAATGGTGAGATTGAAATTAAATAGTCATAGACACTGAAGGAACTTCTGCTGCCTGTGTGTTGTTGTTCATTACATTGATAAGCACAGTGATGGGCAGTAGCTTCACCACTTGTTGCGAAGCTACTAGCTTAACTACATTTCTCAATAGCTTGGTGGTAGTGAAGCTATTTTCTGAAGCAGATAGCTTTTCAATAGCTTAGCTTTTTTTGACCATGTGCAGTAGCTTTTACAGAAACTATTTTCCAGAGCATTTGTGGAGCTCACAGCAGATCTTCCTTCTGGCCACCCATACATGAATCATTTAGGCTATATTCTGTATGAATTTGAAAGACAATCTAATTTTCCATGCCAGAGATGAAGCAACAAAATTGTGCTTGCAAAGATGTTGGTGGTAGTGTACTGTGTGGTTTTATTGAGCAATGTCTATAAAATAGGCTGTCAAAATTGTTTGTATTAGTTAACTTGCACATGGTAAAGATAAACTGACTGGGTAATTGTACTTTTAAATGTAACACCAACATTTCAGCCAAGTGGAATCAAACTGGGATAATCAAGAAGTGAACCTTTTACAGTTGAAAATCCACCCAACAATGAAGATGCAAACGTGCATGCACACACATTGTTACATTGCGTATGCCTTTGCTACTGCACTTGTAATATAGTTAAGAGTTAGAGTTAAGAGCTTGATTTAGAGCAAAAAGTTAGCTTGCCATTTATCCTGCAAAAATGGGGCCCAGGAGGTGTCATTGCAAGATATTTTTGTATCGAGAGAATGTGCGCTCATATTAGTAAATTGTGCACCCATGTGCACAATTTAGTATATTGTGTGCTCATTTTACTAAATTGTGTGCACATTTTACTAAACAGTGGCCCCATTTTGTTAAATTGTGCTCTCAATTTAGTAAATCGTTCAAACATTTTACTAAAGTGTGAGCATATTTTACTATATAGTGCGCATGTTTTATTAAATTGTGTGCGCAATTTACAACGGTTAAAATGAGAGCACAATTTAGTAAAATGACACTCTATTTAGTAAAATGAGCGCACTATTTAGTAAAATGTGCACAAGATTTAGTAAAATGAGCACACAATTTAGTAAAATGAGCGCGCGTTTTCTGTATATATACCAAAAAATATCTTGCAATGACCTCTCCACGGTTCTGTATGCAAACTTAAGAAATGGCAAAATCTAAATTGGGCCACATAGGCTATGCACACTCTCTCAGTAGGCCCTACCTGCCTTTCGCTATTGCGTGGAGCCTTGTTTTCTCAAATTGATTTTATTTTGATTATTGTTTTTGAATGAACATATGTTATAGCCTACATGTGTAAATCAAGGTAACTAAGTTACTGTATCTGTTATGACTCAGTTAAGTTGGCTATGTCATTGAAATAACACTGACTTGGCATGAAGCTGGTTTACTTTATTGGTTTATGATCATTTTTTGTAAATTATAAAGTAGCTTCTGATGAAGTAAACTACTTTTGCAAAATGTATGTAACTATGTAGCCTATGCATTTAGTCTTAAGGAAGCCTTTTAAGCTTAATTTAATATAGAGCTAACTTGTAGCTTAGCTCACTACATTTTGTAAGTAGCTTGCCCATCACTGGATAAGCACTTCATTCAAGTGGAATTCATAATTGGGGGGCATTATTTTCTAGAATGTTGGTTTATTTGGAGTAGATTTCTAAATTAATTTCCTGCCTATCACCAAATTCCCCTGATTTGATCTCATCTTTCCAGGTCATGCTGTCACAATCTCCAGTGTATACTGATGGTGTATAGGCTAAACATCAGTGATAATAGTGTCTGTATCCTTTGCCCTTATCAGGCATGAACCTCTTTGGGTGAGAAAGACTGTTCCTCTGTCCAACTATATTGGACTGGTAGAATCCTTCTCTCCCTACCAGGCTATTTTACGTGAAGACCCAGAGAAGGCCAGAAGACTTTCCCAGGACACAACTGAGAGGTGGGGACACACTCCTAGTGTGTGGTAATAAGTGACTAGTTTATAGGTAACAATATCAGGGTGAAAAGGCATCACTTTGATACCCAACATGTAAGTAGTCTGATTGCACATAGTGTAGGCTAAAGGTCTTTAATTAGTCAATATTAAACAAAATTAACCCAATTAAGCATACCAGCATTGCGTCAAACAATACGGTAACACTTTACTTGACAGTATCGACATTAGAGTGACATGAACACATGACACTGTCATGACACATGAACCCTAACCCCAACCCTAACCTCTAACTCTAATCCTAACCCTAAATCTAATCCTAAACCTAACCCTAATCCTAACTTGTTATGACAAAAACCGAATGACACTTAATGACAGAATGTTATGCGTTATGTCATAAACTTATGACTTGTTTATGACACAATCATGACAGTGTCATGTCACTCTTATGTTGATACTGTCAAGTAAAGTGTAACCAACAATACTACTCAAAGCACCATCAATATGGAAATACAGTAAGATATGAAAATGAAAATTGTTGACAGGTCATTGGCAAGTGTCATTTACAGACACCAAATTTCAATTGTGAAATATAAATAAATAGTTCAAATAAAATATTAATTAATTCTCTCACAATCAAATGTCAGATTGTCAGATCTGACATTTTTCCTTCTTTTTACATTATCTCAAGGTTGCTGAAGGCGATGGGGGTGACGTCTCCAGACACAGAAGTTGTCATGTCCATCAGGTATTACTGTCTGCTGGCCCGCAAACCTTAGTCGGCAGAGTTCACCCAAGACCTAACATCTTAACAGTTGGGCTTTTGTTTCAACACTCCTGAGAGGGCAATGGGACCCCGTTTGTTTGTGAGCATATGGAACTTTCACTGTTAGCCTACCTTTTTTCCATTTTATTTTTCTGTCAACATCAATCCACAAAAAATGGATTTGCACTGGAAGTTATGTTTTCACAGCAAACTATACCGTTCTTTCAAATGGCCTACTTGTCACCAATAAATCTGAATTTCCATTTGAGCTGGAAACTCCTTCATTTGTAACGTTAGCACTTCCTATGAGCTGTAGGAAGAACACCCGAACCATCCTTCTCCTCCACAAATTCCTTAAAGGAAAATTCCGGTATTTAGCACTTTGAGTCCCTTTTCTGGTTTGTTTTGGATGAACTAGAGTGGTGGACACCGAAATTTTGACGATTTGTCCTGTCTCGACTTTTCTGACTCGTTTTGAATCGCCTTTGACTACTTCAGAGTGGCTGCGTACAGGCATGCACAAACATGTCCTAAAACAACCCTTAACGTTCGTTTTCAAAACTGTGCAACTCACCAAGTGGTTAGTGGTGTTCGTTGATCTTCCAAAACAAGTAGCGTAGCAAAATACAGTTTCTGTCGTGTTTTATTTGCCATTTTGTAAAATTCTATTGATTTCTGTTGGAAGACTCATTGCATGTTGATATTACTGCGCCACCGTCTATGCTTCAGGCTCAAATATTGAGCAGAAGTTTATACGCGGTTGTGAGCTGTCTGAAAAAATTGTTCCACAATAGCAAATAAGACAGCTGGAAATACTACATTGTACTACACCGGTATTTGATTTTAATAATCAACGAACACCACATCAACAGTGATATGGGCGGGTGCACAACGCACCCTGCTTCTCTCATCCATGAACACGCATCAGTGCACATCCATGCAAAACATTGCAAATTACACGATTACAATGGGAAACATAATTAGAATAAAGATATTATGAAATACATCTCACAATGAGTAGTTCACCATCAATTTGCAAATTGGTAATGATGGATGAAAGTAATTAGGCGAGAGGCAAATATGAAGCACAGCTGAAGACGCACTGTCATGAGATGTAAGCAACATTTTATTCAGTCATTCGAACATTATTGGGTTAAGTGTTGGTTTTTCCAGACTATGTTTTCGATGGTAACCCATTGTCGGTCAATAGTGAAAGTAATTAATTGTGTATAACTGTTTTGTCGTTGACTCGAACCAAGGTGAAGTTAGTTTCACTTTGCCAATGAGTTTAAATAATACACAACTGCAAATGCGTGTAGGCTATACTCTGCTAGGTTTTAGTAAAGCATGGTTTAGTGGAATAACTGTTCCATACGGTCTTCAGAGCAAACAGATTCCTTTAAATGCACTGCTGACTTACTGCTGTGCTGACTATCAAAATACTGATGCGTTGTTTGAAGTTGCGCTGCTTGCTGTTAAAGGGAATGACAGATGTATAATATCTAGTGATGTAGTACTCGAGTCCGGTCTCGAGACCAATTTCTGCTTTCTCAGTCTCGTCTCGGACTTGTTCCTTCAAAGACTCGGTCTTGACTCGGTCTCGGACCACAGTGGGAGGAGAGGGACTCGTAATTTCAGACCGAGTCCTCGAGACCAACGCATTTTTTATGTTCATATAAAAAAAACACACAACACATAACAACAATAATAATAAAATGCAATGTTGACCGGCATTATTTAAAAATGACATCCCATGGTGCAATGCAAAGATACTGCCGTCAGAGCCGTTTATTTATCTCTATGGCTCTGCTGCCGGTGAATGTCTGTAGGTCAGCATAGTCCATATTAAGACGTTAAGACTGCTCTTCTAAACAATTCCCAATCTAGCTTAGTCTGTAGGCCTAATGGTTGATTATTTGAAAAAGCACTGGTGATTTACTTACAAGACGATTTATACAGACAGTATCTTCACGAAGTTTAGCGTTTGCAGCCATCTTGAATTTAGTCACGATAAGTCGAGCGACGAGTAAGAATGAACAGGCATGATAAGGGATCAGATTCCAAAAATAATTGAGTGGAAATGCATGGATTCCAGTTTCTTCCAGTAGCAGCAACTGGAATCCATGCATTTCCACGGAGTTGAAAAGTTCTCAATGTCTCGTTTTAAATGTCAGGGCCCTCGGAAGTCTACCAATGAAGTGTGGAGATACATTGAGCCTCGTAAATGGTGTAAAACAGTGATTTATTTGCATGGCTAGCCCGATGCCGAAGCACCACCATTGAAAAAGCTGTTGGTAGCATCGGCTAACTAGCGCCAGATTTTGGAGTGCAGGGGACAAGCCGAGATGGGCTATGAGACATACGTTCACACTCGGTATCATGTTTCAACACACTTTAGGTCAATATCACACCGGAATTCTCCTTTAACTGGGGTGATATTAAATTATGAATATGAAAACTGACATTTTTTTATGGTCTTGGTCTCGACTCGGTCTCGACTCGGACTTGCTTCCTCAAAGACTCGGTCTTGACTCGGACTCGACTGTATTTGGAAACCAACAGACTCGGTCTCGACCCTTCAAAGACTCGGTCTTGACTCGGACTCGGCATAGGCGGTCTCGTCCCCATCACTAATAATATCTATGGAAAAAAGTCAAGTCATTTTAAGTCATTTGACTCAAGTCATGAATAGCAAGTCAAAGTCAAGTCAAGTCTTAATCAGTTGATCAAGCAAGTCTCAAGTCCTAAAAAATGAGTAGTCATGAGTCTGACTACAATTCGCCCGTCATCCTGCTCGCCATCACCTTCCTCTGGAGGAGTTCCGCCACGTTGCCATAGAGTTTGCCAATGACGTGCTGAACAACCTCCTCCAGCTCCCTCTTCTTTGTTTTGAATTGTTTTGTGTCGGCCTCTGGGAGGAACTCTAGCCATTCAATCATCTCCTCCTTCTTTGTCGTTGTCGGACAGCTTGCCACCTAGCTTCTTTATGTCTCCCACCTAGTTCTTCAGAGAGTAAGTGAAGCCTTCCAGCTCGTTGTGAATGTCAATGCGCTCTTTCAACCTCTTGTCTTCATCAGCAAATTGCTCAGCATCATTCACCATCATTTTGACATCCTCTGGTATCAGACGGTTATGATCTTTGGTGATTTGGTCCTTGTTCCAAGTTCCCTTCTCTTTTGCATTACATTACATAACATTTGGCTGATGCCTTTTAACCAAAACCAAACCAAAATGGAGGATACCACTGACATCAAACGCAAAGGTCACCTCAATCCGTGGGACCCCACAAGGTGCTGGAGAAGTGCCAGTGGTGAACATCTCTGACTTCTTTGTTGGCACCAAGGTGTTGCTGCGAATAAGCTTAATCATCACTCCTTCCTCATTGTTTTCTGTATCTTTCAAGGCCAAGAGTCAGGGGGCACACATCCAGAAGAAGCACATTGTTGAAGCAATACAATGGGTCATGTCATAATTGATTGAAACCTCCATACATAGTAATGAGTTAGTTTCTAGTTAAAGTTTCTAGTTAAAAATAAAACCCATAGTAAAGATGCTTGATATTTCACCTCAACAGCCAATGAAATTACAAGCCTCCCTTCTGTTCTCTCAGAACAACATGTTTATTGACTGGAATTGTTTATAGGCTCAGTCTGGGGCACTAAACTTACATTACTGATAACTATGCTGGTTTTGACCATTAAAATGGGGAATCCTGAGTTGAAACAGTTGAAATGGAAATCTGCACAGAGTTGCATTTCTTTCAGCATTATTGTCATAAAGCACTTGTTGTTGTGTCGTATATGCACTTCTTATTGTGCAAATGAGTTGAATAGAACCCCAGTGTATGTGTGTTCCAATAATAGTGCCAGGATTCCAAAACTCATATTTTCTGTAAAAGTCTAGTGGGGCTAAGTGCTCACCAAGTGTCATGTTCCCCGGTGTTTCAGTGACCCGGGTATCGCTGACCAAAAAATGATGACGGAACAAAAAAAAGTTACGCTAGCGTAGCACCGGTCATAATTACTGGTGGACTGGTCCACATTTCAATTTCTCAACATCCCCTACCAACAACCCTTCACTCAACACCGTTGTCTACACATATCCCACACCTTCCTCGGCAAAACGTCGACATGTGAATACATTGAGCCAATCGTGTGGTGTGATGTGAATACATTGAGCCAATCATATGGTGTGTTGTGAAGACATTGTGCCAATCATGTGTTGTGATCTCGCCGCTGGAGCAAGATTGGTGTCGTGAAGCCTTGCGCATGCGCATTTCTGCCGAAATGGATGCCCGACGAGTGCCCAAAAAGCGTTGTCATAAGGCCGCCGAGTGGAGGGACTTGCTAAAAGGACTTTGATGTAGCCCACAAATGCATGGATGGTATTCCATGAAACTTGGCACGAGCCCAGAGGATGTCAGGGTAATCATACACATGAAATGTGGTGCAGTTCAGAACATCTCAGCCGAAGATGCATCATGTGTTTGCATTTTCACTTTTTACTGGGTGGAAACATCACAATTTAGTGGTTATGGGCTAGGTTGATGCAGGCCCTTGAGACCAACCACAAAAATGTTGTTGGTTCGGGTAGTTATTTTTGCTGTTAGCTATGGGGTGCCGTTTGTAAAATTGGGCCTATTGTTTTATCCAGCACACTTTTAGCACATTTAGCGTTACAACATGTAAAAAAGGGCAAAAAATGGGAATCGTAGGGACACTACTATTATAATACATGATCGTGTCAAAATAGTTTACTAAAAAGAAAGGTTTTGGACAACTCCTTGACTGGCAAGATGGCGGCGAGCAGAAAAACCAAGTGAGTTGTTCAAAACCTTTCTTTTAGTAAACTCTGTGTACAAACAATGTTCTCAATGCTCAAGTTCATGTGTAGAGACACTGATGATACTTCGATCAAAGTTTCATGTTGTGTTGAGCCTTCTTAGTGTTATAAAAATAGCGATTTTGATGTGATCATGTATCAAAATAGTAGTGTCCCTACGATTCCCATTCAAAAGGCCATTTGACCCAAAAACGACAATACAGACAAGCTTAAAAGTGGTGGTTCGGATGTAATTATGCTTATAAACTAAAGTTTGACTCGGGTACATTCACAAAAACACCCCAAGATGCATTTTGGTCAAAGTTATGCTTTAATTAACAGAAATAGTTGCCGTATATGATATCTATATTACAAAGAAACTGTTTTGCGGATGGCCACTAGTGCTCCACCTTCTCCTATCTTCTGATTGGTCAAGAGCGCCCCTCAGAACTCTCTCTTGTATTTCCAGTCCAATGTGTTCAGTCCAAAACATACACAAGCCTGAGCTAACAAGAAATGTGAGGCTCACAGCTCATTCATACTTTTGAGTATTTGTTTTACAGTGGGCTTTTCTCTAAATTGTTTAAACTTTTAAAATACTTTTGAGAAACATTAGCTGGACCAAGCTGAAACTCATTTTAAATATTGGTGGGAAGAGAGAGGTTT
Organism: Alosa pseudoharengus; assembly: GCF_046254945.1. NCBI lineage: Eukaryota > Metazoa > Chordata > Actinopteri > Clupeiformes > Clupeidae > Alosa > Alosa pseudoharengus. The sequence goes on from NW_027468859.1 coordinate 12,247,579, forward strand.
GGACATTCACCTTTGAACTCAAACCCTTCAGTCACGTGACTGGAGTTTTTTTCCCTTCTTCCCTCCCTCTCTTTCACTCTCTCTCCAAAGCTCATTTTGGTTTCTTCACTGCAGGAACTTGATCTCCCTATTTTCTTGCTGTTGTCTGTTTCTTTTTGTTTGTTTTCCCAATTGGAATTCTGGGTAGTGATGAGTATCCGCCTGTTTGAAGGGAAAGAGCATGCTCTCTCCTACTGGAAATACAGGATCTCTCCACCAGAAGAAATCATCAACAAGATTTTAAACTTCCTGGAAAAACATGTGAGTAATTTTGCTGTCACTAACTAAAAAGAGAGGACGTTTGTAATACTACAAGGTTCATGGTAAGCATGTTTTTGTGATTCTACATTTGACAAGCAGACTAATGAAATGCTAAAAAATGCTACTGTATATAAACCAAATGCCACAGAGTAACAAATTATAGATCATATAGCATATAAATAGCAATATAAAGACCATGTAGCATAGCATTTCTGTCTCAATCACATATAATAGTTGAATGAAACATGCACCAATAAGTTGAGGCCCAGCACTCCTAGACTACTGTATTTGACATGCATATTCCCACACTTGTGGCTCTTCAGAGGAGTCGGCCCTTTGAGCTGGTGGTGGATGTGGGCTGTGGGTCGGGGCAGGGCACTTTGCTGCTTGGCCCACACTTCTCCAAAGCAGTGGGGACCGACATTAGTCCAGCTCAGCTGGAGATGGCCCTTCAGCATTCCACATCTGAGAATATCACATACAGGTCAGTAACGGCAAGCCATATGGAGACAGAGCTGTAACTTGGAAGACTGTTTTGCCATCACTTAAAATAACTTCTATACTAGTCACATTAAAACGTTTACAGTAGCCTATGGTAAAGTTGACTAAAAAGAGGAATAAAAAAAAAAACATCTTTTGGAAATTGATCTTAATGCCTTAATTAGACAAAATGGAAAAAATCTAGCCTTTAAGGACACCATGGAATTAAAATAGCCCCACATCACATACCCTTTACCATATCTCACGGCTGGCATGGGGTACTTTCCATAAGATCATCTCTCAATGCCAATCAAACCAGCTATTAGGCTAACTGAAATAAAACCATGCCAGTCTCTAGGTGTGGTAAAGGGTATGTGATGATGTGGGGCTATTTTAATTCCAAAGGCCAAAGGAACTTTATCAGGATGCATAATATCCTGGATCCATGAAATTACTGGCCTTTAAAAATAAAAATCTGCCTTTACCATGGCTTTACTATGACAAAATAACCATGGTTTTTCAGTTTCATGTTTTTTTGGGTAACCATGACTATAGTTTGACCATGTTTTTTTGTTTTCATGGGTAACCATGATAACCATGGTTTATCACTATAATTGATAAATAAGCACCATGCCCGCAGGGGCGCCACTAGAACATTTGGGCCCTATTCTGTTCCCTCTGGGGGCTCCCTGTCAGTGCTGGGCCCTTAGAATCGTCCTAAAACTATTGTTTTATCATGTTTATCATGTTTCACTGCAGTTAAACCCTAACATTACCATGGTCATTAACCATGGTTTTCCACAGAAGGTATGAACCATGGTTTTCCTCAGAAGGTACAGTATATAAACCATGGTTTTCCTCAGAAGGTATAAACCATAGTTTTCTTTAGATGGTATAAACAGAGACTTTCTAATGTGGAGACACAGCACTCAAAAAATACTCCATAGAAATGCATGGAGCTAGTTTGTCACGCCAATATGGCCGTTGTCTACACATATCCCACCCCTTCCTCGGCAAAACGTCGACATGTGTATACATTGAGCCAATCGTGTGGTGTGATGTGAATACACTGAGCCAATCATATGGTGTGTTGTGAAGACATTGTGCCAATCATGTGTTGTGATCTCGCCGCTGGAGCAAGATTGGTGTCGTGAAGCCTTGCGCACACGCATTTCTACCGAAATGGATGCCCGACGAGTGCCCAAAAAGCGTTGTCAAATGGCCGCCGAGTGGAGGGACTTGCCTAAAAGGACTTTGGTATAAACCATGGCTTTCCTCAGAAGGTATAAACCATGGTTTTTCCTAACCCAACTTCATTGACTGTTTAAAAAACATAGTAGTTACACGGTTCCCTTGTTAAAACCATAGTAGTACCACACTCACCATGAAGTGCGATAGGGGAACCATGGTGGTACCAAAGCCACTATGAAGAACTATGCATAAACCATAGCTGAGAATAGCTTTGGTCTTGATCTATCTATCTAGCTCATCTATATAAATAAATCTAACTAATCTATATGATGCTCATGGCCCTCAGGATCATTTGATTTGTAGATAATTTATTTGTTTGTAGTGATTTTCTTAAAATGTGACTTTGTTCATCTTAAAAAACATGATCATCATCATGATGACCTTGTCAGATGCTGATGTCTTGACATTCAGTATCCAAACATCATGGCCTTATGGTTTGTATCTCTCCCTTCCATACACAGAGAATGCCCTGCTGAGCAACTTCCTTTTGAAAATGCCACCGTGGACCTTGTGACGAGCATGTCAGCATTTCACTGGTTTGACCATCCACGCTTCCTCAAAGAGGCAGACAGAGTACTGAAGCCTCAAGGATGCCTTGCACTCCTAAACTACACCATTGTAGACATGGAGCTTAGCTACGGAGACTGCGCAGATGCTCTCAATCAAATCTGCAAGGAGGTCTGATAAGCTGTTTTCAATCAGTATTTATTTGTAGGCTATATTAACTCATTGCCTTCGCCACCTCCAGAATGCAGCATATGCAGTATTCAGACAGCAATGAGATCAGCTAGTGACAGGAGGTCACCATTTTTAGATTTTGGGTCAACATTGACTGAGTACATGTTATTTGACGGATGTTGTTTGTATTCGGACAGCTATCTGATGCCCTCATGCCATATAGTAACCCGTACCTGGTCACTAACTCGCTGGACCTTTACAAGAAAGCCTATGACATGCTTGAATACCCTGACAAGGAATGGTGAGATTGAAATGAAATTTATAAGCACTTCATTCAAGTGGAATTCATAGTTGTTGGTCATTATTTTCTAGCCTGGAAACCAGACTTTCTGACTTCGCAGAGGGTCTGGCCTAGATCAATAGGCACACGTTTATTTCCGGGTGGGAGGGCACAGTTTTAGGTTTAAAATCATGGAGTTCCTTTGAACCGCTTTGAACCAATCACTAACGATCAGCGTTTTGTCATACAGAGAAGTTTCTCTGCATCACGCCCATAACAAGCAAGCGTGCATCTTATCAGCAAACAGTCACACGTTTCATCTCACTCTCGCCAAAATGCATCATATGATGTTTTGTGAATGTATCCAAGTCAAACTTTCATATAAATGCATAAGTACGTCCAAAGCGCCACTTTCAAGCTTGTATGCGTTGTCGTTTTCGGGTGAAATTACCTTTTGAATGGGAATCCTATCGGGCCACTACTTTTTTGATACAGTCGCGTCAAAATCTAAGACTGTATCAAAGACTGTATCGAACACTAAGAAGGCTCGACACAACATGAAACTTTGATCGAAGTATCATCAGTGTCTCTACACATGAACTCAAGCATTGAGAACATTGTTGGTGTACACAGAGTTTACTAAAAGAAATAACAACTCACTTGTTTTTTCTGCTCGCTGCCATCTTGCAAGGTGTGAGTTGTCCAAAATCTTTCTTTTTAGTAAACTATGTGTACACGAACAATGTTCTCAATGCTCGAGTTCATGTGTACATGACACTGATGATGCTTCGATCAAAGTTTCATGTTATGTCGAGCCTTCTTAGTGTTTGAAAAATAGCGATTTTGATGCGACCATGTAGCCTACTAAACTAAAGTTTGACTTAGGTACGTTCGTATTTCAAGTGACAAAATTAAGGTATGACAAAGCTGACGATACATCCTACTCGACTGTGACTTCGTTCATGACACTTCTGTTAATAGGCTAAACTAGAAAGAGCTAAAATAACTTACACCAACCTTATTTGCGCCTTTTTATTCACATTTGCTCAAGGATTTCATAAGTATAAGCCCTTTTCGCTCCCTACATTGATGTGCTTCGGGGGCGGGGACGTAGTAATTGAAACCATGCCTGTGTAACGTAATCGCTCTCAGGGACGCCCTCTGTTCGCTGGTTGGGTCGGCTGCCCAACTACCGAAGTAAACGAGGGCGAATCAACCTATTCCAGACGGAGTACTGTAGGGAACAGAAATCGAGCGGAAGTACGTAGAGGCCAGGCTAATTATTTTCTAGAATTCTGGTTTATTTGGAGTAGATTTCTACATTAATTTCCTACCCATCACCAATTCCCCTCATCTGGTCTCATTTTCCCATTAATGTCTATAGGTACTGTCACCATACTATCTCCAGTGTGTACTGACGGTGTAGTATAGGCTAAACATCAGTGATAATAGTGTCTGCCTCTTTTGCCCTTATCAGGCATGAAACCCTTTGGGTGAGAAAAACTGTTCCTCTGTCCAACTTTATTGGAATGGTAGAATCCTTTTCTCACTACCAGGCTGTTTTACGTGAAGACCCAGAGAAGGCTAAAAGACTTTCCCAGGACACAACTGAGAGGTGGGGCTATATTCCTAGTGTGTGGTAATAAGTGACTTTAGTTTATAGGTAACAATATCAGGGTGAAAAGGCATCACTTTGATACACAACACGTGATTGCACATAGTGTAGGGTAAAGGTCTTTAATTAGTCGATATTGAACTAAATTAACCCATACAGCTTACCAGCATTGTGTCAAACAATACTACTACTCAAAGCACCATCAATATGGAAATACAGTAAGATATGAAAATGAAAATTGTTGACCGGTCATTGGCAAGTGTCATTTACAGACACCAAATTTCAATTGTGAAAGAGTTGAAATTAAATATTAATGAATTATCTCATAATCAAATGTCAGATCTGACATTTTCCATTCTTTTTACATTATCTCAAGGTTGTTGAAGGCGATGGGGGTGACATCTCCAGACACAGAAGTTGCCATGTCCATCAGGTATTACTGTCTGCTGGCCCGCAAACCCTAGCTGGCAGAGTTTGCCCAAGACCTATGTTAACAGTTGGGCTTCTGTTTCAACACTCCTGAGCATATGGAACTTTCACTGTTACCTTTTTTCCATTTTTTTTGTCAACATAAATCCACAAAAAATGGATTTGCACTGGAAGTCATAAAGTTATTTGAAAGTTCGCTTTCAGATGGCCTACTTGTCACCAATAAATCTGAATTTCTATTTGAGCTGGAAACTCCTGTTAATTTTTAGTAAACTACTGGCAGCTACAGTTGCCAGCATGATACTGTCATTCTACAGTGTAGCTACTGTAATCTACAGTTTATAGCTGTAAAAATGTGACAGTATCATACTGTTACATGTATATTTTGTACTGTACACTTCCATAATATTTTTTACAGTTATTTCTGTTGTTGTAGATTACGGTAGGGTAGCTACACTGTAGAATAACAATATCATACAACTGTAGCTGCCAGTAGTTTACTGTAAATGATTTTTCACAGTAAAATACTGGCAACGGTAGCTGCCAGCGTTGCCAGTATTTTACTGTCAATTATATTTTACATTATTCCACTGCTTGGTTGAATTTCCCATTGTCCCACGTAATTTAGAACGACCATTAACCGTATGTTATCTGCACACCTATGAAGTAGATCCATTTTTTGGCCGTATCACACTTGTATATTAATTCGCCGAACTCGTTGTGAAGTTTAAATGTCACGTTGCATCCGAGCTGTAAAATGCAGACGTTCAGAACATTGCAACATTGTAGCATATGACGGAGGTGGCTTTTAGCTAGATGGATGACAGCAGGCTAGAGAGATAGAACTAACGACTGGCCTTTGGCCGTAGCAACCATCCATTTAGAACTAGTAACGGCAGTTTGTCCTGTGAGTTGAGAAATTAGTTGATATGTGTCGGAAGAAATTAGTTCTACAAACAAGACAGTTTTAGCGATTAAAACGTTTAAATTGTAACATGAAATGAACACAACCCAAGTGGCAACAGTGGAATAAGCGGGATAATGGACTCCACGGTGGTCTGTTCACAGAAGTTAATGCACTACGAGGTTTAAACGGCCCTCCGCTTCGCGTCGGTGCCGTTTTACAACCTCGACAGTGCATTAACTTCTGTGAACAGACCACCGTGTCGTCCATTATCCCTTACGTAAAATGCTGGCAGTAGCTGCCAGTAGTTTGCTGTAAATTACATTTCACAGTAAAATGCTGGCAACAGTACTGTAGCTGCCAGTAGTTTACTGTAAATTACATTTTACAGTAAAATAATGGCAACTACAGTTGAGAATATGACTTTTACAGTATGATATAGTTGGGTTTTTTTTACAGTATGATCTAGTCATTTTTTATAGTCATAAGATATTGTTGTACATTTGTACATTTCAAAATGAAATGTCCTGAAAATTGCAACAGTATATAGCTCAGACAAGAGCTAGCCTTACAACATTTAGTTCTTAATCAGTTCATCCAGTAAACCCAATCAAACAGTTTCAAGTACAGTGGCAAGAATAAGTTTGTAAATCCCATGCTAAAGTTGACTACAAAATCATATATTATATACATTCACAAAGAAAATTGGTGGCCTAAAAGGTTGGATCTTTCCTCATTTGTTAAATTAAAGAAATATCAATTTCCAAAAGATGATTTTTTTTATTTCTCTTTTTAGTCAACTTTAGCATGGGGTTCACAAACTTATTCTTGCCACTGTAAGCATGTTTACATGAAAAGTCAATAAGGTTTTTGATTAGGGTGGCAACATGGGGGTTTACAGTTGCCGCCTTTTTTTGGACCAGCTTCCTGTCTTCTTTGACACCACCTTCCCCTGGCTGGCCTTTGTTCCTCTCTCTGGATTTATACTAATGAAGCACCTAAACATTTAATAACAGAGAGAGAATGAGATCAACAGTGTTAGGAGGGTTACTATTAAAACATTTTCCACGACAGATTACTGACATGCCCTAAATATAATTTGTATCATATCCTATTAAGTTCAAATTGATTTATATAGTGCATTATAATTCATGGAATGTTATTCGGTGTGCTAAAAGATAAAATAAAAAGAGTAATAAAAAGAATAAACAGTAATAATAAAAACAATATAATATGATTCAGGAGGAAAATAAGACTTCATGAATAGGAGGTTAAAAAATACAGAAAAATAAGATAAAAAAAATAAAGTTAAAAACTACATTAAACCTAAACGACTGTCAGTCATTTTACATGACCCATCTAAAGTAAATTCAGTCATCAACAAATGCAAAATGAAAAAAGTTCAGTTTTGGGTTTCTTTTTAAAACACTACTGTTACTGGGCTGATTCCAGCGCTGTGTGGCATTATAGCTAAATGACATTTCTCTAAATGCCAGTTCCCTTTTGAACAAATCCAGCTGATAGGACATTGTGAAATGTGTCAAAATATAATAGAAAATCAAGGCCTACCTTGTTAAGCAATCCTCAGGAGCAGGATGGAGCCAAGCAGGGAAGCAGCAGGTGGTAGATGCTGTGTTCCTCGGTTCTTATTATGACTGCCGCGCAGCGAAGCTGAAAGAACACTGAAAGACCAGGTTACACGAAACTTGGTGGGCATGTAGCCCCACAAGGATAGCATGGAACTATTGTTTTTCGTTTTGATCTGTAGCCCCCCCCCCCCCCCCCCCCCCGCTGGAAATTAGATGTGTAGGATCATTATGACACCCTCTGAATGCACGCCAAGTTTCGTGGAATTCCGTTCATGTTATGTTATGTTACTGTACACCAACTGGCCTGTAGGTGGCCGGACACAGTTTTCTGTGAATATCTCGAGAACCATAGAGGAGGACCACCTTTTTTGTATGCTGGTCTTAAGGGGTCATGTCACCCCATCCCATTACCACTCATTTCATGTATAGCGCCACCTAGTTAAAAATTAAAAAGCAAAAAATTAGGTGTTGTAATATAACAATATAACAATATCTCTGGCTGACATGGTCAAAACTGCACGAAATTTTGATTATGACACCCTGAATGCATGCCAAGTTTCGTGGACTTTCGATCATGGGGGGCCATACAATAAATTAATTTATGTGTACATTTAGTGACCGTACACCAACAGAGTTTTCTGTGAATATCTTGAGAACCGTGGGGCCTAGGATGACCAATTTTTGCGTATGTTTGCCTCCAGGGGTCATGTTAACCCATTCCATATGCACACATGTGCATAAGCAGATATTCACACACACACATACATTCACAGTAATCATATGTATGACACATACACACACAGTAGACATATGTACGCATGCATGCACATGCACACACACATACAGGCACACCCACAAGCACATGCACGCACACACACACATAAACATGTACATGCACACATGCACACAATTCAAGAATTTCTCAGAATTATGAACAGGCAAGATGGGGGTGGGGTTGTATAACATGTATTTTACATGTGAAATCTATGAACTAATCATGTTTTGGTACTTGTCTAGCAGATACCAGTGAGAATTGAGTGTGCATTCAGTGAGACAGTTAGAATCATATATGCCTTTCACCTTTTGTTTTTAGCCAGCAGCCAGACCAGCAGATACCCTGACTTTGCTGAATTACTGAAGCTAAGCAGACTTAGTTAGTACTTGGATAAGAAACCTCATTGGAAGAGTAGGTTCCTGCTGGAAGTGGTGTTGGTGGCTGGCCAGTAGGTGGCACTCTTCCCTGTGGCCAAAAGCCACCAAACAAATATCAATCCCAATGTCCTATTGCAGTGACAGGGACATTGTACTGTAGGAGATGTTTTCCTTTGCATGAATGTTAAATTAAGGTCCTGACTCACCATGGTTGTTAAAGATCCCATGGCACTTATCTTATACCAAAGAGTAGGTGGTTCCCTGATTTGCTTTATTTATGTACACATACATAAAGACACACACACATGCACACATACATAAAAACACACACACACACACACACACAAAGACACGTAAACACGCACACACTACACATGCACACACACATACGACACGCACAAACACACACATGCTCACAAACACATAAACACACCCTCACACACACGAATGCACCCATACAAACACACCTACATACACAAACACAAGCACACACACACACAAAAAACACATATAGTGGCAGGTTAACATACCGTTGACTTTGCGCTAGCCTAGCACCTGCGAACTCTGCAATTAGAAGGACTGGATGAAACTGCTGAAAACGGTCTCCACTGATAAATATCACACTTGCTTACTTGGAAATGAGGTCCTATGTGCAAAATCCTGAACCCCCCCTTTAACAATGTGAACAGCCACACAATCGGATTTGAGCAAAAAAAAAAAAAAAAACAGAATTAAGCTTTGTGACTTGTGGTGAAAAGACTTGTGGTGTGAACCTAGCCTATGATAATCTTAACTAAATGCTGACTGGTATGGTTCATATAATTTGTAGTTTTTATTCAATGTAAATAATCGTAAGATCTATAATCTATATTCATTGCACCCAAAGTGAAATATGTCAAGCCTATTTTGTTGTTGTTTTAATCTTGATTATTCTAATCTATCAGTAATAACGTTTCTATAATCATTTTGATGGCTGTTCAGGTTAAGTGTGACCCCTTCCTGTATGATAAATCCATAAGTTTAGAAGGTGACCATGAAGCTGACCTTCTCTCCAGCTTCATCCCAAAGTCCTTTTAGGTAAGTCCCTCTACTCGGCGGCTAGCCTGACAAGCCAGACCCACATTAAAATGGAACCTGTAGAGTCTGGGCACTCACTGTTGGCAGTGCTCAGTCCGAGGGGCGGGATAATCGGTTGTCTTTCAAATTCCCTCTACACGCAATAGGACAGCTCTATGAGTCCCATGCGTTTTCCCACCAGCGGAGCTAGTTGGCTAGTTCAAACTTTTGCCAACTTAAAAAAAGCTTAACTCGTGTCACACTGTTCGCCAACAGCAACATCATTCTTCTTTGTTTTCAAGTAGCAGGGAATTCAAGCCAAACCATCGCAACTCTGCTATTAATCATTATGTTAAGCCCGCCTAACGTTTCTAAAAACAGCCCTGGCAGAAAATGTAACGCTAGGGTGCGTCTAGATATAATATAGATAAAAATAGATAAATATCATATATAATATAGATACAAATATAGGAAATCTAACTACAAAATATAGGAAATCTAACTACAAAACTCCAGTCTTGCTTTTGACATTTTTGTCCTTTTCCTGCTAAGCATTTCCTTTCGGAAATGGTTTTGTGAACCAGGTCATAGCCATCACTGGTTCACTCAAAGAGGCAGACAGGAGAGGCTTTCTAATGAGGAGAAAGAGCACTCAAAAAAATCCACCATAGAAATGCATGGGGTTAGTTTGTAACCCCAATATGGCAGTTGTCTACACATATCTTGCCCCTTCCGTGGCAAAAAAAGTCGACACGGAATACATTGTGCCAATTATGTGGTGTGTTGATCGTGCCAATCATCTGTTGTGATCTTGCCGCTGGAGCAAGGTTGGTGTCGTGAAGCCTTGCGCATGCACATTTCTGCCAAAATAAATGCCCGATAAGTGCCCAAAAAGCGTTACAATATGGCCGCCGAGTGGAGGGACTTGCCTAAAAGGACTTTGACTAAAGCCTCAAGGGTGCACTCCAAAACTACACCATGGAGCTTAGTCATGGAGACTGCTCAGACGCTTTCAATCAAATCTGCAAGGAGGTCTAATGAACTGCACTATACAGTACATACACCTGTATTTTATCAACTGACATGTTATAGCCTAGTGAGGGTACACACGGTGATAACAACATGTATCAGTGTGTTGCACACACACGACACCATACCTGCAAAGGGCTTGGCGGACACACAGAAAGCAAGTGTCTTCAACTGGGGGGTTGAAGACACTTGACATATGGGAATCCCTTGAAACAGTCCTTGAAACAAGGAAGAGGAAACTACACAGAGGAGCCTCCAAACTACACAGAGGAAGCGGCCCAGGGACATCAAAGATGGTGGCAGGCACAAAAACCTGCCTGGTAAAGATACCAATTCTCTGCTTACAAGGTAGGCGGGGCATGGGGGTTAGCTGTGCTCTTAACACTCCTACAACATATCAATGCATGACTGAAATGGTTTAACTGACTTCACATGCATTGAAGCAGTATAGCTCTGCAAACTACATAGCCTACTATACCCTCACTAGGGTAGTAGCCCTCTGTCTATCTGCCATCACTTTTGGCACCCTCTTAATTCTTTCTTTGCAAACAGGTTATGTTAACCACATGTGGTCAATCTTCAATCTATTTGTATAAGTGTGGCCTATACGTGACTACGCCACTCCCACTTATCTGAAAGGTGTGGAAGAACCTATTTGCCCGCCAGACTAGAGACTTTTCCCACGCTGTCAATCAAGATGAAACAAGCTGGAGGCTGATGTGCAAAAGCGATACAGAAATAGTTTATTAATATTCACATTAAAATGACATTTATTTTCTTGTTCATCATCAGTATATCAGGTCAAAGACTAAAACAATCGGTTGTCATGGATCCACAGCCAATAGAGTTATAGGGAATATGGACAGCACACAGCTCTCGGTGTAAAACGGGGAACCACCTGTTAAACAAACAATTTATTTTAGAGGCCTAAGAGGCTACAATTTCCACAGCAAACGTGACAGCACAGCATTACTTGTGTTTATCCCCACTACAAATCACAGCATTTCCAATAAGAATCACAGCAGCAAAGTGGTCACCTCAGGCCCGGATCTAGGCTGCTCAGATTGGGGGGGCAAATAGAAATTTGGGGTGGGCACAATGAATACTCCCCCACTCCCCCTGCCTGACAGCTGATTCCAATGTGCATTCTACTCCAGCGGATGTCATTTTATACTACGTGACTCTGGGTAATGAAGTTCCATTGCCCACATCAGCAAGGATGTATTTTTAAAAGGACATATAAGTTATTGGATCATCCAGTGCCAGACAAAAGCTAGACATAAACCCATGCTCATTTGAGGTTTTACAACTTAAACAAACTACAAAGATTAATACATTTCTTAATACCATAAAGTAGAAAACATTTAAATCACAATGTCAAAGTGTAGTATTAATCTAATACACTTCTGTCAATTTTGCTTGAAATGAACAGCCATCATGTTATCTCTGACCTTTATCATACAGGACAATACCAGGACTGGCACAACACTTCAGACTTTACTAGGAATCTCTTAAGTGACATGGGCAAAAAGAGCTTTTTCAAAGTTTCTTGTGTGAACTACAACCCCAAATCAGAAAAAGTTGGGACATAAATGTGAATTTAAAAACTAAATGTAATAATCTGCAGATCTCTTTAACTCATATTTAGTTGCAAAAAGGACACAAACAACATATCAAATGTTGAAAATGATTAACAAAATGCTGGAATTGTGTAATGATAAAGAAAACAAAAGGAGGAATGTTTCACAACTAATTAGGGCTCCACCCTCTCCCATCTCAGAGAGTCTTCTGATTGGCTCAGACCACCCCACAGAACTCTCTCTGGTATTTCCAAATCCAACGGGTCTCCCCAAAACAACATACTGATCACACAAGCTAACAAGGAATGTGAGACTCACAGCACATTCATACTTTAAAGCATTTGTTTTACAGTGGGCTTTGGTCTAGCTACTTAAACTTACCCTTCTTGCTGCTAGGTAGTAGAGGCAATCAATGGAAATATTTTTTTCTTCATTGAAGAATTGAATTCTTCAACCTCATTTGGAGGTTAAATGGCTAATATACCTAGTTAAACCTGACGTGATTGTAGGTAGTTGACTTAGCATTGTTGCTAGCAGTAGTCAAATCTAGTCAAGGTAAGATGACCTAGCCCCTTTTGTGAGTTTGTGCTCGCAGAATGAACTATTAAGTTCTGCCTTCTCACAAGGCGCTAGTGTAGGCTACAGGCCATAGAGGGTGTTGACCTGTGGTCTTTACTACAATTTGAGTTTAACAACTTTTCTGTTAACAGCTCTGCATGGCTCTATATGCTATTTATCCATAAAGTTCCTTGTCCATAGATTTGACTGTCATTGTTCATTGTTATACATCTGTTCTGTTCTGTTCTGTTTCCTGGTCTTCGGTCTAACTGTTATGCACAATGTCTTTTTCCAAAACACCCATCAACCAGTGTCAAAAGGGATTGTGGGCAAGACAAGTCAAGAGGAAGACGTGGCCCAAGCCTCAACGAGATTGACGGATCTACTCTTCTTATGAGTGAACTCAAACTTCTTTCATTTACTTTTAGTAGGCCTACCATCTCCTGCGGATGTGCTACCCTTCCTGAGGATTCTGTCATTCCACATCTACTGATTCCTCAAGATGAATTTTGGTAAGCACAGATGCTGTACTGTCTGTTCATGAAATGCACAGGGGGGTTTTCTAAGTATGTGGTTTAGTGGCAGAGTTAATTTGAGCAGTGGTGCTTACAGCTTTACTCCCTTTGAAGGAGTGCCTGCTATGGAGATGTGCTTTGATGAGGTAAACTCCACAGTTGTGGTCATGTTTGTATTAGAATGTGAAACAATATATGGGAGATGTTATTCTCAAGTATGTATTTGCATTGTATTTGTGTGTGTGTGTGTGCAGGCTGTGCATGCGTAACCCTTTGTGAACACACAGTGGGACAGTGCTCGTCGGCTGCAGGAGTGGCTGCAGGGCCAGCTGAGCTCAATGGGGTGCACCATCGGGGAGCTGGTGGGCCTCTTGGTCCTTCTCCCGGCCCATCATGCCGTTCTCCTGCTTGACCCAACCTGCTACAGCTGCTCCCTGCATCAGTTCAGCTCACAGCTCAATCAGCATTCCGCTGAGCTACAGGTACATACACGTATGTACACACACACACACACACACACACACACATAAGTAGAGTATAAATAATTTTGCACATTTCAAATTTAAAATTTTTTTTATAGAGAGACGGATTAACACACACAACACTAATCTTTTTTGTGCATTAAAATGTGTATGTGCTGTAGGCTCGTGGTCTGTCACTCCAGTGGGTCTTTAGTGCCAGAGCAGACTACAGCAGAGCTGCCAAGTCCATCCAGAACAGCAACATTGATGAGAGAGTGACCTGCCTCCTCAACACTCGCATCATGAGGGTAACACACACACACACATTAACACAAATTGGCAAATCATTATGGATACATGCCTGTATGTATGTGTTTATGTGTGTGCGTGTGTGTGTGTGCATGGCATTTGTGTTAATGTCTGCATGGCTCTGCATGGCTCTATATGCTATTTATCCATAAAGTTCCTTGTCCATAGATTTGACTGTCATTGTTCATTGTTATACATCTGTTCTGTTCTGTTCTGTTTCCTGGTCTTCGGTCTAACTGTTATGTACAATGTCTTTTTCCAAAACACCCCTCAATCAGTGTCAAAAGGGATTGTGGGCAAGACAAGTCAAGAGGAAGACGTGCGGGTTGAAACCAAGCCTCAACGAGATCGACGGATCTACTCTTCTTATTAGTGAACTCAAACTTCTTTCATTTACTTTTAGTAGGCCTACCATCTCCTTCGGATGTGCTACCCTTCCTGAGGATTCTGTCATTCCACATCTACTGATTCCTCAAGATGAATTTTGGTAAGCACAGATGCTGTACTGTCTGTTCATGAAATGCAAAGTGGTTTAGTGACAAACCTGGGTAAGTTAACTCAGAGTAAGTGGTAAACCTCCTAATAGAAGAGCTGCATGGCTTCATTCTTCCAACATAACAATGCTATAGGGCTCTTGTTGTATAAGGCTTACCACTTACTCTGAGTTAACTTACCCAGGTTTGTCACTAAACCACTGACTTGACCAGATCTGATATTGATATCTTGGTGTCTGTGGACTGGGGGTTGTGACCCCAAAGCTTTGGTTTATTGGCCAATCTAGATAGCAGCAAGAGGACATGGACGATCATCCATGTGGAAATATCATTTCTACCCTTCACCTAGAATCCTCCATGGTCTCCTGCTTCCAACAATCATTGGTAAGCCATTCCCTTTGATGAAGAGTTACATTTAATTGATATCAATTCTTGTTTAATGAACATTACATCAGTATAATTGTAATAGTGTGAAATCTGTATTCACAAATCAATTACACACTTTTGGCATAATGCCTCAATGTATAAGAATTGTTATTAGCCTCAACTTAGGGTGACACCCACATATTTTGGTCTAGTTGGTTTTTATTTTACTACAATTTGTTTTTCGCCCTTAACCATAAATGTATTTTCAGTTTGGGCAGGCATGGACAGGCATGGACCTGGGTGCAGACCAATACAACCACACCAAGACACTTTATATGATGTTTTTGTTAAAGAAATATTCATAGTCTAGAATAAAAAAAAAAAATTATGTTGTTTCAGACACATCTGTGAAACTAGATGTACCGCAGAGCGGTACAAAATATGACCGCCGCCCAGTCCAGCACATTTTTTCCACAAAAATAAATCACGCTGAAAGGCCTATATGATTCTAACTGTCTCACTAAATTGCTTTATCCACACTCAATTCTCACTGGTATCTGCTAGACAACAAGTACCAAAACATGATTAGTTCATAGATTTCACATGTAAAATTTGATTTTATAAAACCCTACCCCCATCTTGCCTGTTCATAATTCTGAGAAATTCTTGAATTGTGTGCATGTGTGCGTGCACACGTTTATGTTTATGTGTGTGTGTGTGTGTGTGTGTGTGCGTGCTTGTGTGTTTGTCTGCGTATGTGTGTTTGTGCATGTGCATGCATGCGTACATATGTCTACTGTGTGAGTATGTGTCATACGTATGATTACATCATGTTTTTGTTTGTTTTTATGTAATGTTCGTAACTTTATGTAATGTCATGTTTATTTTTTGTATTGGTTTGTCTAGTTAAATGTTTTCCCTATTTATTTACGCTATTTTTGATAGTTTTCGTGTTATTCTTAGTCCTTTTTACTGCTTCTAAGTCAGCTGATGTCGTTGACATTTGTCCATTGGGAGCTTGCTATGGCTAGCTTTTGTCCTAGCTGGGCATCGGACATCCTTCCATCTATCCGTGAGCGGTGCAGCACTTCACTGTCTGGTCGAGGGGATCTCTCGGGACAGCTGGACCTAGGCTACTCTGCGAAAGATCTGCCGTGGCCGCCGAGCTGTTGCTGACCTGCGAGCTGCCATGCCAACTGCAGACTAACTGGGCCTCTGACATCCTTCCATCCATCCGTGAACAGTACACTTTACTGTCTGGTCGCGGGATCTCTCGGGACAGCTGGACCTAGGCTAGCTACTTTGCGAAAGATCTGCCGTGGCCGCCGAGCTGTTGCTGACCTGGGAGCTGTGAAAGTTTTGTGTACCCCGGTCTTTCAGTGTCCCAGGAATCCTTGTTGGTGTACGGTCACTAAATGTACACATAAATTATTTTATTGTAAAGCCCCCCATGAACGAAAGTTCACAAAACTTGGCATGCATTCGGAAGGTGTCATAATGATCCTACACTTTGAATTTCGTGCAGTTTTGACCATGTCAGCCAGAGATATTGTGATGAAAACACCTCATTTTTTGCTTTTTAATTTTTAACTAGGTGGCGCTATACATGAAATAAGTGGTAATGGGATGGGTTGACATGCCCCCTTAAGACCAACATACAAAAAAAAGGTGGACCTCCTAGGCCCTACGGTTCTCGAGATATTCACAGAAAACTGTCTCCGGCCACCTACAGGCCAGTTGGTGTATAGTAACATAAATTAATTTATTGTGTGGCCCCCCCATGAACGGAATTCCACGAAACTTGGTGTGCATTCAGAGGGTGTCATAATGATCCTACACCTCCAATTTCGTGCAGTTTTGACTATGTTAGGTCACAGATACCTGCGATTACAACTTTTGCGATTACTTTTTTGTGTTTAACTAGGTGGCGCTATACATGAAATTAGAACCATGAACCTAGTTAGAAGTAATGCAGATGTGTACAAGATATACACCACTATATTATAAATTATATAAAGTTTGGGGTACACTTAGATATGTCTGATGTTTTTCTTTTGATAAAGAGGACATTTCAAAGTGACCTTACACTTCTGCACAGTAGTATGTCTGTGTGATATCATACCTAATCGTATCATTGTCTGTAGCAACTCTTGCTTACACCACCTTTCTGATGCCCAACATAGATCATACCCCATCTGATTTGCAATAGCAGCCTCTGGCTCCAGGCTGGGACTGCTGGATGGCACCTAATAGAAAATGAAACAGCAATTGCCATACAATTTGTTATTGTTGATTAAGATAAAAATCATAGCATTAAAAAATAAGTAAGGTAAGTCAATCAGGTGTACAAAATAGAAATGATAATTACCTTCTGAAGGCACCCTTGTCACCATCACCATCTATGTTTATTCTTTATATCAGTTTATTTGTGAGGGCTCTGTCAATAAAAGATAGGATTACACAAAATGATGCATGCTGTACAATAAACTGAATTGCTGTACAATTACTGAAATAATGATTATGATCAGTTCATTCAAAACACTGCTCACATTACCACCAACACAGTAGTAAACATGGCTAAATTGCAAAATTCAAGACTATTTTAAGTAGCTGCAATAATCATGATTAGTTTATGTATTAATGTTACTGAAATGATTAATGTTGGATTAATGAACCTGTTCAATTTTAAATATTATGTTGTTTTGTATTTATGTGTCGCTTTGGACAAAGGCGTCTACCAAATCCATATTCCAGAATGCACTCAGTGTTCTCAGGGCAGCAGTCTTCACAACACTCCGCCTGCAAATTATTTATACTCTACTTATGTGTGTGTGTGTGTGTATTTGTGTGTGTGTGTGTACATACGTGTATGTACCTGTAGCTCAGCGGAATGCTGATTGAGCTGTGAGCTGAACTGATGCAGGGAGCAGCTGTAGCAGGTTGGGTCAAGCGGGAGAACGGCATGATGGGCTGGGCGAAGGACCAAGGACCAGCTCCCCGATGGTGCACCCCATTGAGCTCAGCTGGCAAATACATACTTGAGAATTACATCTCCCATATATTGTTTCACATTCTAATACAGACATGACCACAACTGTGGAGTTTACCTCATCAAAGCACACCTCCATAGCAGGCACTCCTTCAAAGGGAGTAAAGCTGTAAGCACCACTGCTCAAATTAACTCTGCCACTAAACCACATACTTAGAATACCCCCCTGTGCATTTCATGAACAGACAGTACAGCATCTGTGCTTACCAGAATTCATCTTGAAGAATCAGTAGATGTGGAATGACAGAATCCAGGGTAGCACATCCGCAGGAGATGGTAGGCCTACTAAAAGTAAATGAAAGAAGTTTGAGTTCACTAATAAGAAGAGTAGATCCGTCGATCTCGTTGAGGCTTGGTTTCAACCCGCACGTCTTCCTCTTGACTTGTCTTGCCCACAATCCCTTTTGACACTGATTGAGGGGTGTTTTGGAAAAAGACATTGTACATAACAGTTAGACCGAAGACCAGGGGGGTATTCCAAGTACGAGGTTTAGTGACAAACCTGGGTTAGTTAACTCAGAGTAGGTGGTAAACCTCCTAATAGAAGAGCTGTATGGCTTCATTCTCCTAACAAAACAATACCATAGGGCTCTTGTTGTAGGAGGTTTACCACTTACTCCGAGTTAAGTTACCCAGGTTTATCACTAAACCACGTACTTGGAATACCCCCCAGGAAACAGAACAGAACAGATGTATAACAATGAACAATGACAGTCAAATCTATGGACAAGGAACTTTATGGATAAATAGCATATAGAGCCATGCAGAGCTGTAAACAGAAAAGTTGTTAAACTCAAATTGTAGTAAAGACCACAGGTCAACACCCTCTATGGCCTGTAGCCTATAGCGCCTTGTGAGAAGGCAGAACTGAATAGGCCTAGTTGAGCTCATGTTCAAAATAGACATGTGCTATTTCAAGAAAAAGTCCTTGTATAAGGGTCTAGAGGCATTTCTTAGTAAAATTTAGGAACAGGACTTTTTATCATAATTAACATGTGCTGAATCCAACTAGCCCTGTTCCCAAGCAGAATTTTGAGTTTTTGACCATCTAATTAGCATAAACAAAATGGCTGCCAAAATGGCGATTTTGGGCACTTTCTTCGGACGGGCATCATTATACCATGTAAATAAATTAATATTGTTCACATCTGTGCATCTCAGAAATCTCCCGTGGGCAATAAATAAAAGGTAAAGGCTAAAAAAAAAACTATTATTATGCTAATTAGCCTTATTATCACCTTATTATACTCTTGACTATGTTTACGGTCCTCTTTGGCAAAGAGTGTGGCCTGACTTGGTAAACATCTTCTTCGTGGTGGGTGGACACATGTTTGGAGTTTAAAATCATTTGAACTAATCATGAACAACCGTAGAAATATCAGTAGAATATCGCTATGTTTAAGTGTAATAAAGTGTGTACATTTATAAATATAAATAGAATACTATGGGTGGGATAGGGGCAAAATGTCTCCTTGTCCCTGTGAAGGTTGCCATCGAAATGGACAACTCAACAGGCACAGGCAAGGAGGCACCGGGGGGGGGGGGGGGGGGGGCGTTGATGGAGGGGTGTGAGGCACTGAGCAGTTTTCACCATCCTCTGCCGTCCTTTCCAGTCGGAGGCAGAGCAGTTGCCACCATACTGTGACACAGTTGGTGAGGATGCTCTCAATGGTGCAGCGGTAGAGGTTTAGAAGTTCACCAGGATCTGAGGAGAGAGGTTGTGTTCTTTAGTCTCTTCAGGAAGAAGAGATGCTGGTGAGCCTTCTTGATCAAGGTAGAGGTGTTGAGGGTCCAAGAGAGGTCCACAGAGATGTGGACACCCAGAAACATGAACTGGTGACATGCTCCACCTCAGTCCTGTTGAGTGCTTGCTTTTTGACTTCCTGAAGTCCACAATGAGGTCTTTGGTCCTCTTGGTGTTGAGAGCCAGGTTGTTGTCGGTGCTCCATGATGTTAGGTGCTGGAGCTCCTCCCTGCAGGCTGTCTCATTATTGTTGCTGATGAGAGCAATCACCGTAGTGTTGTCTGCAAACTTGACAATGGTGTTAGAGCCATGTACATGTAACCTGCGTTGTGTTGAACCTGCGCGATTCAGCCCTGCACACGCCCGGACTCGAACCCGCGAACAGCAGCACCTCGGATCGGGAGGGGAGCGCGCTAACAATTGAGCCAATAGCCCAGTCTACTGGCTCGCATGCCAGCAGCACTCTTGAGGCGTCGGGGAGTGAGGTTTACCAACGTTCCACAAGCACAACTAAGCTAGCTGGCATCCGTTACACTCACCCCCCTAAACCTCACTCCCGATCCGGGTCACAGCACCAATGTAACCTGCGTTGTGTTGAACCTGCGCGATTCAGCCCTGCACACGCCCGGACTCGAACCCACGAACAGCAGCACCTCGGATCAGGAGGCGAGCGCGCTAACAATTGAGCCAATAGCCCAGGCTACTGGCTCGTATGCCAGCAGCACTCTTGAGGCGTTGGGGAGTGAGGTTTACCAACGTTCCACAAGCACAGCTAAGCTAGCTGGCATCCGTTACATACAGGTATGCAGTTGTAGGTGAAGAGGGAGTAGAGGAGGGCTCAGCACACGCCAGTGTTCAGGGTGAGGGTTGAGTGGGTGAGGTTATCTAATCTAACAGACTGCGGTCTGTTGGTTAGGAAGTCCAGAATCTAGTTTCAGAGGGAGGTATTGATGTCCAGTTCACTGAGTTTGGTGATCAGTTTGGAGGGGATAATGGTGTTAAATGCTGAACTGAAGTCAATGAACAGCATTCTCACATAGGTGTTGCTATTGTCAAGGAGGGACAGGGCAGATGGCATCCTCTGTGCTCCTGTTCTGGCAAATTCTCTTGAAGCATTCTATACTGCAAACAAAATCTACCTCTGGGTACAAATAAAGTAACTTAAACTTGAACTTGCACTAGTTATAAAATTATTCATCTAGCTATTAATTCACAGGACATGCAATCATTTTACTAACACAAATAGTATGAAGAAATATGGGTAACACTTTATGGTAACCCATACATGAATTATCATGAATTCATGCATGAATTAATTCATGATTTATGCATTACTTCATTCCTTTATAGCCTATGAATCATCAGGAATTGACATGAATTCATATACTCTCATTCATGATGACCTCATGTATGAACAACACATCAACTAAAGCATTAGGTGTGATGGGTATCATTATGATTTATGATTTCTTAAGCATGATCATCATGATTACATGAATTTTAGGATAATTGCTCATGCATTCATCATGTGGCCCCTCAAATAAAGTAGTGAATAATGACATGTGTTTAGAGAACTCCAAAGTTATGTTCAAATCAGAATTTGAGCAGTGATGACCACATTTTTGGCAGAAAAATAAAGTTATGATCATGGTTAATACATCATAATTCATAATGATGTGTCCACCGTACCTAATAATTTAGTAATGTGTTCATGAGGTCACAAATGACAAACTATGAACTCAGTAAATTCCTGATGATTAATTAAATATTAATGAATGAAGTAATACATAAATAATTAATGTACCCTTACCTTAAAGTGTTACCGAAATGGGTAAAGGCCTGTGTAACTTACTCCGAGACTACATACATTACCAACCCAATTTGCTTCAATTATGTAAATGTAATGTAAATCAGGTTTTATGGCCAAGTATACTTGGGTATACAAGGAATTTGGTCTCTGCATGTATCCCATCCGTGAATTAGTGAACACACAGGTCACACATTGAAGCATACATTAACTTAGAGCAGTGAGCTGCCTTGCTACAGTGATGCTCGGGGAGCAGTGAGGGGTTAGGTGCCTTGCTCAAGGGCACTTCAGCCGTGGATGTGGGCATGGGCGAAGTCTCATTCGTCAAATACCGTGTGCCTGCTCAGTTATAAAATTTTAACAATTATATTTTTCAAAAGTTTTTTCAGGTAATTAACATGGGCATAATACTAGATTTTTTTTCTTTTTTTCACAGCCTGTATCCTTGATCTATTGGCCAAGGAAGATGTCTGTGAACAATATGAATTAATTGTATAATGACATCCGCCCAATGAAAGTGCCCAAAATTGCCATTTTGGCAACCATTTTGTTTATGCTAATTTGATTGTCATAAACTCAAAATTCAGCTTGGGAACAGGGCTAGTTGGATTCAGCACACCTTAATTATGTTAAAAAGTCCTGTTCCCAACTTTTACTAAAAAATGCCTCTAGGAAGCACATATCTCAAAAATATCACCTGTCTAAAAGAGGAATTCAACAAGCAACGACAAAAAAAATGAGCAGGGATGAATAAATAGGCAAACCTCCGAAGTAATGCATGTAAACAAACCACAAACGAGATTCATAGCCTAGGCTACTGTCAATCCATCAAAACTTCGCTGAAATGTTGTGCTCCGATGCTTTCGTTCTTATCCAGAGAATACGGTTATTTTGCTCCTGTGCGACGCTTTCACCCGCTCTGGCTCTATGCTTATTACGTCACTTTAGCATTGATTTCGGAAAAAAGTTTATTACTCAGTCTGTAAGTCAGTTACGATGTTATGACGCCAATCACACAATGTTGTATTACTCCGGAAATAGAAAAAGTTCATATAAAGGCTTAAAACGCTTCAGCTGTAACGTTATTTGATGTCAAAGTGGCGCCAAAATGGAATGGGCTTCAATGGGGATGGCTAGCTGAACTGGTCTACTATTTAGCCTCAGATCCGCCATAGTGTCTACGCTCTCCGAACGTTGAGAAGCCTGGCTGCAGCTTGCAGATCGGGGCTGGGCTCAATGTGGGGCGGAGCGCAACGAGCTCAGCCCACCTTCAGCACGTCTTCTCACGCTGACAATGTCCGTAGGGCCTACCTTGTTTCCTACTGTCCAAGTTATAATTCTCAACATAATCTCTAAGAAGAATGCTTAAATATATAAAAGCATTTTCTCAACTGCAAGAGAAAAAAACACGGAGGTTGGCGCTTGTTAGGCTAACAGTATGGGTAGTATAGCCTATAATGCGTAAGGGAGAACTGGTAGCCTACAATTGTAACAGCGGTACAAATGTATCAATGTTTTATTCTCAAAATATGGTGTAGCTACGGAAAGATCATAGCATGTAATTCTTACAGCCATCCAAACATGAATGGTCTACTTAATACGACCGAACGGTGCAAAATTCAAGCATCGCTATTTTTTTTTAAACCGCAACTGTTTGTTTAAGTTTGCTTCGTGAAATTTGAGCGTGTGCACTTCAATCACATGCCATCCATATCTTCAGTCCCTCTGTTTCAAGTTAACATGAGTGCCATTTATATAGTCATAGCAAATGCAATTAAATGAAAATAAAAACATGACCTGTGCGGGTCAGTTATAACCCGTCTCTATGGCACAATGAACTGATTTTTTCGCGCAACACTTCTGATTGCGAGTTATGGATTTTGATTTTTGTGCCGCGATCACACCCAATTAAAGTTAACAGAGCAACTTGAAATATCACTGTTGGGCCAAATGCTTCAGACATGTAAGAAATAAGCAGTTTATCAACTATATTTACTGGTTTTATCAAGTGGACAAGCAAGGTGAGCTATCATAACACTGTGACATATGGTCTGCAATGGCTAATGCAATAAATTTGCTTTAACAGTCATACATTTTGACTTTTTTGTTGATTTTATACGAAAACAGAAGCTCTTTGTTTAAGCCAGCAGGATTCAAGATTTAAGAGCTGTTACATTCATGACGCTATACTGTTACAACTGTAGGCCTACCGCACTTTTTTATGGCTGCGTCAAGGTTGTAACAGGCCTACATGCCGCTGTTAATTAAAACATGCACATACACAATAGGCTAGGCTATATAGAGGCCAATATTATGTTATTATATTATATTATTGTTGCATGTTCCCTTTGGGACTCGCACAGGCTACTAAACTATTAAAGTAAATACCGATAGGCTAGAGATAAAATGCATTGATGTTATTGCCATAGGCCTCGTTTGCAGACTGGAATGATCTTTATAACGTAGCCTACTTAGATTACCCAAGAAACGCCGATGGTGTACAGCTTCTAGAAGGCTAGGGGGGAAGGGACATGATTAACGTTGGCAGTAGTCCAAGGAGGATACGCTTTTATAGAGTGAAGCATTGTTCCTTGAGAAAAAATTGAACTCCGAGTCCGGGTAAATAGACGGACACAGAGAGGACGGGGAATGACGAGCTGATGTTGGGCTGAGCTCAACGTTGCGCTCCGCCCCACATTGAGCCCAGCCCCGATCTGCAAGCTGCAGCCAGGGGTACTTGGGAACGTTCGCCTGCCCCCATAGACAGCAAAAGATATGGACAGAGTCATCACGTAGACGTCAATCGAGACGGGTGAAGCAAATTTCAACCGTTTCCTGCATAGACATAATATTATGTCTATGGTTTCCTGTTGGTCGACGAGGCTTTCTGCGCAGGCTCAGGGGACGTAAATGTAACGTAGGCACGTAGTCTGACTCGTGTAACTCTTGTGATAGCTGCACCGAGAGATTGGGTATGTAGCCACTTACTTCGTTACCACCATGTCTACATTACTGTTCTAAATGTCCTAGTTGTTCGTAGATAAATGTGATTTCATATAAACAGCACTCGCCACATTCATAGCCTATAGGCTACTGTCAATCTATCAAAACTTCGCAGAAATGTGCTCCGATGCTTTCGTTCTAATCCAGAGAATACGGTTATTTTGCTCCTGTGCGACGCTTTCACCCGCTCTGGTTGTATGCTCATTACGTCACTTTAGCATTGATTTCGGAAAAAAGTTTATTACTCAGCCGTTAAGTCAATTACGAGGTTATGACGCCAATTACACAATGTTGTATTACTCCGAAAATAGAACAAGTTCATAGAAAGGCTTAAAACGCTTCAGTTGTAACGTTATTTGATGTCAAAGTGGCGCCAACATTGAATGGACTTCAATGGGATGGCTAGCTGAACTGGTCTACTATTTAGCAGTGTCTACGCTCTCCGAACGTTCGCCTGCCCCCTGTGCGTGGCCATGTTGCTTGAGTGAGCGGATATGTAGGCTACTGCGCATGTGTCACTTGCTGATTTGCTGAATTCATTCGCAATTCGGTATTAGTGTTGCGTACGATTTCATACACATTGCTTGTGAGATCGGGTTGGCTGCACAGCTGCATCTAACTGAAATTCATTTTAAACATTGGTGTGAAGAGAGAGGTTTGGACATTCACCCTTGGACTCAACCCCTTCAGTCACTTGACTGGAGTTTTTTCTCCTTCTTGCCTCTCTCTCTCTCTCCAAAGCTCATTTTGGTTTCCCCACTGCAGGAACTTGATCTTGCCTGTTTTCTTCCTCTTCTGTTTCTTGTCTTTGTTGTCTCATTTGGAATTCTGGGATGAGTGTCCGTATGTTTGAAGGGAAAGAGCATGCTCTCTCCTACTGGAAATACAGGATCTCTCCATCAGAAGAAATCATCAACAAAATTTTAAACTTCCTGGAAAAACATGTAAGTAATTTTGCTCTCATTAACTGAAAAGAGAGGACGTAATACTACAGGGTTCATGGTTAGCATGTTTTTGTGATTCCACATTTGACAAGCAGACTAATGAAGTATACAAACAGAGAATGCCACAGAGTAACAAATGATAGACCATATGGCATAGCAATAGCAATATAAAGACCATGTAGCATAGCATTTCTGTCTCTATCACATATAATAGTTGAATGAAACATGCACCAATTAGTTGAGGCCCAGCACTCCTAGACTACTGTATTTGACATGCATATTCCCACACTTGTGGCTCTTCAGAGGAGTCGGCCCTTTGAGCTGGTGGTGGATGTGGGCTGTGGGTCGGGGCAGGGCACTGTGCTGCTTGGCCCACACTTCTCCAAAGCAGTGGGGACTGACATTAGTCCAGCTCAGCTGGAAATGGCCTTTCAGCATTCCACAGCTGAGAATATCACATACAGGTCAGTAACGGCAAGCCATATGGAGACAGAGCTGTAACTTGGAAGACTGTTGTGCCATCACTTAAAATAACTTCTATATAATTGTTTTTTATTCAGCTGAGAGTTGTGTTCTCTTTCTAGTGATCTAGACATGTTTCATTCTCTGCATCCCTATTCCTATGGTTTCAGCATATTTTTGGCCTTAGGGAAATCTATCTAGATGGCCTCTCAGTCATTTGAATCTCATTTAATTTGTAGGTAATTTATTTGTTTGTAATGATTCTCTTAAAAT
Organism: Alosa pseudoharengus; assembly: GCF_046254945.1. NCBI lineage: Eukaryota > Metazoa > Chordata > Actinopteri > Clupeiformes > Clupeidae > Alosa > Alosa pseudoharengus. Next base: position 12,273,907 of record NW_027468859.1, read on the forward strand.
GTTAGTTTGTTCATCTAACAAAACATTATGGTCATCATCATGACCATGTCAGATGCTGATGTCTTATGTGTTGTCTCCCTTCCATACACACAGAGAATGCCCTGCTGAGCAACTTCCTTTTGAAAACGCCACGGTGGACCTTGTGACAAGCATGGTAGCGTTTCACTGGTTTGACCAACCACGCTTCCTCAAAGAGGCAGACAGAGTACTGAAGCCTCAAGGATGCCTTGCACTCCTAAACTACACCATGGACATGGAGCTTAGCTACGGAGACTGTTCAGACGCTCTCAATCAAATCTGCAAGGAGGTCTGATAAGCTGTTCTCAATCAGTCAGTCTATTATTTGCCAACACCACCTCCAAAGTGCAGTAGGCTATATGCATAGTATTTAAGCAGCAATAACATTAGCTAGTTACAAAATGACTGCCAGGAGGTCACCATTTTAAGATTTTGGGTCAATATTGACGTGTTATTTGACAAAATTATAAATAACAATGTTATTTGTTTGTATTCCAACAGGTATATGATGCTCTAATGCCATACAGTAACCCGTACCTGGAGGCTAACGTGCTTGACCCTTACAAGAAAGCCTATGAGACGCTTGAATACCCTGACAAGGAATGGTGAGATTGAAATTAAATAGTCATAGACACTGAAGGAACTTCTGCTGCCTGTGTGTTGTTGTTCATTACATTGATAAACACTTCATTCAAATGGAATTCATAACTGTTGGTATATTTACCAATATCACTTGGCAATGTCGCTGTTTATTTCCTGGTTTTGGAACGGATAGCATTCACACCAAAGCAAACCTCACCGGAGTACTAGCGGACCCTACCCCAGATCACCATTTTCTGGTGGACTCTGGTCTGGTCCTGGTCCACACCTGAGTACAGTAGACTGCGTTCACATTATTAAAATTAACTGAACCACCAGTCCAAATGAACTTGGGTCCGGATCAAAGAGTCTAGTGTGAATGCATCCTCAATTAACTTCCTGCATGCCCATCACCAAATTCTCCTGGTCTGTGTCCTTTGCCCTTATCAGGCATGAAAACCTTTGGGTGAGAAAGAGTGTTCCTGTGTCCAACTATATTGGAATGGTAGAATCCTTCTCTAACTACCAGGCTATTTCACGTGAAGACCCAGAGAAGGCCAGAAGACTTTCCCAGGACACAACTGAGAGGTGGGCAGTCTTATCTTTAATTGGTCAGTATTGAACAAACTTAACCTAGTATGCAGCATACCAGTGTTAAGTGTCAAACAATACGATTAGGCTATTCAAAGAACCATCAGTATTTAAATACAGTATAATATGTAAAATAATTAATTAATTAATATAATTAATATTTTTTTTTACATTATCTTAAGGTTACTGAAGGCGATGGGGGTGACGTCTCCAGACACAGAAGTTGTCATGTCCATCAGGTATTACTGTCTGCTGGCCCGCAAACCCTAGCTGGCAGAGTTTGCCCAAGAGCTAACATGTTAGTTAGGGAAAGTTAGGCTTTTTTTACGCCAATCTGCAAAAAAAATTCCTACCAATAGTTTTTTTTTTAAAATCTATTTCATTTGCCATTAGTTTTAGAGATTGGCTACTGCTACAAAATCCATCACTAGATGTCCTTGAGTGTGGATAGAAACAAGGAGAACATTATTATGCACCAGTCACACCAGATCCCATTGCACCAGACTACCTTCTGAAGTTTGGAATGTTATGGATTTTTTATGGACTTGGAGTCATTTCCCCGAGGATTTGGCCGTGGATAAATTGGGAGGTGTTACTAGACACCTATAGGAACACATAGTAAAAAAAGCTATTGGTAAGACATTTTTTTGCAGATTGGCGAAAAAAAAGTCTAACTTTCCCCAACTGGGCTTTTGTTTCAACACTCCTGAGAGGGCGATGGGACCACACTTGTTGTGAGCATATGGAACTTTCACTCTATACCTTTTTTCCTTTTTTTTGTCATAAATACTCAAAAATGTAATTTGCACTGGAAGTTATGTTTTCGCGGCTTACTTGTTACTTAATGGCTTACTTGTCACCCATCACAATAAATCTAAATTTCCATTTGAGCTGGAGGTGTTAGCACTGCCTATTCTGTTGATGAAATGAATGTGTCAGTTATGTGTCATTTACTTTTAACAACTGTTGTATAAGGTTGTATTTTACGTAACGGATAATGTATAGAATGCCGGACATTATCAGGAAAATAAGTCCCAACAGGGCGAACCGGACTGCTTCGCCCTGAAGGGCCTAATTTTCCCTATAATGACCGGCATCCTATACATTATCCCGCTTATTATAGGGCTCCTTGCCAAAACGAAAAAATAAACTCCACATGATATGTCTCTTTACATTTATTTGTTTTGTAGTGGCTTTTGCAGAGAAACAAATAGTTTGCAACACATGCTGGACTTGAATCAAACATTCTTTACAGGCAGAGATAAACACATAATAACAGTCAGTGAGCATAAAATGTCAAATTGTGTGTATCTGGGAGTATCTTTGTTATAATATTCCATTTTGTACAGGCAAAATAATTATGTGCCATCTGACCTCATACATAATGGTGTTCAGATTCTGCTGACCCGTGCTGTGTTTTTTACCGCTCTCTTTCCTCTTCTCCTTGAGGTCTGTGAGGAGTTGATACACCTGTTAAAAATAATGGGCAAACACAGCTCAATATTTTAACCAATCCGGGAGGGGGGTGTAATCTCGGATTGATTGGTTATATACATAGGGTGGCCAGACGTCCGGCTTTAGGGAGGACAGTCCTGATTTTCAATGCCCTGTCCTGTGTCCTGCGCAACATCAAGCAGGATGCGTATTTGTCCTCCTTTTTGCTTTAAGAGCGGAGTTCTAGAATCTTTGCTGGGACGAAGCACAACGTCCAATGCCGTAACACTCACTCACTCACTCACTCACCCACACCCCCCGCCCCGACCCCCCCCAACACACACACACACACACAGATGAAGACACTGAAGACAAAGTCCCCAAAAGACTGAAGCACTTTAGAAATGCTATACTTTTTGAGCAGTTGAATGTATTTTTATTTTTTTACAATCTTCTTTGTTGTGTACATAAAACAAGCCTAGAAATCTAGATGCACCCTAGCGGCAGCAAATTTAATTTGCTACCCGGGCTAGTCTGGCAACTCTCCGTTGGCTTGCGAGCTGGAAAAATTAAACTTCTATAGGGCCAATCGTGTATAGAGTCGTTAGGCGGGCTTAACATAATGATTGATGGCAGAGTTGAAACGGTTCGGTGTGAATTCCCTGCTACTTGAAAACAAAGAAGGTGGATGTTGCTGTTGGCGAACAGCGTGCACGAGTTAAGCTTTTTTTAATTTGGCAAAAGTTTGAACTAGCCAACTAGCTCCACTGGTGGGAAAACGCATGGGACTCATGAGTTGTAGCGCTATCCTATTGCATGCAGAGGGAATTTGAAAGACAACCGATTATCCCGCCCCTCGGACTGAGCACTGCGAATGGTGACCCAGATAGCACATATTTTTTACATTACATTACATTACATTTGGCTGACGCATTTTTTGTCAAAGCGACTAACAACATGTTAAACAGTTTAAGTTTTAAAGCAATTCTTAACAATTTTAGGACAATGTAAAAAACATTTTGGCTGTAGTCTGGCATACGTTTGGTATTTTGGGGTTTGTTTTGGCATAGAAGCAGTAAATGCTTTTGGCTGAACTGTGGCAAGATTGTGGTTTACCATAATAGAAGTAACTTTGTGTGAATTATAGCTTAGTCTATCACTTCCAAGCTTGATTCTACAGAGGTTGTGGTCTGACTGAAATGTAGTGGGTGGGTGTGGGCCCATATCACTCAAGAGTTGGGGGCATTTGTGTCTGTTTATGGTATTATGTCTTTATTTTGGTTGTGTGTATTTTCCTTTGTTATTATGACCGCAGCGAAGCGGCGGTCATATAGGTTTAGTCAGATTTTTTTATTTTTTTTTCTCATGCCCAAATTTCCGTCAATGATTCCCGGGACACTGAAAGACCGGGGTACACGAAACTTGGTGGGCATGTAACCCCACATGGATAGCATGGAACCATCGTTTTTTGTTTTGATCTGTAGCCTCCCCCCCCCCCCCCCCGCTGGACTGGACCCCCCGAAAGGAGGGTAGGGCAGATTTTCTGTGAATATCTCGAAAACCGTAGGGTTTAGGAGGACCTTTTTTTTTTTTATGTTGATCTCAAGGGGCCATGTCAACCCATTCCATAACCACTCATTTCATGTATAGCGCCACCTAGTTAAACACAAAAAAGTAAAAATGAGGTGTTGTAATTGAAGGTATCTGTGACCTAACATAGTCAAAACTGCACGAAATTGGAAGTGTAGGATCATTATGACACCCTCTGTATGCACGCCAAGTTTTGTGGAATTCCGTTCATGGGGGGCCACACAATAAATTAATTTATGTTATTATACATCAACTGGCCTGTAGGTGGCCGGAGACAGTTTTCTGTGAATATCTCGAGAACCGTAGGGCCTAGGAGGTCCACCTTTTTTATGTATGTTGGTCTTAAGGGGGCATGTCAACCCATCCCATTACCACTTATTTCATGTATAGCGCCACCTAGTTAAAAATTAAAAAGCAAAAAAATTTGGTGTTTTCATCACAATATCTCTGGCTGACAAGGTCAAAACTGCACGAAATTAAAAGTGTAGGATCATTATGACACCCTCCGCACAGTAGACATACAGCGGGGAAAATAAGTATTGAACACGTCAACATTTTTTTCAGTAAGTATACTTCCAGTGAGGCTATTCGCATGAAATTTTCACCGGACATTAGTATTAACTTAGGTAATCCACACATATATAAAAATCCAAACATTAATGTCTAAAAGTAGTGTTATGAGTAAAAAAGTGGAATGGCATAGGGAAAAAGTATTGAACACGCTAAGAAAAAGCAGTACACAAACGCAAGGAATGGCAAGGAACAAACTGGAATCTATAAGTAGTTAGAGAAATTATCCCTCCTATCTGTGCAAATTCATATAAGCTGGGTTAGTACATACTGGTGAGCTATAAAAAAGTTTTTTGTTAGAAGGGTGTCACACAAGAAACATTTCATGATGGGTAAAAGCAAAGAGCTCTCCCAAGATCTTTGCAACCTTATTGTTGCAAAACATATTAATGGGACTGGTTACAGATGCACTTCAAAACGTCAGAATCATCCAGCAAGCAGTATTGGAGCCATTATTTGCAAGTGGAAGGAACATCACTACATCATCAACTGGCCATGGACAGGATCTCCTTGCAAGATTTCTGACCAGGAAGTCAGAAGGATAGTCAGAAGAGTAGCCCAAGAGCCAAGGACCACTCTGAGAAAACTCCAAAAAGATTTGGAGGCAGCAGGTACAATTGTTACAGAGAAAATCATAGGTAATGCACTCCACCGCCATGGCCTCTATGCACCCTCATCCCGCATGACTCTATTGCTGAAGAAAAACATGTCAAAGCTCGTTGAAAGTTTGCTACACAACATTTGAACAATCCTATGAAATACTGAAAGAATGTATTCTGGTTAAAAATGTAACTTTTAGGATGTCATACTACACACCATATTTGGAGGAGAAATGGCACTGTGCATCACCCTAAAAATACCCTACCAACATGGAGGTTTGGAGGTGGTGGCATCATGGTGTGGGCTGTTTTTCATCTCATGGTACTAGCAGACTTCATACAGTTGAAGGAATGATGAATGGAGTCATTTTGTTCTGGGAGAATCTTTACATCCACCAGGATGATGAGGATGAGACATTGCTAGACCTTCCAGCAGGACAATGATCCAAACCATTCAGCAAAGGAAGCTCTCAATTGATTTCAGAGAAAGGAAATCAAGGCCCTGACTTCAATCCAATTGAACAGTTTTGGAAGTTAACTAAAGATCAGGATTCACAAGAGGGACCCCTGAAATCTTCAATATTAAAGGACTATCTGTTTAAAAGAATGGGCCAAACTCACACCAGAATACTGTGACTGATTAGTTTCATCATACAGGAAATGCCTTGAAGCTGTCATTACGAATAAAGGCTTTTCCACAAAGTATTTAAGAAATTTCAGCAGGCGTGTTCAATACTTTTTTCCTGTGTCATTCCACTTTATTGCACATAACTCTACCTATGGACTTTAATGTTTAGATTTTTTTATATGGGTGGATTATCTGAGTTAATACTAATGTCTGGTGAAAATTTCATGCAAATAGCCTCATTGGAAGTATACTTACTGAAAGAAATGTTGACGTGTTCAATACTTATTTTCCCCGCTGTATGTACGCATGCATGCACATGCACAAACATAGGCACATACGCAGGCACACACACAAGCACGCACACACACACACACACCCACACACATAAACATAAACATGTACACACACACATGCACACAAGAATTTCTCAGAATTATGAACAGGCAAGATGGGGGTGGGGTTGTATAAAATTAATTTTACATGTGAAATCTATGAACTAATCATGTTTTGGTACTTGTTGTCTAGCAGATACCAGTGAGAATTAAGTGTGTATAATGCAATTTACAGTTAGAATCATATAGGCCTTTCAGCGTGATTTCTTTTTGTGGAAAAAATGTGCTGGACTGGGCGGCGGTCATATTTTGTACCGCTCTGCGGTACATCTAGTTTGTAATGTTTTGCATGGATGTGCGCTGGTGCACGTTCATGGACGATAGAAGGATGGTGCGTTGTGCACCCGCCAATATGACTGTTGACAATGCGCTCTTAAAATAACATATAAACAACGATTTAAAATAACATATAAACAACGATAGCGATTTTAGCGATTTTTTAGACAATGCGCTAGGCCACTCCCTAGGTTGTTAATTGCAACACCCCTGGGCGCATTGTTTAAAAAATGCGCCATGCAGGTGGAAAACGAGTTTTACGCCATGCGCCAGGGTGCAAAATATTGCCCTCTCCAACACTGCAACGCACGCAACTGTGTGTATGAGCCGTAAGTGTGTGTCATAACTAAATGCAGACTGCAATGGTTCATGTCATTTGTATTTTTTATTATTATTATTAATTAATTCATCTTCAAATGTTTGTTTCCCTTTCCATTATCTACCTATCTATCTATTTCCAGAATGATTTTATACAAAACATAACTGAAAACAAATACATCAGAAAGGGTCTTACACTGTACAACTTGTGAGATTCTATTTTTTTCAGACAGTAAAAATAAAATTTTAAATAAATATTTCACACTGGTCACAAACTCCTTTCTACAAATATATTTGTTTTCAGGGAAATCTACATACACACAAAAACACACACACACACACACACACACACGGGACACAATGAAAGAAAGGGTTCTACTGGTCTGCTGAGGCCTCCATATCAGCCTCCCCTTCTTCTGCAGGGTCTCCTGGGAGAACGTCTGTCACCTTCTGGATGAGTTCTTCAATCTGCTCTTCCGACAGTCTTTCCTCACTCTCCTCCACCATCTGCACAGACAAAGTTTGCATAACTACACTAACCTGCAAGCTATTTGAGCAAAAGAAATATTTTGAGAGAGAGAGAGAGAATCATCTGTGGAATTCATTTGTCAATCTGTGACAGTCGATTCAGAGTTTAGCTGGGATCACAAAGGGAAAACAGAGTAGGCCTAACATGATTCTCCTCAATTGTTGTTGTGTTTTCTCAGTCTTTAGAAAATTATACGTCTCCTCCTTTACCCAAATAATTCATTTAGTGGTTTTGAGGCCATCTCATAGCAGAGATGTGCACACTAACAGGAAACTGATGAAAGAGCAAAGTATCACACCAGCTGGATCTCCACAGCAGTCTGTGGCCTATGATTTAGGAGCTGAAGCTTCTCTGCTCTGTTGGTCAATAACACATAATAGATTAATCTATGTCTGCTTGCCAGAACTAAACATGAACCTACAGAAGTTTATAGAAAACTGTAACTGATCAGGAAAACCACCTTTTCACACCAATCAAGACCACAGGCACATAGCATACACAGTCAACTCTGTCACAATACTTTAAATGGAAGAAATATTATTAAATATTTTCCTAGTATGTAGCCTACTATTGGTATTAACTAGGATAGCGTAATCGACATTAGTGAAATACAACCCAGTACTTTTAGATGGAAATGTCAGATCTTTCTGACTGCCTTGGACATGGTCATGGACTGAAGTTGGACATGGTCACACATAAATTAGTTTAATACACTACTAAATTGGTGAGTTTGTGGTCGCGCATGGTGGTGAGAAACTCCTTCACAATCTCGGGATTCTGTCGAGAACATGCCGTTTTGGAAAGGAACTTCAAAGTCTACAGGCAGAGATAAACACATAATAACTGTCAGTGAGCATAAAACGTCAAATTGTGTGTATCTGGGAATATCTTCGTTATAACATCGATTTTAATGTGTACAGGCAAAATGATTATGTGCCATCTGACCTCATACATAATGGTGTTCAGATTCTGCTGACCCGTGCTGTGTTTTTTACCACTTTTCCTCTTCTCCTTGAGGTCTGTGAGGAGTTGATACAACTGTTAAAAATAATGGGCAAACACAGCTCAATATTTTAACCAACCCAGGAGGGGGGTGTAATCTCGGATTGATTGTTTATACATAGGGTGGCCAGACGTCCAGGTTTAGGGAGGACAGTCCTGATTTTCAATGCCCTGTCCTGTGTCCTGCGCAACATCAAGCAGGATGCATATTTGTCCTCCTTTTTGCTTGAAGAGCAGAGTTCTAGAATCTTTGCTGGGACACAGCACAATGTCCAATGCCGTAACACTCACTCACACACACACACACACACACACACCCATATACAGATGAAGACTCTGAAGACAAAGTCCCCAAAAGATTGAAGCACTTTAGAAATGCTATACTTTTTGAGCAGTTGAATGTATTTTTTATTTTTTTTTACAATCTTTTTTGTTGTTTACATAAAAGCTTATTTATAGCCTAGAAATCTAGACGCCCCCTAGCGGCAGCAAATTTAATTTGCTGCCCGGGCTAGTCTAGCAACTCTCCGTTTAGTTAGGGAAAGTTAGGCTTTTTTTTTGCCAATCTGAAAATATACTTTTTGAGCAGTTGAATGTATTTTTTATTTTTTTTACAATCTCCTTTGTTCTTTACATAAAAGGTTATTTATAGCCTAGAAATCTAGACGCCCCCTAGCGGCAGCAAATTTAATTTGCTGCCCGGGCTAGTCTAGCAACTCTCCGTTGGCTTGCGAGCTGGAAAAATTAAACTTCGATAGGGCCAATCGTGTATGACCGTTAGGCGGGCTTAACATAATGATTGATGGCAGAGTTGAAACGGTTCGGTGTGAATTCCCTGCTACTTGAAAACAAAGAAGGTGGAGGTTGCTGTTGGCGAACAGCGTGCAGGAGTTAAGCTTTTTTTAATTTGGCTAAAGTTTGAACTAGCCAACTAGCTCCGCTGGTGGGAAAACGCATGGGACTCATGAGTTGTAGCGCTATACTATTGCGTGTAGAGGGAATTTGAAAGACAACCGATTATCCCGCCCCTCGGACTGAGCACTGCGAATGGTGACCCAGCTAGCACACATTTTGTCTGTAGTCTGACATACGTTTGGTATTTCTGGGTTTGTTTTGGCATAGAAGCAGCAAAGTAAATGCTTTTGACTGAACTGTGGCAAGATTGTGGTTTACCATAATAGAATTATAGTTTAGTCCAAGGCCGTAGTCATGATGTCAACATTGGGGGGGACCAAATCTGTGGTGGGGTCTGAGGGACCCCAAACAGAATGCACCCCCCCCCCCGGAGAGTTTTGTGAAAAGAGAAGGGTGGAGAAGAAGCAACTTCAATGGTCCATCCCTGGACCCGTGACTCCATTTGTGTTCAAAATTTATACTTTAAAAGAAATTACAAACTAGAGCATCTTTTGATAACCTCTATATTACACAGAATGCGGTTCTTTGACTTATTACTTACACCTGAAGATTTTTTTAAACTAAGGCTTAGACTCATAGGTTTGGAGCATAAGATTTTGTCTTTTAATTTAGATTTTATTATGCTGGCGGCTAATCACACAATTTTAACGTAGTTTGAAAGGGACAGGATTCAGGAATAGGCTACTAAGACAGGCCCCTCTTCTGGCTGACTCACCTGTTACCCCTGTATGCATTATAGACTGGCTTCTGACAGAAATGACGTTTTGTGCCAACATGTACATGTAGAAACACTAGGCCTACTACAGCCTTTAATTGGTGAATGGAGGTGCAAATTCCTTTCTTTGGTTATTGTCCGCGATTCACATTAACTAGGCTATCACGTATTGTAAACGTCGCCACATTTGATCACGTTTTGCCTGCATGGATGCGCGATTGAGTACTCATCTAAATAATATGCAAGATGCAACAATAATTTCTAAGAGGCCTATACACGGTAATTTCTGGCATTACTACTAGCATATGAATGTATTATTTATGTTGAAAGACGTGAAAGAAATGACACAGGCTTCCACAAATTCATTATTTAAAATAAAACGTTTCACTTTCGCTATCATTGCGAGAATAGGATACAATATGGAAAATGTTCCCTTTCAGTCTGATTGGCTCCAAACATGTATGGGATTTCCTTAGCCTGTGCTACACCTTTCCGAGAAGTTTTGTGAAAATTGTTCTGGTAGCTTTTGCGATATTGTTGACAGCCCTACCTCACCTCAGTAGGGTGCAGTAAATGGAAGCTTTTATTAGCGCACGCCACTAACGAAAAACGGAAAATCACCAGGACAAACCACTCAGGGGTGTAGGCTACTCTGCAACCATAGGTCACTAATTTGTGCGTTATTTATGTTTGATTACATTTCAGATACGTGTTGGTTTCCTGTAGGCCTAGTATAGAGCTTTATTCTTTCTTTATTTTTCTATGTCCGAATATTGGGGGGGGCATTTTGGTCATTTGAATATTGGGGGGGACACGTCCCCCTCAATGTCTATGGTGACTACGGCCCTGGTTTAGTCTATCACTTCCAAGCTTGATTCTACAGAGGTTGTGGTCTGACTGACATGTAGTGGGTGGGTGTGGGCCCATATCACTCAAGAGTTGGGGGCATTTGTGTCTTTTTTATGGTATTTTGTCTTTATTTTGGTTGTGTATTTTCCTTTGTTATTGGTATATGTGCATCACTTACTCTCTCCTTTTTTAACTAAGAAAATTTCTAAGAAAATGACAAGACAAGACCTAAACACAAATAAACTATTTATTGACTGAGACAGCCTCTATTTTCATTTACTTGAATAACCTGCTATGTGTTTTATATACTGCAACCAAACATTTTCTACACGTCTCCAATTCCAGGAAAAGATTATATCACTGTTTCAGAATTGGAAACTCACATGTGGTTTGCACATGTGAAACCACAACCGTAGAGACTTATTTAAGCACTTGTGGCAAGTTTGCTCTTACTTGCTTTTCACAGACGTAACTACAGCACTAATTCTCATTAGATGCACACCTTACACTGGGGCAACATTCAGGTTTTGAATGATTCAAACTCAAACTACACCAGCACGTCAGTAGTCAACCAAGTTAGCGCTACGTTGCTGAGCCTTCCTATTCCTGGGAACATTGTAGTCATGGTGGTCATCCTTCGCCACTTTAAAAAGGACAACTTCACCCTGCATCTGCTGCTGAATCTGGCCGTCTCTGACATCTTATATTTGATCTCCTTACCTGTATGGATCTACTACTTGAACGTTGATTGGATCTTCAGCACAGCTCTCTGCCAGTTTCTTTACTTCCTCCTCCTCACTAGTATGTACTCTAGTGTGTTGACCGTGACTGTGATGAGTGTCCAAAGGTACCTGGTGGTTCTTCATCGGAACCAATGGGCCAAGCTGGGCAGGAAGGGAGAACAAATTCTGCTCTTCTGTCTGTGGATATGTGCATGTATTCTCTCCAGCCCTTCAGCTGCCAGAGCCCACATAGTAGAGAAAGGACAGGGTGACTACTGCTGGCGGTTCTCGGGGCTAGATCTGAATAATCTAGCCATGCTCTTGTGTGAGACTCTGCTGGGGTTTGTTCTTCCGTTATCCATCATAGTGAGCTCTTACTACCGTCTCTATAAGAAGGTCAACCAGACAGCCTTCTTCAGCGACCACAGACTGACCAAACTGGTGACTGCCATTGTAGTGACTTTTGTGATCCTCTGGTTACCTGTTCATGTGAATAATCTTGCAATGATACTAGCCATTGCCCTGAAATCAGCTAACCCATTTGTCTCTGCAAAACTTGATAGCTTTTCAATATTAAGCAAAAATATTGTATATAGCTTTACATTTCTCAATACCTGTGTGAACCCACTTCTTTATACTTGCACATACAGACAACTTGTTTGACATTTTGGAAAAGCGAAGAAAATAGGGAACAGCACTCAGGACTCTGGAGGATGACCACCTAAAGGACATTACAGATAGATAAGTCTTCTCAAATATCTCCTGATTTGTTATCTTAAGAGGTTTTTGCTTAAACATTTACACTGTTCAAGAACCAGGCTGTGGTAGAGGTCAAATAAAAATGCAGAAAGTAAGAGGTTTAGGCTGCACTGTATCATATCATAGACATATAAGAATTCTAGTCATTGTATAATAAACATAACAGAATTTTGGCACCATCGAAGAGTTGCAAATAGCTTTATTTTCCTGTTTTGTTATTAAACATTTTACTTTATTATTATTTTTATTTGTATTATTATTATTAATAATAATATTATTATTAGTGTTGCCTCGGATGTAGATTATTTTGGATCTACATTACATTTACATTTATTCATTTGGCAGACACGTTTATCCAAAGTGTCTTAATGTGTGATAGTCCATGTGATAAATTGTAAAGATATTGGCCTGAAATCAACTAACCCATTGGCCTCTGCAAAGCTTCTTGATTGTAGAATTTTAGCACAAGAATTGTAAATAGCTTATGTAAATAGGGCCCTATCATGACAGTCTAAAGCGCATTGTCACTAGTCAAAAGCTTATACAGATTTAGTAGGATGTCCAGTCCACATTGGGAGTGTTTTCGTTATCAAACGTCGAGCGCATGGCGTAACAAGGTGTTCCTAGGTTTCTTAATCAGTCATGGGTGTGTTTGGAGCGTAACATCATTTAAACCAATGAGAATGACATCTGTCATTCCCTATAACGGCACAAAGCGCGACGTCAAAGAATGCATCGTTATTTTGACGGTCAACGGCGCATTTGAAGGAGTCTGCATGCAAGACCGTATGGAACAGTCATTCCACTAAACCTTTTTTTGCTCTACTAAAACCTAGCATAGCCTTTACACATTTGCACTCGTCTATTATTTGAACTCATTGGCAAAGTGAAACTAACTTCACCAGTCAATGACAAGACAGTTATAGGCAGTAAGTTACTTTCACTATTGACTGACAATGGGTTACCATCGAAAACATAGGCTGGAAAAAGCAACACTTACCCTAATATTTTTCAAATGACCGAATAAAACAACATTTATCCTGCAGAGGAGTTGCTTATAGTGTGTCTTCAGCTGTGCCTTTGCCTAATCACTTTTAACAGTCATTACCAATTTGCAAATGCATTGTGAGATGTATTTCGTAATATCTTTATTCTAATTATGTTTCCCATTGTAGCCTAATCGTGTAATTTGTAATGTTTTGCATGGATGTGCGCTGGTGCGCATTCATGGAGGATAGAAGGATGGTGCGTTGTGCACCCGCCAATATGACTGTTGACAATGCGCTCTTAAAGGAGAATTCCGGTGTGATTTTGACCTAAAGTGTTTTGAAACATGATACCGAGTGTGAACGTATGTCTCATAGCCCATCTCGGCTTGTCCCCTGCACTCCGAAATCTGGCGCCAGTTAGCCGATGCTACCAACAAGGCGGTCAATGGTGGTGCCTCGGCATCGGCATAGCCATGCAAATAAATCACTGTTTTACACCATTTACGAGGCTCAATGTATCTCCACACTTAATTGGTAGACTTCCAAGGGCCCTGACATTTAAAACGAGACATTGAGTGGAAATGCATGGATTCCAGTTGCTGCTACTGGAGGAAACTGTAATCCATGCATTTCCACAGAATTATTTTTGGAATCTGATCCCTTATCATACCTGTTCATTCTTACTCGTCGCTCGACTTATCGTGACTAAATTCAAGATGGCTGCAAACGCTAAACTTCGAGAAGATACTGTATAAATCGTCTTGTAAGTAAACTACCAGTGCTTTTTCAAAGTTCTCAATGTCTCGTTTTAAATGTCAGGGCCCTTGGAAGTCTACCAATGAAGTGTGGAGATACATTGAGCCTCGTAAATGGTGTAAAACAGTGATTTATTTGCATGGCTATGCCGATGCCGAGGCACCACCATTGACCGCCTTGTTGGTAGCATCGGCTAACTAGCGCCAGATTTCGGAGTGCAGGGGACAAGCCGAGATGGGCTATGAGACATACGTTCACACTCAGTATCATGTTTCAAAACACTTTAGGTCAAAATCACACCGGAATTCTCCTTTAACATAACTAGGGCTGTCAATCGATTAAAAAAAAAAAATCGAATTAATTACATACTCCGTGATGAATTAATCTAAATTAATCGCATATATAATTTTTGCTGTGAAAGTATTTTAAATATTTAAATTCAAATGAATTATTGAATAATCAGCATTAGTGACATTAAAGTTCAAAGACTCTTTTATTATTATTTTCACTGTTCAAATAATTGCCATAATAATCTATGATATGACCTAATTTGCTGAGGGGGAAGAAGTTTTTTTTCACATACAAGTGAAAAAACACTCCCCTCAATGTCAACACTTATTTCTTTGCATTGATGTGCAACTATAGAGTTGATGAAATTCCTTGCTGCAGACATTGCAGAGGACTATTTTCAACACTTTATTTTTTATCTACGACTATTTTCAACACTTTAACACCATCAGGCCGTTTTTTAAAAGTAAATGTTCCAATCAATGATCCAGGCAGCACATTTTCCTCTCTCTCCTTCATTTTACAGTCTAAAACGGCTCGGGGTCAAAGGTCATACGATCGATTAATCTGCACAAATTTTTTTAATCAGTTATTTTTTCTCAAATTAATTAATCGAAATTAATCAGTTATTTTGACAGCCCTAAAAATAACATATAAACAACTCGCCATAGACTTCTGACCAGGTTTCTCTTGGTCAGTGGCGTAAGGCATTTTAGGTCGTGTACAATGACAATGCGCTAGGCCACTCCCTAGGTTGTTAATTGCCACACCCCTGGGCGCATGTGCAAAATAAGGAAATACACTTTGCGCCGGGTGGAAAACGAGTTTTACGCCATGCGCCAGGGTGCAAAATATGGCCCTTAAAATAACATATAAACAACGCGAGCGACGAGAACAACGCGACGCAACGGACCCACAATTCAGTTCGGCAACGGATGACGTAAGCTCATGTAAAGTGAACGGGATGCGTCTCCAGCACTGCAACGCACGCAACTGTGTGTATAACGGCTCCTACACACAGCTGCAAAGTCATTTGCATAGCTACCGTCGGGAACACCCACTGGCATACGTTGACTGAACGCAACTGTGTGTAGAAGCCGTCAGCCGTAAGTGTGTCATAACTAAATGCAGACTGCAATGGTTCATGTCATTTGTATTTTTTGATTATTATTATTATTAATTAATTCATCTTAAAATGTTTGTTTCCCTTTCCATTATCTACCTATCTATCTATTTCCAGAATTATTTCATACAAAACATAACTGAAAACAAATACATCAGAAAGGGTCTTACACTGTACAACTTGTGAAATTCTATTTTTTATTCCGACAGTAAAAATGAAATTCTAAATACATATTTCACACTAGTAAACAGTGGTAATAACGCAGACACTGGTCACAAACTCCTTTCTACAAATATATTTGTTTTCAGGGAAATCTACATACACACAAACATACACACACACACACACACACATACACACACACACACACACACACACACACGGGACACAATGAAAGAAAGGGTTCTACTGGTCTGCTGAGGCCTCCATATCAGCCTCCCCTTCTTCTGCAGGGTCTCCTGGGAGAACGTCTGTCACCTTCTGGATGAGTTCTTCAATCTGCTCTTCCGACAGTCTTTCCTCACTCTCCTCCACCATCTGCACAGACAAAGTTTGCATAACTACACTAACCTGCAAGCTATTTGAGCAAAAGAAATATTTTGAGAGAGAGAGAGAGAGAATCATCTGTGGAATTCATTTGTCAATCTGTGACACAGTCGATTCAGAGTTTAGCTGAGATCACAAAGGGAAACCAGAGTAGGCCTAACATGATTCTCCTTAATTGTTGTTGTGTTTTCTCAGTCTTTAGAAAATTATACGTCTCCTCCTTTACCCAAAAAACTCATTTAGTGGTTTTGAGGCCATCTCATAGCAGAGATGTGCACACTAACAGGAAACTGATGAAAGAGCAAAGTATCTCACCAGCTGGATCTCGACAGCAGTTTGCGGCCTATGATTTAGGAGCTGAAGCTTCTCTGCTCTGTTGGTCAATAACACATAATAGATTAATCAATGTCTGCTTGCCATAACTAAACATGAACCTACAGAAGTTTATAGAAAACTGTAACTGATCAGGAAAACCACCTTTTCACGCCAATCAAGACCTCCACAGGCACATAGCATACACAGTCAACTCTGTCACAATACTTTAAATGGAAGAAATATCATTAAATCTTTTCCTAGTATCTAGCCTACTATTGGTATTAACTAGGATAGCGTAATCGACATTAGTGAAATACAACCCAGTACTTTTAGATGCAAATGTCAGATCTTTCTGACTGCCTTGTCGAAGTTGGACATGGTCACACACAGGCTTGGAATTTCACCATTCTGGGGGCAAGGCCACTTGGCCTTCAGTTGGGCATATTTGGTGGGGGGCACAAAGGCCACATGTCAGGGCACCAAGGCCAAAGTTAACTATACAGTAGTAGGCTATAAAAATGATCAAAGTTGTATTTAGCCTATTCACTGCAGTAGACCTGCATCACTGTATGAAACATTACAAAAACATGAAACATGACATATTACATGTAACTGTAAATCATCTGATCATCTAATAAAAACAGATATCTAGGCTATATATAAAATGTATTTTATATTTGGCCTGCTATGAAATCATGTATTGAACAATTTAAATGTAGCACAGCTCAGCTTTAAGAAACTCAAATAGCCTAGATGCATGCTTAGCATTTTGTGATCATTAAGGCTACTTTCACAAACTCTTAGTCAGCTGTCCTCTGATTTACCAATATCTAGGCGATATTTGTAACATTTATTTTGTATTTGGCACGTTATGAAATCATGTGGAACAATTTAAACACATTGTAAAACTTACAGCCCAAATTTGGAGACATCCATGCATGTCGAAATTTACTGCAAATTCAAAACTGGATTACTCTGGAACGGCTAACTGTACAGGGGACTGCTTTACACCTTTGTGTTCGGTAAGGTCTGCTGTTTATTCTGATATGTGGTTTGTCATGTGTTAAAAGAAGGGTTCGTGAAGTATTCCACCGAGATGAATGGGTAGGGAGATCGATCATGGACGCAAAACCTTCAGTAGAATGTATGATTATATTGAATTATATTATTTACTTTTCTCGCGAACCGTTTAACACAGCAATTATCGGCTAACATCGTTTAAAAGCTGAGAAAAAGCTCTTTCATGTGATACTTGTGATGTCTGTGTGATGAATAGCTACTTCGCGAGTAGTTCAACTGAGAAGAATGGGTGAATTTGGACGCACTTTCTTGTGCTGTCACTTTCTCCACTGCGTAAAAGACTAAATTAATTTGCGCTGTGAATGCTAAGATTATTTTGACAGGCCACAGGCTAAATAAAAATCGCTATTAGTAGGACAAAGCAGAATATTGAAAGAAGGGGGCACCAAGGCCACCGTGGCCTGTAAACCTATGATTTTCAAAGGGGCTTCAAGGCCAACGCAAGGGGCTACGACGGCCATGGCCGTCGTGGCCGCTGTGAAATTCCTACCCTGGTCACACATAAATGAGTTGTTTATTACACTAACTTGGTGAGTTTGTGGTCGCGCATGGTGGTGAGAAACTCCTTCACAATCTCGGGATTCTGTCGAGAACATGCCGTTTTGGAAAGGTACTTCAAAGTCTACAGGCAGAGATAAACACATAATAACAGTCAGTGAGCATAAAACGTCAAATTGTGTGTATCTGGGAATATCTTCGTTATAACATCGATTTTAATGTGAACAGGCAAAATGATTATGTGCCATCTGACCTCATACATAATGGTGTTCAGATTCTGCTGACCCGTGCTGTGTTTTTTACCGCTCTCTTTCCTCTTCTCCTTGAGGTCTGTGAGGAGTTGATACACCTGTTAAAAATAATGGGCAAACACAGCTCAATATTTTAACCAAACTGGGAGGGGGGTGTAATCTCGGATTGATTGTTTATATGTCACTTTCACTGAACAATTTACGTTTTGAGGCAACAGAGGGAAACGTATTAACACTGGCAACACACGTAAACACCAAGACATGTAGCCAGAGCCCTTGCTGGCATTGTGCTACATGGGCAGTGTGTAACCTCACCTCATAGTTGCTTAGCATTCCCGCATTTGCATCCCTCCTGAAAAGCAAATGTCAATATGTTTAAACAACACATTAAACGGAAACAATAATGCAATATATATACTGGAAAACACAAATGTCTCAACAGGTTTTATGCCATCAATAGGAAGGTGATGTTGCTTACACGTCCATGTTGATGTGCTGTTGTCCGACTTCTTTTCATCCCGTCAAATATAACGTCTAGATTACATTAGTTCCTAGTTTGATCTTTAGAACACAGACACATATGACGTCGCACAAAGTTCACTAGGATGGTAGGCCTATGGCATAAAACGTATAAAAAAAAACAAAGGCAGTATTTTAAGCAAAAAAGTAATGGATGAAAACACACGAATAAGTAAGAAATGCAAAAAAGATACTGGAAACGTAGTTTCACAGCTGTACCACCGTAGGGCTCTGCGCAGTTTGACTCTATTATGCCATCTACCGGGAAATCAATGCAAGTAGAATGTTTGATGTAGGCTACAGTAGTTTTAGTCTTTTTGTGGTTTCTTTCTGCTGAATATTTTATCGTCCTGAGGGGTATTTGAAATACGTGGTTTAGTGACAAAACTGGGTAAGTTAACTCTGAGTAAGTGGTAAACCTCCTAATAGAAGAGCTGTATGGTTTCATTCTCCTTGAAAAAAAAAACAATGCCATAGGGCTCTGTTGTAGGAGGTTACCACTTACTTTGAGTTGACATACCCAGGTTTGTCACTAAACCACATAGGCTTCTTGGAATACCTCCCTGCTTAAGCTGCGAGAGTCATGGTTACCCTTTAGTAACACATCCCTCCCTGTTAATTACTGTTCATTTGATTACAAAAAGGCAGGGAACCCATTAAGGATGATAGATAGGCTACTCTTTCAGAGGAAATTGACCATGTCAGCTATAATCTAGGCCTAGGCGTAGCTAGACTAGGCCTACACCACTGTTAAAACGCATACAAAACTTATTCAGCTGTTTTGGGTGGAGATCAGCTATATGAATACATACTACTTTAGCTTATAAAACACTAGCTCTTGGCCATGTTCATTTTGTCAAAGTAGCTCTTGGAGGAAAAAAGGTTGGAGACTCCTGCTGTAGTGGATATACCATGATGTAGTAGTTGGCTGTAGTGGGTATGATCAACCCCAAATGGTAATACATATCCTTGCCTATTTTAAGTGGGTATACTGAGATGGTGATGGTTTTTAAGTGGGTATACTGCGTAGTCCTGCCTATCACGTAGACTACACCACTGCGGTCCGGTATGGACTGACTATGTGATGGTGCTATGGTAGAGTGTGTACAATGGAGGTAGTGTAAAAGTGAACAGTGCAGGGATTGAACAACAGTACAATAGTTTTGCTTATTATTATTAAACTTTAACTATGACTATGAAAAGACAAGAATGTAAACATAATAGAATTGCTTGACAAACAAGAAAAAATAATATAGCCTACTTTAAGAACAATATAAAACAGGAAAATATGTAGGCTAGATGTTATATGACCACAGTCCAGATTGTGTAGGATGGCTAATAGCCTGTAAGACAGCCAGGTGTACAGCAGACAAAGTGATATAATGGTAGGGGCTGAGAGAGACAGGCTCATGCTGAAAAGTCCATTTCTCCCCTCCCCTTTTGTGTGGTGTTGAAAAGTTGGATGGCCCTGGGGACAAAGGACCTCCTCAACCTGTCTGTTGAGCATGACAGTGAAAGAAGTCTGCCTCTGAACATGCTCCTCTGTTTATTGAATGTGCTGTGTAGTGGGTGGTGGTCATTGTGCATGATCGCCAGCATCCCACTCATGGTCCATTTCTCTGCAGTTGTTGTGAGTGACTCCAGCTCAATGGCAACAGCAGAACCAGCTTTCCTTACCAGCCTGTTCAGTCACCCAGCATCCCTCTTCTTAATGCTGCCTCCCCAGCACACCACAGCATAAAACACTGGAAATGACTGACTGGTAAAAATCTACCTACCTACATTTGTCCTTTAATTTTTTTTTATTGGCTCTTCTATTCTAGGCTGCCTTTTTAAGAAATGGCAGAGACAACCAATGAAGCTAACTTCGGCATATTTACAGCATTTTGTCTGTCAATTAATGCCTAATTAAAAATGTGTCATAGATCTAATGTGGCTAGGTTGTTTTACTTAAGGTTTTATTGGCAATGTGGCCAAGTTTCATCTTATCATTTTAATAGGGAGCTGACGCCTCAACTGAGACGTTGGTGGGTGTGTTTAGTACTGAAAGGCATTCAACCCAACTCCGCCCTGCCTCTAGAGCGCACATATGCGCTGCTTCAGCTCAGCGTTCTCGTGATTTGAGTTTACTCGAAAATGTCAACAATCACACACTAGCTTGCAGTGGGCTACTGAGCGAATTCATCTAAATCACAGGGTTATAGAGTTAGGCTTACCTCGAGAATGGAGGTCTGAAGCCCCCTGTTACGGAAGCCCTAGAGGAGACTGCAAGCGCAAACAAGCAACAGGTGTTCTCGAAAGAATTGGTGTTACTAAGGTACGTGAGTTGCTGTTCGTATAAATGTAGGAGTGGTGAAATTGTGTTTAGCCTAATACTGATCGTTGCTAACCTTTAGCCTGCATTAGGAATGTTATCAGCTAGATGTGAATGAAATTTGGGGACATTGTCTATATTGCTGTAAAATGGAATACAATCAGAACCATTTCCTCATGATATTACCATGTGAGTAAAGTCAGCATCAAATCAGTCTGTATTTTATTCATTTAGACATGGACTGAGATAATGGACACTTAGCCTACTCTCCACTGATTTGTAATTCCTCAGGGACCAGCCTACAACTAGGCTGTCGCAGCAGTGACTGCAGTGAACATTCATTTTTAGGTCAAAACCTGTACAACTAGCTGTACAACAAAATGTAGTGAGAGACACTGATTTAAATCTTCATCTTATGTAATCATCTACTACGTGACAATGAGGTAGCAACCACAAAAGTTGTTTTTCTTGCTGTTGCTTCATCTCCTCAGCCTGGTGATGTTGACACCCTACTCCTCCTCCTGTCGTTCCAACAATACTTGTTCAGAAATAACAATAATAACGATAAAGGACTGCACAATCTTTCCCTTGCACTCAAATGTCTTGATGGGTGTGACCATCATTTGGACACCAACTTCTTCCCTTGGGTCATAAGAAATGTGATAACAACCTGGTGCAAACATACTGTCTGTTTTGAAGACACTATCATTTATCAGCAGAATGCAATTACTAGTTTGAGAACCTCTCAGGTGCATTTTACAAAAAAATGGGGAAAGAATCTCAGTCAATTCAGTCCCATTTGTATGTCGATGGAAGTCATTTTTTTGAGGACTTGTCGGACAACTGTTACTGAACTTACATGTTTAGCAAAAGTGTCTCATAGGTCTTTTCCTACAACAAAGAATTGTCTCTGTTCAGGTTCACGCTTCAGATATCGAACTGTCCTGAGCATTTCAACCAAACAAACTCTGTTCAGAACCTGAAATGTTGGTTAGGAGCTGACACCAAAAAAATATTATAAAATATTTTTTTTCTGTGTACTGGAATGATTGTGTCATTCTACAGTTCAGTTATGCATGCAACATCCTCAGTTGATGGGGCATGCTTGGTAACATTCAACAAAATTGTGGAAAAGTAGGCCGATTCACTAGATAGCACCAAAGTTTTAAAAAATTCTGAACATAATCCGGTCTAGAGATACTGTGCGTATCTCTATAGGTCCATGTAATTATACCTTGTATTTATCCACAGGACATCTGGACAATCTTCCTCCTGACCCTTTCTTGCTCACTCTTTGCTCTTTTGTTTTGTCTTGTATTCTCCTGTCTCCTTCCTTTTTTCCTTTGCTTTTGTTTTTCTCCACCATCCCCTCCCCACTCCACCGTCGTCATGTCAACAGTCATCCTGCAACGCCTGAGCACGCTGTCCTTGACCGTGAAGCAGCTGGGCAGCCTGCCGCGGCTGTCCACCTCCCTCCCCACCCTCCCCACCCCAAAATCCACTGTGCCGGCCGGTGACGTCCCCAGCCTGTTCCGCGAGCCCTACATCCTGTCCGGCTACCGGCCCACAGGCCAGTCCTGGAAGTGCTACCTGCTGAGCGTCTTCCAGTGGCATAACGAGTCGCTCAATGTGTGGACGCACTTACTGGCCGCTCCTGTGCTGCTGCTGCGCTGCTGGGCTCTGCTGGCCGTCGCCAGTGGCGACGACAGCGGGCACCCGCTGCAGCTGGACCTCTCTGTGCTCCCCCTGGCTCTGTACGCGCTCTCGTCGCTGACGTACCTGGCATGCAGTGTGGCGGCACACCTGCTGCAGTCGCACTCCGAGCTGGCCCACTACTCGCTCTTCTTCCTGGACTACGTGGGCGTGGCCGTCTACCAGTACGGCTGCGCCCTGGGCCACTATTTCTACTGCGCCGAGGCAGCCTGGCGCAACACGGGGGGCCTCGGAACCTTCTTCCTCCCAGGTGCCGCCCTGTTGGCATGGCTCTCCTGCGCCTGCTGCTGCTTTGCCAAGGCCCACTACCGTCGGCCGTACCCGCTACGCCGCAAGGTGTGCCAGCTCATCCCCACCTCCCTGGCGTACTTCCTCGACATCAGCCCCGTGGTGCACCGCCTGGTAACGGGCGACTGGGAGCGGGACGCAGCTTTGCCATTCCACGCCGGCCAGGTGGCTTTCTTCCTGATGGCGGCCTTCTTCTTCTCCTACCCATTCCCAGAGTGCTTTCTCCCAGGCCACTGTGACATCGTCGGCCACGCCCATCAGGTGTTCCACGTCTTCCTGTCGATGTGCACTATGTGCCAGTTGGAAGCGCTCTTCAGGGACTTCGTTGCGCGGAGGGAAGCCATCCTGGAGGTCCATGGGGAAGAGCTCGTTGTGGAAGCAAGCGTGTCTTTCTTCATTCTGGTGCTGTGCTGCTTGGCCACAGCAGGTTGGATGCACAGGACTGTTCACAAGCAGCTGAAGAACAAATAGCCATAGAACCTCTCACCGTTTTTCTTATCTTGTTTAGACTAAATCTCAACTTGCTGTAAAGATGGGTAGATACCACTGACTTAAGAGTTGTATTGAAACATAGCAATATTTATGAAATGTTCATATGATTATTTATAAATAAATGGATGTAATATAACATATAGTATGCACATTATGGTTTTCATATGAACGATTAACTTAAAATTTTCCAGACCACTTTGCCATTGTGCAGTTGCAAATCAAAACTGAAATACTGCCAAGTCTTTCACAGTGCTATCAGATAGAGAGCTCTAAAGCACATGCAAGAGGATTGAATTTATTTGGGTTCTGTTGTGTGTTGGCTGTATCGTCTTAATATGTCAGCCCCTCAAAAAAAAAGGTCAGCATTTGTGAGTTTACAGTGGCAACCCTGGTGGGTGCTGTGTTCATTCCATTGTGCTTTAATCTATAGCTCAGACAACATTCCTCCTGGAACCACCGGCTGCTCTGGCCTACTTGAAAGCCAGCTTTGGAGTCTGGTCAGCCGCCATCCCTAAAAAGATTGGATGGAGGAATAAAGCTGGATTAGGGGTTTTTTTTTTGGCCTGAGTGAAACCTCACTCGCTAATAGAGAGGGAAGTGGTAGAAGAGGGGGTTTGAACCAAGACATCTGTTTTTATTATTTTTTTGCAGATGTGTCTTTTTTTTCTCTCTTTTAGCTTTTAGAATTGGTTAAAGCAACACCAAAGAACTTTTCCTCTGTTGCACGAGCGCTATTTGTTTATCCAGCAACGGCTTTGCAAATAACGATGTCCATAGATAAGGTAGAATATGTTGCATGATTTTATGAAAGTACGATGTATTGCGACATCATGCAGGTAAAATTTGTAGTTTCTTATGTCTCATTCCATCGAACTACAAACCCGCTACCCGATCTGGCAAACTTACTAGTGCGGTTATAGCCGATAGAGGGCCGCGAAGTGAATGCAGAAGTGCCGTTCACCCTGTTACGAGTTGATGAACCACAGAAACAATTTTGGAAACATTATTTTTAGGTACAAAAAACTCTTTGGTGTTGCTTTAATGACCAATCTGATTGGACAATCTGCTTCTGGTCCAATTAGGAAGTACCTTTGTCTTAATGCAAGTGCTTTGAAGGCTATGCTGCTAGCAACTAACTCTGAAGGCTATTCCTTTAGCAAGAGTTTTTTTGTAATGCTTGTCGTACAGGCAACATGCACTGTTTACACATTGTTAAAACATGATTAAACAGCTATTCTGATTTCATTCAACACAGAACAAAGAAAGCTGTTGAGTACCTTGGTATGCAAACCTATTGTAAGCAGTATTTTGGCAAAGCTGTTTGCAGGGCTAAACAGCCAACAATTCAGTCATATGTTTTACATTTTGTTATTAATTCCTCCTGGGTCCAGACCAACATCACAGAATTTAACATTGTTTACTATATTGACCATAGAGTGCAACCTACAAGACTGTCCAGTAATATCCAAAGCAGTCCATGTAGACTCCTCACACTATAAGAAATGAAATAGTTACTTATTTACTCACAGTAACATGAATCTGGTCTTGCTTACTTCTCATGTTTATCAGCAACAAGGCCGCATTGTACTGTCTGTACTGAAGTTGCATTCACCTTTATAAAACAGGCCAGGATGATCATCTCTCTCACTCTCTCTCTGACCATGTGACTATGGCCATGTGTTTTTCTCTCTGTCCTCTCTCTCTCTCTCTCTCTCTCTCTCTCTCTCATCCAGGCTTGGTATTATGTCAATTAATATCAATACATTTGAGAACTGGGTACATACTACAGTCGCATACTGTGTAACCTCTGAATAATTACCTCAGCGATCTTGTTAAAACAAACCAACACTTTTGTATCGTGGCTTCAATGTATTTTTAATTCAGGATTATTTTACAGACTGAGTGTAACTAGGTCTAGCTATAACAAAAAAAAACATGACTTGAAATGTCTGTGGGTTGTGACATTGTAACACTTTTTTGTCTGATCACATATCATATGCAATAAAAATGATTATGTATTAAACCAGTCCAATAATTTTCACTCATTATTCAATTTTGCTTTGCAGCAATCATCACCCCTTGAATTTGTGAAATCCACTGACATAATCTTTAAGCCAGTTACAATAGCATCATATCTGCTGCCAAATAGTCCCTGGCATCATGTTCATATTTGTTTGTATATCAACAGCATTGTGCAAATTCTCCTGACTATGAAAGCATTAGAATTAATCTGGAGAACTTTCACTACTCCCTCACCAACAGGAAAAAGGTTTTGGAAAAGGCACAATAATTTTCTTGTTAAAGAACGATCTTATGAGTTTTAGGATGTAAATCTAATCAGATTATCCACTTGCAGTTTACAAACTCAGCCCTCCTTAACCTAAATAGAGAAATATGTTCACAGATTTGAAGCAACTGCTCACTCAGTGGATTCCACTGCCCTAAAGTGACTGAGTGAAATGAACGAATATCAAAGATGGGAATGTGAACATGTGCCCATATTATCTTTTCAGAATGTTGTCAAGTAGGTCTTTGTCAAGTTAGAACTCTCCTTTCCATTGTTCAGGCCTTGTAGATTAGTAGAAGTAGTAGTACTCTGTCGGGTGTACAATTGTTTTTGATGTGGTCATACAATGTCCAGAACATTTTGAATTTTGAAGTGTTTAAGCTTTTACATTGCCAAATCCTACACCAAGGAGTTGTCACTAACAAATGAATGTGATTATTTCATTTTCTCAGGAATTAGGATGAGCTAGACATAATGGTTCCACAAGTACAAGAAAATAGCCTACTTAATGCATCTAGAAAACAAAAAAGGTGGACAACATCAGACCCTTTTTCAGGCATGCTGTTGAAACCCATAAACCACTAATAGCCATTGGGAGTGACGGAGATGCTGGAGCGGAGTTTTAGACTTCACACCGCAGGTGCATTTTTTTGACGTGACAAAGAGAGGAATGGAATGAGGACTTAACGCTTCAAGCTTAAAGCTTCAGACAGACGATAACATCCCTGACAAAAGAGAACAAGGTTGTTTTTAGCACCTGTAGTACCTGTAGCATAGAACACAGAAGAGGGAACATGCACCACAATTTACGTTTTTTTCTTTGTGAGGCACCCTGGACCAAAGAATGCCTCAAATCTCAACTCAGTGTTTGTCAGTGGCAATGGCACCTGGATGTGAGAACATTCTACTATCTTGATCAGGAGCCACATTCACTCGCCTGAGGAACACGTGAATGATTGTGCATACTGATGGGTCTTGGTGTCTCAGTTCACAATCAGAGTGTAGAATGTAGCCACACATCAGACCTATGCGTGTCAGATCTATCTGTGACGACCAGCATCACAACTGCATGGCACAGGTAAGAAACCTTGAAATCATATAGATTACCAATCCCTTGTGTTTAGTGCACACACAGAGTGTGAGATATTTACAGTGCTGGGAGCTGCCCAGATATGGTGTTATGTAACAGCAGTGACTAACAGGAACCTAAACAAGTAAAATTCATGACCTCCATACCTCAGGCATGAACACACAACATTAAATATACAACATTTACAGTACTGATCTTGGCTTTTGTGGTGTAACATATGACTATATATTCTGTTTGTCTGTATCATGTGTCATTCTGTCATCTGTTACATGACTGTTCTGTCTTCAGCACATGACAAACTCTTATGACAACAAAATATTTACCTCTCACATCGAAATACAGGACACTGTTGTTTAAAATCATAATTTGTATCCATGTACAGTATGAGTTGTTTGTTTCCCCTAAGAGGCTTATAATGGCTATCTGTCTCTGATTATTCTGACTGTAATATCACCTCAGATATGGCTCCTGTTGATGACCATATCACAGCATGGGCAGCAGCTTTTACATCACCCCCTGTCCTCTTCTTGTCCGTACTGATTCTGCTCCTATGCATCATTTTACTCTCTCTGTGTTCCTCATGTTATAGGTAAGTCCACCAGAGGCCTTCCTTTCATGTTGAAAATATTATTACCATGACATACCACTGGCCAACATTAACAACCAAAATAATGACTTAGTGATTCTCACCCTGCTTTCTGTAAATAAATGAAAAAGATTATCACAGAGTAATCAGGGGACTGCACGTAAAAACAAACTGGATCGAAATAAAAGCTTAGCACGATGGCAATAACAAAGAATACTAAGAATCGGGTAATAGTGCGAAACTGAGAAGGTCCTTCTATCAAACCAAGACTTCACAACAAATAGCCAAACAGGAGGGTTTGAATAAGACAATTAAATCAGTTCAACAAGTGAGAGAGATGAAGTTGATGACCATTGATCAGAGTGGTGATGATGAGTTTTGAATGGGTGGAGCGTGATCAGGAGATAATTAGGTTATCAATAGTGAATATGTGGATGTGTGCAAATACTTCATTTATGAATGCGTCACAACATAAACATCAGTCAAGACTAACATGTGGGCTATAATAATCCATTTAGAAATTTGGTGGACTTTGGAGAGAGATTAATGAAATTCTGGTTCCCAAATTTCATTTTCACACAGACATCACACATATACTGTCGGTGTCAATGTCAACCTTCTTGAAGTACTAGGAATATTTTATTTGTTTGTCTTGATTATTAGTTGCCCCCTTTCCCCTTTGTCCTCAATGTTTTAGTCAATGTGTTGTTACTCCCCTTCCATCTTAAGGACCACAATGGAAACAAGCATTTGGGCTTTATGGTGTGTTTTTATCCTTTTGAACACTTCTTGTTGATTGTTCAATAAAATGTTCAATTCAATTCCTCCATCAGAATTAGCTCTGTGATGGTGTACATTCCACCATGGTCATTTCCCTTTTTCTGAAGAACTAAGATAATACATTTTGAGCTCATAATTTTAGGACTTGGATTCCCTTGAAATGTGACCTAACATGACCTTGATGTTAGGATGGCTCAGGTGTGAAATTGATGAAATAATTGTTGAATTGGCGCATAAAACCTTGATAAAAACTCAAGGCGAGTTTCGGACGAGTGTTTGGCTTTACATGAGAGCAGCACCAGCATATGTTTAGAGAGCTCTGTTTTCTTTGTCATGAGAAGGCTGCAAGACTGGTTTGGTTGCTCAGTGGAATGGGGATAGGTTCTGCAGATACAAAGTAATCTTAGGCATGCCATGACAACCAACACAGTCTATGACAAAACAAAGCAACACAGAAAACAAAACAAATAAACAAATACATCACAGATAAATAATAAACAATATAATGGTGTCAATAATATTTTAAAAAAATTATGTAAAACAATTTATCAATAAAATGTACACATTTGTATAGATCTTTCTTTCTTTCTTTTATAGTCACACAACGGCAGCAGGAGGTCCACCATGTTCATCCCTAAAACAAAAGGTGCAAGTTCAAATATCGTAACATATTAAAGCAATGTTGTCAGCACAGCCAGCAGGGGGAGCAATTACTACACTAGTTCCAGAGAGTTCCCAGCTCTCTTACAAAGAGATTCCCCAGTCAGCAAAATAACCATCTGCCTCAGCATACTCCAAATCAAATGTAGGCCTAGTCAATCTTAGTAATATTCATTTAGCAGTTTCACTCCCATTTATTTACATTAATTAGGAAATGAATGAAATTACATACATTTGAAAATCTAAAATAATCTATGACAATCTCTGTCACTGGATCATAAAATACAGATAGTCTCTAGATCTATATTTGTACCTTCTCATGATGGTTTGCAATGTTAACTTTTTAACTCTCCATCATGAGACTGCCATAACCACAATATATAATATAATAATAACATATGCCAAATCATGTCATGTCAGTCAGTGTCTAGTTATTGTCATAATTATCAGTCATTGTTTCTTTCAACACATCTGCTGCTATGACAGTTTATATATATATATTTATATATATTATATTATATATACCATAATATATTATATATATTTTTCACATAATGGTAACATGCATTGTTATGACATGATAACGGACCAGGTCAAACATCACTCATGACTTGTTTGACAAGGTCATGGAGGGTTGAAGTGATGTTAAGGTTTGGTTTCATTCTATTCTCATTTGTTCTGTTCTTGTCTGTCTGTTCTGTTTCTGTGGTGAAATGCTTCCTTAAATCAGTATGACCACCTGAGGTATTAAATTGCTCATTAATTGCAGGATGTTGCTGACTGTTTCTGACAGCATTCAGACTTTAGAGGATTTTAGGAAAAACACATTAAACTCTTGAAAAGAATTTGCTACATTTTAGTCATCTTCATGATGGACACAGGGTGTCAGATAGACATGACACATATTGAGTCAGGACATATTGAAACCAAATATTAAATGCAGGCTAATCAAACTGTTCTATTTCAGGTCTCAACACAGCAGGTGGGTGGACCGCTGGAGCTAAATGCAATTTCAGATGAAAATTGTGAGTAAACCATTACAATTGGTTGATGCTGTAATTAACTTGCAATGCTGCAGGACTTTTTAGAATTATATTTCAGGCTTCAATCTTCCTTTGAAATGTGATGTGTCTGTAAAAAAATGCAATAGACCCTAAAGTATCTGGAAGAAACTTGTATGGTTATTGCCTTATGACAAATGATTATCTTTTCACTAAGGTTTCAGCGTTGAGAAATACAACTGGGAAGCACAAAGAAGACCCAACCCTCCAATGAGAAGTCTAACTATGGTTCATAATCAGCAGACCAAAACCTCCATACATAATCGAGGTGGGGGCAGGATTTGTAAAATGTTATTTGCTTTTTGAAAAGCACATAATTGTATGTCGATTCATTCTTTACCTTCACTTACCATAACCCATCATTAACTCTTTAAACTCATTAAATCTTAATTACTTCTGTATGTCCTCAGGCCTATCTCATGGCTATTTTAGCGGGGCATGGGCTACCCCCGAATATGACAGGTTTGCCCAGAATTTGGAACATCTGCACAACCAAACCAGATTAGCCTCTGTCTCACACCCTGCATTTCTTAACCAAGCAGGACGCTCCATGCATGGTTTTGAGGGCACCGGTAACATGGTTTATAATAGCACAGAACATGAGACCGATGCCATTCATACCCATTCTACACATCACATATACTCAGAGCCGGGACTGGAGGATGATGAAGAGGATCATCTTTATGCGTTCATCAGGGAGCCAAATACCTTGGATTCCTCACTCCCAAATTCCTATCAGGAGACTCATGATGAGGCCTTTGAAACGGACCAGGATGATGATATGGAGCATCCGTATCAGTGTATCAAGGGAACAAATGTCACTGATTCCCAGCGTCCTCAATCCCGTGCACAGGCTGAGGAATTAGAGCCAGCGGAGCATCCATACCAGACAGTCCGCGAGCCGTTCAAAGCTGTTGGCACAGCTGAGGCTGCCGTCGCCCAATCAGGGCCGTCGGTTCAGGTCCCACCCACTCTGTCTGACAAGAGAGAACCAAGTTTGACTGGCACAGGGACGACTGCTGTGTATGCAGCCATTAACTGGAGAAACAAGAGCCGATACAGGACGGAGATCCCTCTCCCCTCCACCTCAGACTCTAGTGCCCCGGAGGTGAGAGAGGAGGACAAGGACGTGATCTCAGAACTTGGCCCTCCGATCCCTGAGAAACATTTTAATGCGTAAACTGTCCTGAACTTTCTACTTAGTATTATGGGTATAGTTTCTGAGACACCTGCCTAAACAAGATTTGTTTAGGGCCGTGCTAAAACAGCAGTTTTACCAGTATTCTTACCCATTAAACCAAAGCATCTACTGTTTCTGATGGTTGTTTCTTATTCTAGTGGTTTATACACTGCGCAACACTTCAGACAAAAACCTAGTCTAGTGCTAAAAAGATAGTGTGTTTCACTGCGTCTGTCAGTGTCTGTCATGCATAAACGATCTTAGTGACTCTTTGTGTCTGCTTTGAAATTGACAGTAAAGATAAGCTGAAACAGATATATAAACATATGATCCCTCATCCTCTGCGCATGTGATATACTGGCATAACAAAAGACGACACAATTTCACTCATCACGTAAATTAAGTCCCTCAGATCTGCACCATTGTTGTCCGGACAATCTAGGCTGTTGCCAGACAGAATAGGTCATGTGACCCAAGTTGCAGGGAAATGTTCAAACAGCATCGGCGTTTCTTTCCGCGACGCTCGCCGTGATTAAAATCCTCAATGCTGGCTTGTGTCGGAGCGGCTCCACAGTCGACAGAGGGGAATTATAATCCCCTGACATTACATGACAAACATTTCTTTTTATAAATCTGTTGGCAAACAAACACGGCGCTGCGAAATTAAGTCCGCCCCTCTATATTTGGAGTTGTGGGCACTATCTGGGTGAAAGGTGACTGCCTAGCGTAGCAGCAGCTGAGGAAATTCCTGACTTGGGAAGAGGACTTCGTGAAGTGCAATGAAATACACGATGCAGAATTATCCACAACATATACTTATATTTGCATATACATGATAATTTCCTGCAATCTGCATATATATCGGTGCTTTCATGTAGGCTATCCAATTCAAGTTTGCGCATTATTCAGTTCAGCGTTAACGGAGGCGCAAGAAATACTAGAGATGCCACATAGCCATTTGTTTTGTTTGCAACCTTGTTTACAATGTCAGGGGAACTGTCAAATATTCTACAATGGCTCACAATATGCCACAGTATACTCTCGGGTCTTTCCTAGAATAAGTATAGCCTATAGTAGCAATTCATACCCGAATCATCCTTTGTGCGAGTGGGTTACGCATTAAGTCATAGTCTGAGTGATCGCCAGTAGGCTATCACAGAACCCAGCTGTCATTTGACATAGTCTGTGCATACGACTGCACGTAGCTTACGCACAGACCAACCCCCCTTTTCACTAGCGGCACGGCACCTCGGCTGGAGACACTGACAGCGGCTTCTACTGTTCCTCCGGCGGAATCAACGAAAGGTATTTTGACATTAAAACGATTATTATAAGCGTCTCTATTGTTTGTTTAAATTTAATAATTGCAAACACGTGTAGACCATTGTGCTTCAGTCAATTACCTTGTTTTTGTATGTCAGATTGACGTTTGCGGAGGCAGAAAATAGCTTAATCCTGGGATGCCGGCTTCAGTGGTTTTCTTTGAAAAGTATGTGTGCAAATTATGTTTCTTGGTTGTATTTGTACACGTTCTTGTGCAATGGTTAGTTTGAACGGAAATATTGAATTTGGGTTGAATTCTTGTAAAGTCTGACATTAGAGTTGTCAATGCAAATGCAATCGGTTGTACAGTAGCCTATAATACATGTACATCAACATAGGTTCAGCAGAAACTCGTGTCCGAACACGTTGCCTGGGAAAGGCGTGTCAGCTTGACACTCGATTTCAGCCAATCAGAGTACTGACCCGCCCACGGTGGGTAGGTTGTTTACTACTTAGTGTAAACGCCCATTGAAATCGACTCAGCGAAATGAAGGATTTACCGTGTCGGCGGTAGTTCAGATGTTTTGGCTACTGATGTTTCTGAATCAATTGCATTATCTATACCCAAATGTTCTTACACTGTATATTCGCCTCACGTTTTGTAAGCCTATCGAGATACCCGTATTATTAGGGTTTGCAGGTAAAATCATTCCCTCAGAAGAAGGGACTTGAAATATGAAACCGTTCAGCGCTGCATGGCGGCTTTCAGACTTCTTTACTGCCATCACACAGCACGCACATCACACAACTGCTCCAATGTTTGCGCTAATCGAACCTCACAAGGCGACATTGTTACATTTTGGACAACAAAGACAAGTTGTAATGTTTTTCTATTTTTTCCCCCTAAATGTTCCATTTATCTGAGGGGTTGCTGTAGGCTGCTCATAGGGGGTGTGTCACTTAATCCCACCCCATCCCCTCTTTAAAAAAAAAGAAAACGGGCTTAAGAAAGAGGCAAATGCATGACGTAAGGGTTGTTATGTTTACTGTAATTAAAACAATTGGTCTTTGAGAGGCCCTACATTTGTAAATTGTATTCAGATTTTCAGATAATTTGAGGCCTAATAATGCATAATTATTGAAACCACTTTGTTGGTTCACAATCTTTATCTTTGAACTATGTAAATGTACTCAAACGAATGAGCACTGCTCTTGCACCTTAGGGGTGATATGATTATCTCTTATCTGGGTAAAAAGTAAAGCACTTCTTCACCTGTTCTCACGTATTAGAAAGGCTGCTTACCTGGAGTGCTCTTCCATTGCATTACCCAGCTTTGCTGCGTAGCGGAGAGGACAGGAGAAGAGAGGAGTGAGCCCAACGCCTCACGGTGAACAGGCAAACCGACAGGGACCAGAGTTGACAGGCCGAACATGGCAGCTGTGGAGCTCAGAGGCAGGCCAAGCCCGGCGGACACCCGGCCAGCCAGAGGGCCTGGGGACGAGGAGGGGCTGGTGAGTGACTGGCCACCCGCCCGCTCGGGTCTTGTTGTTTACTCACCCTCTCTGTTGCAAGGAGTGGTCCACGCATGGGTCAACGCTCTCTCCGAGAGAAGGTTATGATACAGACAGACAGACCAGTGAATATGGGGTAACATTCGAGACAGACCAGTCAGTGAAATATTGAATGGATTTTCTTAATCTTTAATCATTAATTAAACAAGGCCTTCTCAAAATTAGCACATTCATTAGCGGAAATGGTTGAACGGTTATACATATTTTTTTCTCCATTGGTGAGTTGCATTTGAATTTATTTTGGTTTATTCAGTGACAAATGCCTGCTGGATTACTATCTGACTATGCTTTGGTATGGGTGTTTTGGTATGGGTGTGTCTAAATATGTTTTTGGTTTATGCTGTGATATGCCAGATAATCATTATGTAGATAATCACCTAGATCATGATTATGTCTAGCTCCAGACTAAATACATTCTTAATAGAGGACCCCAATACTATCAGACTTAATCCCTGTTTGGCCAGCAGTCTGTCCCGTTGGGATATAGTCAACACAGACAAAGAATAAAAGACTGTCAAACTCTACAGCCACAATACACCACAGTAAATACACACACACACACACACACACACACACACATACACACACACACACACACACACACACACACACACACACACACACACACACATACTCTGTGTTCTCTCGTAATTTGTTCCATTTTTCACATACTTCTCTCTTCCTTTGGCAGATCTACATGCAGTGCTGTGGCCAGGAGGACGTGGAGGTGCGAGAGAGCCAAAGCCAGGTGTCTGCTTACCTGCCCGCAGCCACACCCCTCACCTGCACAGGCTCTTCCAACAGGTAGGGGAAAGTAACACTCCCTCTCACACGCTCTACTACACCTTACATGTCCTAACTGCATGCAATGCAAACGATCGTTAACAACAAAATCAGTTACATTCCTTTGTTTTCAACTGGAATGTCCCAACTGGACGTGACGCGACATTTTGAGCAGAACTTTTGTCGTACGCCTCGTTTCTATTTTATTTCTGTTACTCGTGTTCTACTGTTTTGAACAAGTAATATGACAAAATAGAACAGCATAATTTAATATGTTAGAAAAAGCTGTTACATTTACATTTAGTCATATATAGCTGACACTTTTATCCAAACAGATGACATACAGGTACATACACATACTTTTAACCTATCGTTCTTCACACTGTGTTTTTTTCACTGACTGGACATCTCTAGCCAGTGTGTTGACTGTGTTGGTTGTTGATTTAAGTATGTACTTATAAAAAGGGATTGTAAATTCGTGTCTGAAACAAATAATGCACTAGATGGTTCAGAGACAAGCAGCTGTCTTTACTTGAAGCTTAGTAGTTTAACTGTATGGGTCTCATCTTTTTTCCCTTCTTTCTATGTTCTTTCTTTCTTTTTTCATTCTTCTATCTGCCTTTCTTTCTTTCTTCCTTTTTTACTGCCGTTCTTTCTCTCTCTCTTCTGTCTCTTTGTCTCACAGTTTCCGAAGTCCAGAATCGGTGGAGATGGATGAGATCATGGCTGCAATGGTGCTCACAACTCTGTCCTGCAGTCCTATGGTGCACAGTCCCCCCCAGAAGGACCTACTTCCAGGTGAGCTCATCTGGCTCCTCCCCACCGCTTTCTGCCATCTCTATGGCAATTTTTACTGTCATATATCAGTGTTCTTTGACCCAATGCAAACAAGTGAACCTATTTTGCCATTTAATGCACTACTTGAGAACAAAACAATATTCATGTTTCAAGGAAATGTTATGGCCATTCTGTCACATATCATCATCATCATCATCATCATCATCATCATCATCATCAATGTACCAGTGTATGACTAACATGATATGGAGCATTTAAGGCAATAAAAAGTTTTACTTTCCATAGTTAAATGGCATACCTTCCCTTTAGCGTTTTCCCACAAAGTTATTTGAACAGAACAGCTTTCATAACTGCTGTATCGGCTTGATGCATCTCTCTGTTTGGTTGCATGTTCTCTCAACCCCATTCTAGGGGCTTTATTGTTTGTTCCATCTACTGAAAGACTTGAATTCACATGAGCAGAAGAAATAACAAAGTTATTTAAAATGATTTATGTATTCCCTCATATTGGGATTTGTAAATATAGCCTCAAGTGGGCCTTGAAAGACTAGAATGTTTGGCATCACATGCTAAAGAGGGAAGATAATTAAAAAAAACTGACATACAGTAGACCCACTCATGTTCTTATTTATGGCCACAAGGCCTAACATGATAAAAAGATCATTATTTTTAGACACAGTATTAATCAACATTTTGCTACAGATTGTATGCAATTCTGAAGTGATGAGTTTTTGTTTTAGGCATGATTTGAATATGGAGAGGTTGATGCAGTCTTGAATGGGTTTTGAGAGGGAGTTCCAAAGGGAAGGGGCGGTAATGGAGAAAGCTCACCCCAAGCCTGGTGTTTGGTCCTGAGGGATATGGATATGGAGTTTGGCATCAGAGGACCAGAGGCTGGGGCAGGTAGTGTGATGGTCGGGCAGTTCAGTGAGGGGCCAGTAGGGGGCCTACCTGTTGTTGGTTTGTGAGAGATGACCTCAGCCAGGAGAGGGGCAGTACCAGTGATATTGAGGGAGGATTCTAGGAGAGAGAGAAGAATGGTCTGGTTGATGGTGTCGAAAACTGCAGAGAGATCAAGAAGGATGAGGATACTATGGTGGCCAGGAGAGAAGGAGGTCATTGGTGACTGACTCAACATTGTGCTGAGGGCAGAAACCAGATAGGAATGGTTTGAACAAGTAATTGGAGGTTAGGTGAACTTCAAGTTGGGAAGCAATGGCATGTTCCATCATCTTTGTCAGAATGGGGAGGTTGGAGGTGGGGCGGAAAATCATACTTGTGGCAACTGGATCAAGTTTAGGTTTTTTGAGGATAGGGATGACAGCAGCCAGTTTGATGTGTTTGGTGACAGAGTCAGTTTTACGGTTTCTGTCATGAATGTACAGCTTCTTCTTCTTCTTCTTCTTCTTTCTGCTTTGTTCTACAAGCTTGTTGCTAATCTAACCACTGAGCCACCTTTTACAGCGTCCTCATTATCAGGTGACATGGAATGTGGCGGGGGAGAGCTCTCGGACAGCGGCAGCAGTGGTTACTGGAGTTGGGACCATGGCAGCGTGAGTCCCGCCCCTTCCCTGTCCGTCACAGAGATGGATGGCAGCTTGGGTCAGGCCCCTGATGAAGGCCTTCACATGGAGATGGATTCTGGAGGGAGCGAAGCCCGGAGGTATAAGGTGAGGAATGTGACCACCTTCTGTTTTGTGAGCTCGTGTAGCTGAGATAGTCGAGAAAGGTGCTAACAATGTTATGGTTATGGATTTCATTCTAAGGGACATATGCTAATTGTATCCTAATTGAATGGAAGAAAAACCTGTGGATAAAAGCATTTGCTAATTGAATCATTGAAAATGTAATCAGTTTTCGTGTTGCAAAGTATGGTGATTATTCAATTGAGAATTGATCGGCC
Source organism: Alosa pseudoharengus (assembly GCF_046254945.1). NCBI lineage: Eukaryota > Metazoa > Chordata > Actinopteri > Clupeiformes > Clupeidae > Alosa > Alosa pseudoharengus. The sequence goes on from NW_027468859.1 coordinate 12,311,528, forward strand.
TGAATGGATGCATTTACCAGGATAGAATTGGGCTTACATAGTTACTGGATTCAAATCCTTATCATCTTTATGAACCACCACATTTAAGAGTCAAATCCTTATAGAGCAGATCACATCTGCCTATGGATGTTGGCACACAAGCGAAGAGACAGCCACTAACCTTCTCTTCTGGTGGGATGGGGACGCAGGGCTCTGGCAAGGGGGCTTACAGGTGTCTGTGGCCTGGCTGTGGAAAGGTGCTCAACTCCAGAGTGGGCATGAAGAGACACATCCAGCTGCACCATCTGGGGTGAGTGTCATGACAGTGTCATTTCACAGTGTAATCAGCGATGACATTAGAAAACAAGTCTATTGTTATTATTATCATTATTATTATTACTGATGAAATATTGTTATTGTTGTTATTGTCTTGGTGTTGTTATTGATGCTGCTGTTTTTGTTATGTGTAAATGAAATGCATGTACACTGATGACAAGGAATACACATTGTTTGTCCTCACCTGTCTGCCTCCTGTCTCCTGTCTCAGAGTGGGATCGGAGCACTCCCAGCAGGAGGAGGACTTCTACTACACAGAGGTCTCCTCAGAAGAGGAGCCTGCCCCTCCGTCGCCGGCACCCACCATGTCCAGCAGCCCCTGGACCTCCTGTGGCTCTTCGTCGGGCGCCAGCACACCGGGGCCCCAGGCTTCAGCCTCGGTCTACTCCAGCCCCCTCAGCCAGTCGGCGCCCAGTAGTGTGTGGCAGATTCACACGGAGCATCTCTACCAGGTGGGCTCTCATCTCGCCTCTGCCCAAACACTCTGAGTGCTTCCATTTCTCCATGGCTAGTCAGCCAAACTCGGGTGTGAATGTTGTCTGTAATCTATTATGCTACATTAACCTTTCTTGTATTATTGAATTTAATCATAAGCTATGATCAATTTTATGGATATTTGAGAGAATTATAATTAACAAAATTTCATGGGTAGCTAGACATAATACCTAGTGTCTTATGATCGGCTGAAAAGGAGTTTTAGGTTAGTTTTTACTGTTTGTAATCAAGAAGAGAACACTAAATAGTATTTTCTAGTGAACTCTTGTTACAGTGAAGTGTTGTGGAAAACTGCATGAACACTTTATGCATAATTCATGACATACTCATTGAAGTGAGACCCAAACTGAACTCTTCTGAATTGGGCAGGCTCCCCATAAAGTGTGCATCACTTAACAAGCTAACTTTGGCATCACCAAAGACTTATTTTTTAGGCCTTTTTTATTAAATATATTTATTTATTAGACAGTTACCTTTTTTGAAGACATATCCCCCTCACCAGGGATGGGCAAAAATACATCAAATATCAAATACCATAATTTTAAGTGTATCAAAATAAATTACAAAGTACTATAGTACTATAAACTAAAGTAGCCACACCATGTATCAAAATAAAATATTTTCTTTTTGAATTTTGAAAATAAAAATAAAAACTAAAAATACTCTTTAAAGGGAGCATTAAATCACTTTGTAAACCTTCCATATTTAATTTCCTTGTCTATTTAATCTATTCCTTCATCAGTACACTGACTCTGTTGATTGGACAGTGTTTGAGAGCAATAGCTTTTTTCTGCCTACGAGACATGCCATGAACTTAAAGTCAACAGATCAACTATACTGACCTGTCTGCTACATGTCATAGCCTAAATACTGTATCACAGATGCACTCAAAAAGTCACAACTGAACTTGTCAAGTGGTAAAAAGTGGAGACAAGTCCCTGACATTGTCAATGCATGCTTAGATTGCTAGATATTGCAATGTGTAATACTATTGATCAGGAAGGATCATGACCCTTTTAGTTGGTTTTTAACAAACTGGGTACTGTTTAAGCACTAAATGGTATTATATTGATGCCAAGAGGGATACCTATGCATTTTTCATCATGTTGCTTTTGGTGATACAGGGGCAACCTTTTGAGCAAGATTGCAGGGCAACCATATAACCGGTTCCATGTGTTTCGATTGGATAGTTAAAGTTCTCACGAAACTGATGATTAAAGTTCTCAAGAAACTGGGTGTGAGAGGGAGTGTATTGTGTGTGAGCAACATACACGTTAATCATCTTTCACTGGATTCTTTTCCTGTATCTGAAATATCACAACAAGTGTGGGCAAATTAAATCAGCACCAGTCAGAGGCTGCATTCATTGTTTTTGCACTTTTATGATGTCATCACATCATCAAAACTATTGGTTTTACCAGAAATATTTGACAGTATTTTTAATCTACAAAAATACACAACTATAAAGTATTTTAATACAAAATACAAAGCCATTTTCTTCAGCACAGAACTAACGTCAATAACCATAAGTCCTTGCCCTCCCCCCTAGGCCTGCGCACCCATCCAGGTGACTGTGTCCTCGGGATCCCCCTCCTCATGTTGTTGGACCCCCTCAAGTGAAGCCCAGCACAAACCCCAGGTGGGCCTCTTAGTCGCTCCACCGCCACCTTTGGGCTGCTGCTACATGAAAGTCCAGGCGTGGCAGGATGAAAGCGGCCTTCCCTGGTGTGATGGAGTGCCCGTGTGTGTGTGTGTATGTGTGTGTGTGTGTGTGTGTGTGTGTGCGTGTGTGTGTGTGTTTGTGTGTGTGTGTGTATGTGTTGCCAGTGGCGTTTGAAACCCATTTCTGCTCTCCTCTGTCTTGTCTTTTTGACATTCAGAGAGGCATGCGCTTTTTGCTGTTTACTTACATTACATGGGTTGCATACTGGGTTTGAAGCATTTGAGCAAAATCTGCTGTCTATTTAAATCGTCAAAAAGGAATTTGTGTCGCCTGTGAGATACTACTCAGGTTGTTTGTGTCAGTGTGTGTGTGTGGGAGGGAAATGAGTGAGGGAACTGAAGGGAATAAATAAGTCAATTAGAAGGAGGATTTTTAACTCGTGTCTCTGTCTCTTAGGTGTTGGCGTCTCGCAGTCGGTCGGTCAGCGTTGGAGAGCAGTGGCTGCAGAGAAACAGCGCCCCCACCAGGTCACATACCATCAGCGCATCACCCTCACGCAACCATTGCACTTTCAGGTGAGCTGGGGCTCCTCATCTTCATCATCATCATTTTCTCCTAGTCTTCATCTTCTCTGCTCAGTACTTCTTCTTCCTTTTACCTTTCCACTCTTCCTCTGCCTACCCTTTCTCTTTTGCTCAACCTCTCTATCTTTCTTCTTCTTCAGATATACTACAGATATATTCATATCTGCTCATTTATCTTTATGCATGGTGTGAGGCAGTAGTGCACTACATCAGATGATGATGTTCCACACCCCACTGAGTTTTGGTTTTTGTGTCATGTGACCATTGACAGGAAGGGGCGGGGCGAGGCCAAGAAGTGCCGCAAGGTCTACGGGGTGGAGAGACGGGACCAGTGGTGCACAGCCTGCCGCTGGAAGAAAGCCTGCCAGCGCTTCCCTGACTAAAGCACTTACACAGACTAAAAAAGAGACTTTCAGAGAGAAAGGAAGACAGAGGAAATGAAAGAGAATGAGAGAGAGAAAGAGAGAGAGAGAGCGTGAAAAAGCACGGAAGAGAGACTCACGATGCATTATAGCACTATAGAGGACACAGGATCAGCCTCCTTCCACTTTTGTACTTGTAATTCTTTATTTTTTTGTGGTGGTGTTCTTTTTTCCTACAAGAGCTATAAGATGTTTTGTTTTTGTTGTTCTTGATCCCCACCTTTCTGGGTCTTTTGTACATGCCCTTTGCTGGAGAGCCGGTGCTAGGAGACACTTGGTGTGGTAGGCTCTCCTGAAAACCTTCCTCATCCCCCTTCACCCCTCGCTCAGAGGGCTATGTAGATCCTTTGCACAAAGAATTTCAGTGTCAATCTCCTCACCGGGTTAAGAAGAAGAAGAAGAAGAAGAAACAAGTGTTGTCGTTTTACCAGAACCCCTTCAGATTCCTAATCAGAGTTATGGTGTTACTTTAGTATCGGTAGCTATACATTATATATCTATCTATATATATATTGTGTACAGTGCTTTTCATTTGAACCCTTTTCTTATGTTTATTTTTTTATCATTTAACATTGTATTTTGTGTATTGTCATTGTATGATTTCATTGTTGGACTACTGTTTTGTTTTGTTCTTCTTTTGTTTAAGCGTTTCTATGATGGTTGTGTTCAAAGTTTAGCTAATAATGGCTTTTTGCCAGCTTAGTTCTTCCCATCCTAAATCTTCCACAGAAAAGTGTTAGTCTTATTTGTATACTGGACCATTACTCCCTGGGAACAGAGGTGACGAAAGGATCTGAAGTTGTAAACGATCGCTTTTCAGTGTTTAAAAGAAGGGCGATTTATCGAGCATGCCGGAGAAAGAGAGAGAGGTGAATAACGAGTAAGAAAGGAGATGACATGCTTATCGTCTGTGCATGACAATCCACCAGAGAAATAGTAAACTATTTTATTGTTATTTCTTGTGCACTTCTTTTTGTTTTTTTGTCTTTTTGCTATGTACAAGTTTCAAAATGACCAAAAAAGAAATATTACATTAGAAACAAAATAAAAAGGTATGTGTATGAAATACAATTGTATTCACAGTTCTAAAACACAAAACAAATACAATCTCACAAAATTTCTCAGTGCGGAATACTGCCCAGGGCGGTGTTTTTTTTTTTTTACAACATTGTTCAGTCTGCTATGAGCTATAACAGTATGATGTTAAAAGCACAACAGTTGTGATTGTGCATATAACTCAGATTGACTGCTTGCATGCAAAATCCAATAATTCAGTTTTATTTGCCAGTCCAGACATTCCAGTATCACTGCAGAAACTAGGTTGCCGCTTGGTAAATGAGCTCTAGAGGGCAGTATTACCCAAGGAAGCCAAACATTATTGGAGGAGAGCTCACCAGCTTACACCATCACTGACATGTAAACCCAGACGAACACAGATTACTTTATTTTCACACAGCGTACATACTCACAGAAACACAAGCATGTACATACACACCACACACACACACACACACACACACACACATTCATTGGTTGAAAATAACTCAGCCAAAGTGCTTGTAATTTATATGAATGACATACTGTGCAAACGAAACCAATGCAAACGGTTAGGTGCAGACTTACAACTACAACCAAAGATTAAAGTGCGATGTCTGATACACCAGCTTGTTACTCTTTGTAGATATCCATAACAACGCCTTGACCTCAGGGAATAAAAAATGAATGAGAAAATGAATAAGAAAATGAATGAGCCTCAATGTAATCAAATAAAAAAAGAACTTGCATGCTTGGGTTCCTATTTCTAGATTTTTACAGCAAGAAAACACTGAAAACTAACATGAAAATATCAGTAGTAAAGAAACTAAAAGAGAACATTCCTTGGTTATTTTTTAACATTAAAATGGTCAGGCTTTTTTCCCCACATCCATGTGTTCTTCCATTTTTATTTTGTTTCTTTGCGGCACTATGTGCAGTGTGAGGGGACAATGGGACCATTAGCATGGATGCTGCCAGAGCAGCATGGAACTGAGGTATGACGAGTGGGAAGGGTCATGTTAAGATCGGTGGACTGGGGCTCAGGTGGGGCGCGTGGCGGCCTACAGGTCAATTGGCCGGCGCAGGCCAGGTGCGGAGAGGTTGTTGAAGCGGCCAGGGCGGCCCGTGAGGCTCAGGTACTGTCGCAGGAGCTGGCTGACGCGCTTCTGGCTGTTCCACTTGCGCGCCGACTTTCGGATGCCGATGAAGCCGCCGTAGCGCTTCTGCAGCGACCGGCCGTCGGCCTCTGGGCTCAGCGGCGCCGGCAGGTCCCGACCCACCAGCTTGCGGTAGCTGTGGCGGCCCTTTATGAAGCCACCAAAGCGCTTGGCCAGATGGAGGCTAGCCGCCTCCAGGTCAGAGCCTGCCACTCCCTGGCGGTCCGGCGATGCTTTGCCGTCCCGATCCCGCTCCTCGTCCTCCTCCTCATTCACCAGAGCATCCCGGACCTGCTCGGCTTCAAGTGCGGATCGGAACCACTCGGCAGCCCGGGCCTCCATGGCTGGCTGCTGCTGCTGCTCCTGCTGTTGTTCTTCCTCTTGGTTGATCTCCTCTTCTTCGCCCTCCTCTAGGCTCATAGGGCCACCATAGTCATCTCGATTGGTCATGGCCCCTTCGTGTAGCTGGCGAGAAGCAGGCATCTGGCTCACGGTGGCTTGACACAGATCCCAGGTCAGTGCAGGGGACATCTGGGCCTCACATTCCAGCAAACACACCTGACAGGGGGTCAGAGAGGAAGGTTAGGGGCCTGACACTACCATAAAAAGGGTGCGTCAGTTGCGCACAAAGTGTCATGGGCACAAAGAAATGTACAGAATGGTAATGTAAAGTGAACTTCAGGTTATTTGTTTTTGTGTGCATGTGCTCGTCTGTGTTGGAATATACATGTATATGGTGTCTCTGTGTGTTTTTAGGATGGAAGTATGAAAGTATGTATGTCCGTATGTAAGAGTTGTGTATGAGATGTCAGTAGGTAGCAATGTGTAGGAGTGACTGTGGAATAGAATTAAAGCTATGTCTCTCTGTGAGTCTGAGTAAGGATGTGTGAAGAGATGTTTGTGTTTGTCAGAGGTGCTTGTGTTTGAGTTTAAATGCATTTTGTGTTTGTGTGCATTGATGTACATTATGAGAGATAATGTACACGCTCTCTCATGCAGGTATGCAGTATTCTCTGTGCAAGTCAACAGCACACAGCTGAAATGGAAAGATAGCAAAACACCCAACCCAGTTTACTGATAATGGACAGAGAGAGAGAGAGACGGTATAAGATCCACCGCTGTATATCGCGATTACAGACAGATGAGGAAGCAGCGGGCAGCTATCTGTGGAAATTTATTACCCATTACAAATATAATGGGGACAGCAGGGGATTCTCTGAGTCACGACTTCAACAGACGCTAATAGAGGGTAATAAGTGTGTGTGTGTGTGTGTGTGTGTGTGTGTGTGTGTGTGTGTGTGTGTGTGTGTGTGTGTGTGTCTATATGTGCCAAAATGTGTACATGCTTGCATGAGCTTTCATGCCTGTGTGTATCCCTGTGGGAGCACATACATGATTCTGTGTGTTTTTGTGTTTGTGTGTGTGTGTGTGTGGGGGGGGGGGGTCTTTATATGTGCCAAAATGTGTATACATGTAATTGTATGTATATTCATGCATGTCTGTATCCCTGTTTGAGTACACCCCATCTATGATTCTGTGTGTGTGTGTGTGTGTGTGTGTGTGTGTGTGTGTTCATTGAGTTCATTGAGTACTCCTCAATGAGGTTTGTGTCCTTTCAATCCCTGCAGTGAAAAGTGGAAAACAGTGGCCCCAGGCCTACATCTGGACCCATCAAAGCACCCACCCAAACACCCCCCCCACCCACCCACCCCCTCTCTCTGTGTTAAGCGTCAATATCTGCCACCGGTTCCTCTGCCAGCTGATAACTGCTCTACAGCCAATTAGCCGCAGATATCACCCACGCTCTCCTTGGGTAGCACAGCTGTGTCGTCTCTCTGCGGTCATTAGCCAAATTGGTGCAACTATTGCAACATCAGTGGCCCCTACCAAAAGTAAACTAGCATGACTCAAGACCATTTAGCAAATGTCCCGCTCTTGTTGTTTACACGCCAATATTTTGTCCGATGTTTGGGTGATTAAAAACTCTATTTGTGTCCTCTAAGTAATTCAACGAGAACATTTAGCAAATGTCCCGCTCTTGTTGTTTACACGCCAATATTTTTTTCTGATGCTTGGGTGATTAAAAACTCTATTTGTGTCCTCTAAGTAATTCAACGAGACACATTCATTATTAGTGTTTTAGTGTCTGTTAGATGAACTTTAGATGAAGCCTAGAGCCTCTAAACATTTAGTCATATACTGACCAAACCTACCTCACCCAATAGTTCAACCAGTAGTTTTTAACAATCACACCCAGAACATCTCTGAACAACCGATTGATTACTCTTGAATGAATTTATTTGAGATAGCCATTTATCTTTGTAAAATCCAATCATTCACTGTGCAGTATTCAATCAGTCTGAGCCCTCTCTGTTCTCCATGCTGACTGGTAGACTTTTTGGAAATCTTTTCTCTCCAAATCTCTCTCTTAGGCCATGTTTGTAAGTTTGTGGTGCTTGAGAGTACAGTGTATCTATTGTTTCATCCTTGTTTTCTTTTCTTTTGTCGGGAGCCACTGATAGCCTATAAGAATAACCCTAATACAAATCGTTTTCTAACCCATGAAAATGGATAACACAGGCTATTGTGATTCTGCATTCTCCTGATTCGAGTTGCTCTAAACATATCCACATGTGTTCCTTATGAAGACTGAAAAAGTCGTCTTTGCACTGGAAGGTATCAAATTGCCTTGTGCATTAGGCTTGATTGACAACTACAAGCAGACTTCACACTATTTCCACAGTTTTTGAAGGTTCCTCCAACATTTCTCAATCTTCTTGAGGGCGACAAAAAAAAAAAAAAATCTCATCTTGCCAATAAATTGCTCGCTCGAAAAGGTCTGATACGGGGCAGGGCTGTGGGCAGTGCTGTGTGTGGGGTGTGATGAGCTGCGTTGGGAGTCCTCACCAGTGTGCTGAAGGCCTGGTGCTCAGGAAGTAGGAGTCCACAGGAGACGCAGTCCCTATGGCAGTCTCCCCGCACCGGGGCGCTCAGGCTCAGCAGTAACAGGGTCCAGAGAGGGGTCTTCATGGCTCACGGGAACGAATGGCGAAGACGACAACGACGACGACAGCGATGACGTGGCAGGGATGGGAGGACTAACGCGCGCGCAGAGGCTGAGGGGCCAGACGTCTGCGGAAGGACAGGTGGGTGGAGAGGGGGAGAGAGGAAGAGGCAGGGGAGGAGAGGAGAGAGGGAGGGAAATAGATAAAGGAGGTCAGGGGATGGTTAAGAGACGTAAAAGAGATGGGGGGGAAAAGTTAAAAGAGCAGGAAGTGGAATGGAAAAGAGAGGAGGAACAGGAAATGACAGAGAGGAGGGGATGGAAGGTGGAAGAAAGAGGGAGAGAAAGGGAGAAAGAGAGGAGAATAAGGAGACAAAAAGAAAGGGAGTAGGGGTAAGAGCAGGTGTGATATACAGTATGAGGAGAGGAGAGGAGAGGAGAGGGGAGGGGAGGAGAGGAAAGTAGAAGAGAGGAGAGGAGAGGAGGACAAAAGGACAACAATGATGGAGAAAAGGATTAACATCCTATGTCATTTTTTGTACGTTGATCCCCTCCACACATTCAATGACGTGACTGCAAAGCCAATTTTAAACACATATCAGTGCACGCCCAGGGTGCCAAGGATGCCATTGATTTCTCATGAACAGAGATAAGACAGCACTATCTGGGGAAAACATCTTAAATCCTTGGGTGAAAGAGCACAGCAATTTGTGTGTGGGTAAAATAAGTCCAGCCAGCCAACCTCAAGCTCGAGCCCAATGTTAAAGGACGCTCGGTGTGCCCAAGCTTTATTGGGCTTTTGCCCTTACTCCTTAGTGTTAGTAAACTGACAAATAGTACTTTAATAACTGCTACAAAAGAACCAACGTCACCACTACTAATAATATACTAAAAAATATCCCCTACAGTCATTCATATCCAGTTTCAAATTGGTTTCAGAAGAGTGGTTGTGTGGATATATTTAAACTTTGTGAGGAATAGAGGAATAGCTTTAGGGACAACAACACATATTCCTCTGCAATTAATATAAAGTCTCTGAGAATTTAACTGTGCTTAGAAATGGGCAATATTACCTTCTACATTGCATCTGCTTCCCCATCTGATGTCTAATGCCAGGTGCATCTCCTCCAGCGACAGAATTTTGCACCAAGACAAAATGTGTTTCGAGACAACACTTCGACTCAAGTCACTAGTACGGGGGAAATGTTCACTTCAAGGCACGTCACTCAAGACAACGTTTGCATCTCTTTCACAGGCCGCCGGCGTTTTTCATGTATGAAACGCTAGTAGTTCATAGCGGAGGGCATTCACCAGCTGCTCGGTGCATCGCGCACCCCCCCCCCCCCCCACACACACACACACACACAAACCACCCCCCGAAATTCATCAGCCAAACTCATCATCTGCCCTTAATTGGCAGAAGAATAAAAGCTCCTGGCATAATCAGGAGGAAATGAGAGGGAAAAAAGAGGGTAGGGAGAAAATGTGTGTGTGTGGGGGGGGGAACCCAACAGTGGGGACTGTGAGATGGGGGGCCACATAGCCCAGTCACTGACTCATTCCCCTGGCCAACATAGTGCATTAGTCATATTGGATTAGAGTTGGAAGGCGGAGAGTGGGGTGGGGGAGGGAGTGTGTGTGTGTGGGGTGCTTTTGCAGATGAAGCCTTGATAAGACCTACTGCATTGCATTGCATTGTGTGTGTGCTGAGCGTATCTTTGCCTTTACCCCTGTGAACAGCATGAGGCACCAAGCAAAACAACAGCATAAGGATGTTGGAGTTATTGCCTATTCGACACAGCATCCCATCAAACAAAAGCCCCAACTGCTGCAATTACTGTAAAGAGACAAGGTTTAAAGAATGGTCTATGGCTTTGATGGGGGAGATGATTGAAAATGGCCTCCAAGCGGCAAACCCCTCATGCGCCATTAATAATACTTGATTAATTTCACACAACTGCCTTGATAAGAAAGTTTTTTATTATTATTATTTTGCACTCCATAGTTCCATTGAATGTGTTTGAATTGGATATAAAAGAGATACAATATTCAGGTTGTTAGCTGATGGTTATGAAATGAACTGACTCAACCCTGAGCTTTTGACTTTCTTTGTCATGTCCAGTATTTTTTCTGAATTGTTGTGCATTTGTTGTTCTCTACCCATTGGTAGTAATAGTACAAATTATGAAGATCCTTATTCATGTTTAGATAATATTTGTTTACATGTTTTCTACTTTCAAACAACTAAAATGTTCTGTAGTCATGCAGCATGAATGTTCTTTGGGCCCACCTTTGGTTAAGTCTCACAACTCATTATTTAGTCAATCCCTTAACCCTTCGCTATTCCAAGTATGAAGGGAGACACATATTGGAAAAAAACTTCGCTTCAAGGGTCCTACAGAAACCCTTGTTTTTAAAAGAACATCAATCTTTTGATCTGTGTCTTGGCTGTGCTCTCAAAAATATCACGTGACGTCACCACACGCAAGCAGGTGGAGGTGCGTGCGCTCCTGTTGTGTCTGAGATGGACCGATTGCAAAGTCCCGTCTGAAGAGCTTCCCGTGGGGTGAGATGTGAAATGGCTAAACCGTGTGAATGTGCTTAATCCGATTAGTTGTGTCTGGCTCCCGTTTTCCCAGAGAGGAGCCACCTGATGGTATCACCTCTCCGGTAAACAGTCCCACTCCCTACCCATTTCACAACCGTGCTAGTGTTCAGATAAACATGATTCACAGTCGCTGTGAAGGGAGGGCTACAAAGAGCAACAATCAAACATCTTCTGACAGGGCCGCCGTATCTTTGGTTACACAGGTGTCGCTTCCCACACTGCATGTTAATTGGGAGGCACTCTGTGATAGAGTTTGCAAAGTAAATTTATTCAGAGGTGATATCAGTCATTAAATGTGTTGTGGAGTTCTAGTAGGTTAAAACATTTACTGGTTGGCCTTGAGACGCCCACACAAGCATAATTGTGTTTTTGCGTTCTGCAAATGCAGTCCCTGGAAGAAGTCCTAAAAGGCTTGTTCGCCAAAATCCCGAGGAAAATAGTGCGAGAGAACACTTACGTCTGGTAGGCTTAGTTAAGAAATGCAAATGCACTTATTTATCACTGGGAAAATACAAATGAGGGGAAATAATTTCAAACCTCCATGGGCTGCCAAACACCCGCAGAGGAAATGTCTTACTTTTCAGGCAAAACTTTTCCGTCTGAGTGTTATCTCAACAAACTCTCGCAACCTGAATACAAATGGCATTTGAAACAGACACGCCGCAAAGAAAATACACATTACTCCCCCCAGTTCTAATACAACGATCAATTAAACTCAGTCACCGTTAAGTCGTCCTATTGAATTAATCGAGCTTGTCTTTATTGTCAGAATTGTTTTCACACATAGAAGACCCGATTCACGTAGGTATTTTAATTGAAAACATATTGATCGCCTCAGGGACCGCGCTTGTATTTCGCAATCATATTTGGAGAGATTATCGTCTCCTTTCGGGTTATCCATTAGCGCTGACGATTGCAATTATCTTGAGCCTCACGACCGAGAGTCCGAACGAGGAGCGATGTCATAGTAACGGTACTAATGAAGGAGTCGATGGCTGGTGGTGTGATCTGTGGCTTTGACATTTACGTCGGTCTTGCACCGTCGTTGCGCACACCTTTCCATCATTCTTGAGGGCGATTAGCCTAAATGATGAAACTCAGACAACCACAGTACAGCCAGGCCATAAGGATACCTGTGAACAACAGCTATTCAGACATGCCATTTAATGACAGATTTCCATGTAATTGCAATTTCATGTGGTCATAACCTGCTGTTTGAAATTGCAAAATAGGCTACGGATGCGCAAGTCCATCCTGACATTTGACTTTGTTATGTCATATTATGGCTCAAAAACTAGGCCTATAGGCTAAAAAAAATCCCATCACAAATGAACGAACGAATGAATGAATAAAATTACACAAATATAATTCAGTTCATTTCACCAAGGCAATGTGGTTGTAGAAATGACTGACCAATTGAATACGTTTAAAAACAATAATGTGATTAGCTGAAAGCATATGCCAGGGCCTTTCAAAGGAAATCCAAAGAAAATGGTTATAGCACTCGATGTGTTTTTTCCTATTGTTTTTTATAAAGCAGTATTAAGGCTAGGCTATGCTATTTAAAAATCCCACCTCTAATTCTCATTTAGTGCCACTGCCAACCCATGATTACTTCACTGGAATTTGGAAGTATGTCACATGCAGCAAGTTCATCAGGGGGAGGCATTTGTGGAAATACCATTAAAGTATAAATATGAATAATTCATTGGCACAATGGGGCACTTAGAATGGACACGCAGGGCAAATTGTGTGCAAGGGAAAAAGCCAAAAAGTGTGCACAATTATGGAAATTGCCTCCTGTCTACATTAAAACCTGACAAGGAGCGATGCAGAGGGGCTTTGACAAATGGACATCATGCAATTCTGCTGTCTGGCATTACTGAGAAAGGTAATAATTAGGAATCACAAGGGTATAAACACACACAACTTGAACAACAAAATGAACACCAAAAGTAGGCCTATACCAAATAGAGTTTTTTTAGAAATTACAGTGTTTGATGATAAGCAATTTGAATTAGTAGCCTTATCTACCATGATGAGTTTGGGTATCACCATTCCACCATTGCTGATGGGAAAAGCAATTGTCATTGATCTGCATACACTGAATGATTAACATTTCATCAGAACTGTCATAACAGTGCCTGTGTCATTTATCATATCAAAATGAGACCAACAATGTCCTATACTAAACTAAACCCCAGTCTTGTGATACATATAAGAAGCATTTAAAAAGTCAGGATGTGTGGTGGTGGGGGCATTACGGTAATTTAAGACAAACAATTTAACATCTTCATTTTTTTTCAAGAATCAAGGCAAAAAGAAGAAAGGCATCACTGTATTTTTTGATACAACTGAAGCAGGGAACATCTAAAATCAACATTCCCCACATCTAAAATCTCCAGAAACAATTAGCCGCAGGTTCAGGTGGAAATTAACCAAGAAAGAAATCAGTTTTAATAGGAATGTGATTAAACTCTCCCACCAGACCATAAGGATTAGATTTCCACACACTAATCGTCACAGCCACAAATCACTTCTTGATAAACCTACCCATGAAATTAAAAGCCATTTGAATACTGATGGACCACGCTGCATCTGTTGCTGATAAGCAACAATAGCATCCTAATAAGATTCGGAGTCTTAAATGTGGCTGTTACATAAGCAAGTCTATGGAGACAGTGAAACTGACTGATTGACCAACTTTAGACGAATTATTTCACCTTCATCATTTTATCATATCTTGCATGCATTCACACACAGGAAGAAGCTGCCCCTCCTTCTAGAACAGGTGTCTGCGGAGGATGGGAAAAGCTTTGAAGACCAGGCACAGTATTAAAACTATTAAAACATGCAGTATTATGTTCCCCATTTCAGTATTCATCTGTACCATCACTAGCACATCTCTGGAACATATCATTGTATTTAAAAACCTCTTAACTTTAATACTATCTACACTACCAGTCAAAAGTTTGGGGTCACTTAGACATTTCCATTCCACTCCATTATAGACAGAATACCAGCTGAGATCAGCTGCATTGTTTTTTTAATCAGGGCAGCAGTTTTCAGATTACATTATGTGCTTACATAATTGCAAAAGGGTTCTCGACTGTTGTAGAAAGAAATGGCTGATCTCTATTGCAATATCTACATTGTCCATTATGAGCAACCATTCATTCAGTGTTGCAAAGGCACATTCTGTTGACTAATCTGATATCATTTAAAAAGGCTAACTGAGAAAACATTGGAGAACCCTTTTGCAATTATGTAAGCACATAATGTAATCTGAACTGCTGCCCTGAAAAAACAATGCAACTGATCTCTGTTGATCTCTTGTATTCTGTCTATAAGTGTAATGGAAATTTCACAGTGACCCCAAACTTTTGACCAGTAGTGTATATTTCTAACTTTAATACTACCTGTATCTGTAACATACTGCATATGCTATGTAGACCACCCTCATAGCTCAAATAGCACAATCATAGAGTCAACAGCCAGCACATGAAAAGCTGTATGTGAATGTCATATGTTATCTGTGTGTGTGTGTGTGTGTGTGTGTGTATGTGTGTGTGTATGTGTGTGTGTGTGTGTGTGTGTGTGTGTGTGTGTGTGTGTGTGTGTGTGTGTGTGTATGTGTGTGTGTGTGTGTGTGTGTGTGTGTGTGTGTGTGTGTGTGTGTATGTGTGTGTGTGTGTGTGTGTGTGTGTGTGTGTGTAACGCAGGCTGCATATCATGAAAATTAGAAACGACAGCATTTCCTTTCCAGATCTCCACCTCACCCACCCAAGCATGGCATGAGGGACGAACAAGAGAAAGAGGAAGAGGAAGGTGTGAAGAGGTTAAAGGAGGTGAGGTTGTGTAGGTGATGACGATGGGGAAAAAACAATGCCTAATGGAAACCAGAGGTTAATTAAGCCAGTGAGGTCATTAACTTAGATCACAGAGGACTAGTTTATAACCACAGAGGAGTGTGCCGAGGGTACGTGTGCATGTCACTGGATAGCTCCAAGAGGTAAAAACAAGAAAAACGTGGTACAGTTCCCATCTTACATTTCCATTAATATTAACATTCTTCAAAAAAAAAACCCTGTTTCTCATACCCTTCTGAGCAACTTCTGACATAATTTGGCATGAGGCATAAACGCAACGGAAAGTAGCATCAGTCTCTCTCTCTCTCTCACACACACACACACACACACACACACACACACACACACACACACACACACACAAAACACACGCGCGAACGCGCACACACACACACACACACACACAAAACACACACATACACACACACACACACACACAAAACACACACACACGCGCACACACACACACACACACACACACACACAAAACACACACATACACACATCAAGAAACAAGAATCATAGCACCGTCTTACCTATGACAGCAGTAGAAATAAGCACTCCCAGTGTATCTTCAGTGTATGCCTTGTATATGATGTTCTCTTGTGGCAGTGGTGGCTCTACTCCGTCTCTCTCTCTCTCTCTCCTCTGGGTTTGGGCATCTGATGTCGCTGAGGCCCCTCCTGGCTCCTTATAATAACACACCCCTTCCTCTGGTGCATACCCTCCCTGCCTGCCCCCCCCCCCCCCCCACACACACACACACACACACCCTTCCCTCCCCCAACACTGGAATATGCTGCATAGACTAGGGGTGGGGAGGAGAGTTTTTGGGAGGGGTGGGGTTGGGGGCATGTGATGTGTAACTCTGCACGCACATCTCAGCAGACACACATCCCTTAGTCAACGCTGACGTTTGAGCCCCACCACTGACGTCATGACCCTAGATCCCACACCCCATCGACCCGCCCTCCCCCCAAAGAAGTCACAGAACATGGCTAAATATATAAGTCTCCTCTAACTAACTGACACACCTCTAGGCTATTTGTGTATTTGTGTGTGTGTGTATACCTTATATACCTTAATGAGAAACCATGACTTGAGACTGAGGAAAGCAAGGGAAACAAGAAACGAGAGGACGAATCATACAAAAGCCTATTAAAAAGCAATTAAACCTAATCATCCGATAAGACACTGAAACGAGGCTTTCCAGGTTTTATTTGTGATTAGCTGACCCTAATATAGGGTTGGTCAAAAGGCAGATGATGGGTAAAGCATATAAGTGGCTGCTCAAACCTGCATCAGGAAGAAAAACAAAAGCTCCCTGAGGTAGAATATGTGGGTCCCTGGCCAGAGTCAACCATGCCACCAAGAGAATAATTGGAACACACGCAAAAGATATGGCAAACCACACAGTAGTCACATATAAGGGGAAAAAACATATGAAGAGAAAGTATGATTCATTGTCCATGCCATGTATTTTGAAACAAATTTGACGGGAGAGATTTTTTTTTCCCTACATCATTCTACTGTTGTTCTGGCTGCTCCAGAGACAGAACTGGGCAATGTGGCCAAAGGTTACTCAATGTTGTTACTGTTAGGAAGACAACCATATATTGTGTGACCCTGGGGTGAATGAACATGCAAGGGAGAGAAAACACACACACACGGAGGGAAATCAGCCTTTGCTTGTTTGTGAAAAAAACAGGTGGAACCCCCCCCCCCCATGGCTTAGAATTATGATGCGGGGGGGGGGGTGATGAAAGGTATTTTTAGATAAGCTTATATTTCTTACCAAGCTTTCATCTTTATAACCATGCACTCTTATTTTTGTACGTGAATGAAAGGATTAGAGAGGAAAGCATGTTCATACTTGAAATTAGCTTTTTAATCAAGCAGCATCATTTAAGAACCAATATTCAGAACAAATACCAACAATATTTCCTTCTCTAAAAATACAGCTACTTTGAGTGTTGTATAATACATATTTAGTATGATTGATGTCCTTTAATGGATATATTTACTGGGCATACATATTGTATTTAAACTCTTGAAATCTTAAAAAATAATATTTTATTCTTTACACACAAAGTCAACATGGTCAGTGTCACTGCTGTGTCACAGTGTCTCCTAAATTAAGAAATTTGAGAGCAAATAATGTACTGTACAAAAAAGTCATTTGGATCAACTAACATGATTGTTTGAGTTCACTACAGATCACAGAAAACACTAACAGTGATATTGAAAACATCATATTGGATAAAAATGCAGTCATTTTGGTTTCTCTGGATTGTGCCTGCTTTGCCTGCCCCACAGTCTTGGTATCAGTGCAAAGTCTCATGGTCTTGCCAAACAGTGAAATTCACTGAAGCAAACCTGAATCACCTAGGGCAACTGGACTGAAGTATAATGCACTACTCCTTGTCATTGGCAGTAGAGACCTCTCTGATAATCACAGTAATTTGAACCAGGAACAGGTGCCTGAGGGGAAATACAGAACAACATCAAAAATATATGGACATCATATGGAAATGTACCTTGGACTGAAATTATGTAATTGCATGAGTTCTTCACAGATATTTAAATGAATAAAACACCCAGAGTGGAATCGTCATCCTAGCCTATAAGATATTCTTAACTGCCTCATAAACTTGCTAATTTCATTAGAGATGATTGGAAATCTAAAGGTGAATTGAAATGCATCTGAAGTCAATATTCTCTATGTTTCTTCTTACAGTCATACAACCTCTTCCGAAATAAATAAATAAATACATACATAGACTAACTCACAGAGAAATAAAAATGATATTTTGCGACCTCAATCTAAGTGCAAATTAAAAGTCATCTTTCATTGGTCAACTAATTAACCTTGTGAGTGAAATGACAAACTCTTAGATTTAGGATGCCTGCGGAAGGAAAACGCCAGCACAACTGATCATGAATTTCTGGCCTGAAAATGTCTTCAGTTAGGCAATGTTGAGTGTATTTGTGTAGCTCTTTCTTTCCGTATAGCTTCTCAGGGTCACTACCACAAACAAGGGGATAACAAAGACATGAAAATCAAACCATATGCATGGGCAATTTTCTGTGTGATGTGTGCAGTATAGCCTACACACAACAAAACAGCAGATGGGGTGATGTACGGTTATGGAATAAGGGAGATGGCACGAAGCGTGACTGACTTCATCACCTTCAGATAATGAAGAATATGGGGATCAGACTGATGGAATCTATTGCTCAAATGTTGGGACAGAGGTTCATTTCAAACCCCAGTAAAATGACTGACTCAGAGAGCCTGCCAGTCACAGAAAGAACGCACGTGAGGCTTTATGGTATACAGTGCTGGAAATTCACATCACAGCTGAATGCCTTTTAAACTCCATTGACGCATTTTTAGATGCTTCTGTTTGAGAAACTGAGCAATCACAGTGCAGAGGGACCACTCCAGGGAACATGTGAAATAGTGTGTTCCTAAGCATTTTCTGCTATGTAAGAGCATGTAACAGACTATATATAGGATAACAGTTAAAGTTGTTATAGGCTAATGGTTTTGGTCAATAAGACTTGTAAATCCATATGGAACCATAAAGTCATGATTATGCAGCATATTGGCAAGGCTGCAGAATTTACCACTTTCATTTGTAAATCAACATAAATTCCTATCTCGGCCTAGTGATTCACTTACAACAACATGACTTTCAAAAGCGTTGAGCTTCATGACGCCTGAAAAAAAGAGGTGCTGAAATGTGTGACAACTTTCGGCTTATGTGTAGGTTTGCACCCACATTACTCATCTTGACATTTAATCTAAATACAGGCCAAAGGTCTCATGAAATGTCTGAGGAATTTCATAAGATAGTTGTCAATTGTTCTCAGCAACTGACAGGGATATTTACAGTGCATACGGAAAGTAGCCTATTCACAGCACTTCACTTTTTTACACATTTTGTTATGTTTTACTCATCTTAAAATGGACTCAATTTTTTTGTCTTATCAATCTACACACAATACTCCAACACTCCACAAAAAACAGGTGTTTGGAGTGTTTTGTACATTTATATAAAAAATAAGACTGAAATAGCCTATTCCATTTACATATTCAGACACTTTGTTATGACGCTTGTAATTGAGCTCTGGTGCATCCTACTTCTATCAATGGTCCTTGAGATGCTTCTACAACTTGATTGGATTCAACCTGTGGCTAAATTAATTCACTGGACATTATTAAGAAAGACACACATCTCTTTATATAACGTCTCATAGTTAGTTGATGGTGTATGTCAGAGTGAAAAAACCAAGCCACGAGGAATTGTCCGTAGACCTGCGAGACAAAGTTGTGAAGACATAGGCCTAGATCTGGGGAAGGATAGCCTACAAGACCATTTCTGCAGTAGTTCTGCCCTAACGTTCCCTAAAGTTGCAACCTTCCCCTAACATTGCAACCTACATAACCTTTCCATAGGCTACCAATTATTAGGCTACTTTAAACCAATCACTTTTGTCGTCACGTTGTAGTTCGTTTGTAGTCCATGTGGCCTTTCATGTCCAACAGTTTTAATGTAAACTTGGGAATTTGCCCTTTTTATCACTTGAAAAGCTGCATATCTTTCTTTCACGAGCATCTTACACTGTATTTTAAGCAAATAAAGTTGTTTGTTTAGGATAAGTGAGTGTATGTTTTAACCTTTGTTGTGGCATCCGTGTTTGTCACACATTCGATGGAAAGCACTTGAACACTTGCTGTCGGAAAAACAAAGTAGCCATGGGGGCGGTCCTTGTCATTCCGAGGTGCTCTGAATGCACCCCTAGTCTATAGCCTACGTTTTTAAATGCCTGCAGGCGTAATCTAGGACTAGGCTACACGAGGAAACGTGTTTTTGTGTTTGTAGTGACTCAAGGACACGGAGAACTGCCATGAGAACTGCCCATCTCGTGGTGTTTAAATTGATAGGATATTTCAAACTCGTTGATACTGTAACCGTCACTGATTGGTCACACAGTGCGCTTTGACCAATGGGAAAGAACGTTGTTATCTGCGTGCGTGAAGCGGGAATATCTGAAGTAGGCCTACGGAAGACTATCAGTGCAACAGTGTTTTCATTTAACTTGAAACATTGTTCACTTGATCAAAAACTATTGTAACTAGTGAAGATAGAGTACAACTTCAGAGCGATAGACCTGTATTGGTACATGGGTAAGTTTCTGTTCTTCTACTTCAATTACACAATATTAGTAAAATAGTATCGATAACTAACATTTAGCAGACATTATGACTAAACTGGTAAGCTAGCAAAGTAGAAACTAGCTCAGTTAGCTAAAAGTATCAATAGTCCGGACGTCATACTTCGGACGTTTTGGTCCAAAATTAACCCGATAACATTACAACTGTAATTTAGCCTATGTAAACGGTACATTAGCTATCGACGCGCTAGCCAACTTATTTTTATTTTCTGTGAGCCCCCTGCAGTCTTGGTAACTTGCTAATTTTCCTATTATCCCAATTCACGGCGAATAATCTGTCAAATCAAACCCTAACGTTAAACTATGCATGATTAGGCTACTTGCAAACCACATTAACGTTACTGACTCAGCATTGTAACTTTCATCTGATCTATCTACGAAAGTTTGCTATTTTATCCCAGTAAGCTGCTTGACCACAAGACAACCACCATTGCATTTGAATTCATATTCAGATTCTCGGCAGAACGCTCATGTAGATGAATGCCATATTGATCTGTTTAAGTGCAACATTAACACTACACGTGTATTTTTCCCACAGGTAGCCTACGTTGTTTACTCAGCATTGCTCATTGAATAACAAGGAAGTTTGGATCTCAAAGCGCCTTAGTACAACCTTAAAAATAGAAACGTACAAACAGCTTTTACCGAAATGGAAGAATTGTACATTTTACAACGGGAAGTGGGCCGAGGGAGCTACGGAGTGGTGTTCGAGGGTCTCGAGAAAGGAGCCGGAGACAGAGTGGCTATCAAGCGTCTGCCGTGCATTAGCCCTGAAAGCATACAGCTGTACCTGCAGGAGCTGTGGGTCATGAGAACAACGGCCGAGAACCACCCGAACGTCATTGCCTTGCACAGTTGTCTCGCACAGACAGGACCAAACACGCTTCAGCTACTTAAACCCGGCAGACTACCTCTGGACCTGGTGGAGAGCGCATTGAAAGGCGCCCTGGCCTCGGGTCAAAAGCACAGTACCAAAGGCACAAACTCTCGCTCCCGCAAACGACCAATGCAGCCAAGAGCCGAGGTCGTACCCCGGCGTTGCTCCGCACTGTGGCTGGTGATGGAATATTGTGAAGGGGGCGATCTGAACCACTACATGCTGTCCAGGCCGCCGGACACGGAGCGCAACCACAGCGTGCTCAAACAGCTGAGCAGTGCCATGACATTCCTGCATGTGCTGGGTATTGTGCACCGCGACCTCAAGCCCGATAATGTGTTGGTGCAACTCACTAAAAAGGGGCCCGTCATTAAGGTAGAGTGAAACTGGTTGGGGATGGCACCATCTAACACCCCAACCCCCCCCCCGAACACACATACAGACACACACAAACATTATTATCACAAATGATGACAAATTGCACATAATTATCATCATATTTAAATGCTGAAGTGCACACAGTCCTTGGCAACAGCATGTTATATTGATATTATACAAGGAAGTTTATTGTCACATGCATATAGTTACTGGAAGTAAGAAATGCAGTGAAATTATGTCTGGTGTCAGCCTATTTGTGCATTAATGGGGCGGGTAAAAAGTGCAGTAGAAGAGGGGTTTAGTAGATTAAGTGGCAAGGGCTGCATAAGAAAGGTGGGGGAGGATTGGGATTGGGGGGGGGGGGGCACCAACAAGGAGCACCCAAGAGCAACAGGGGCAAGGAAAAACTCCGTTACCAAGGAAGAAACCTTGGGCAGATCCACGGCTCAAGGGGCTAACCCAACTGCCAGGTTGCCAGTGTGGGGGGGGGGCAGAAAGGCTAGGCAATCAAGGACATGGGTAGATGGAGGAGAAATCAAAAATAATAAATCAAAAGTTTTATGGAGATGTGCAAAAGTTGGAGAAAGTCAGATATGTGTGTGTGTTTTGACGTGTGATGTGTGAGTTCAGAGTTCAGATGGCCTGGGGATAAAAACTTCTCCTGAGTCTCTCAGTTCTGGCTTTGTGACTACATAGGCGTCTTCTTGATTTCAGCGGTAGGAATAATCCATTGTTAGAATGAGAAGAGTCCTTCAGAATCTTTTGGGCTCTTAGGAGTATGATATCAACAGTTGTTTAAATGCAGATTGTTGCAATACTTCGCAGTATCACTTACTGGCAATGTTAAGGAGCCTGTTTCTGTAAGAGTTTACTTTCATAAACATGCTGTAGAGTATTATCAAGTAGACTTATCTCAAGACACACATTGTAACTATTTTGGCTGCTGTGGGGAAGAATACTGTTTACTGATAGGGTATTATGTATGTCCATAATACTTTTGTTTATTGGTACCATTCCTTTCCCTTCTCAGAATGCTCCCATAACTGGCACATATTGTGTTGCCAGGTGGTATTGGGTCTTATTACAATTGTATTGAGAAGGGTCTGGTGTCTATTAATGTTCAACAACTGGCTACCTTTATGAACCCAAATCGATTCCTCACTTCATTAACTCGAATAAGATTCCGTTCACTTGCAGCAGCAGGCAAAAGATGGTCTAATGGGAAAATTGATTAAGTCTTGCTTTAAAAAAAAAAAAAAAAATCAATCACCCATTGTACAAAAAAGGCCTTTAATTACCTTTTAGCACATACAAGTGTGGGTTCACCAAAGGCCATTTGTTAAGAGCGAGTACTTTGCTGACTCATAACCGTGGGGTGCTCTCTCCCTGAGGGTATAGCCTACAGCAGTGTTTCCCAAAGTCTGGGTCGCGACCCACGGGTGGGTCGCAGGAGATTTTATTTGGGTCGCCAGCACAATTTATGTTGTGTTATAGGCCTAACTGATACCATTTGTCATTTGATACCAGGAAAGCTAACAGTTTTCTTCTATTAGGATGTAGATTGTTAACTACCACAGTCACAGCTCATGAAACTGGCGCATGAAACTGGGGGACGAACGCATCGCAGAGGGGGTGCCAGCATGGATATCTACCTCTCAAAATGAAACAGTTCTGTGGGGCGCCTGTACCTCGCAGTTGCAAACTGCAAGGGACATGAATCCGCCTATTTGCACGAACATGAATCCGCCTATTTGCACGAACATTAATAGATACCAGCTCCTCAACTTTACCGATTAAAATCTAGTGATCGTGCTGTCAACTAAAGCAGACATCCATAGACCGGACATAAGGCCATTCAATTTGCATACAGTTTCGATTGCAGATGCAATCTTTAAAGTTAATAGCAACCTCCTCACATTCTTATTTCTGATTTAAAATGCACAACAGTGCATTATTTATAGTCTACAATTTAAATGGGCATTTTAAACACTATTCCTCTCTTTTTCTACCTCGCTAACTCCAAAGTAAAGGCGCATTCTTCCGGCTCTTGCGCAAACGCCTCTTGTTCTGATATAACGACTATACAATATAATATAATACAACAATACAATATAACGACTTGAGTTATTTGCTGTTTACATTGAAATTGATGTCCACAGTGTTATGGACCCATTTGTCTGCAACGCAACGTAGCCTACATTTTTTTTTAGAAATACAGGAACAGCTTACTATGCTGACGAATGACGACGTCATTCAGTAGTCATTTCCAACTTTTGATGGTGCTCAAAATGCAACACAACCGTGTTCAAAGCAGGGATCCTATAGCAATGTATGGTTGGGGGAGGCATATAAAAGTTGGAGAACCTGTGGCCTAAAACAATATTGGTGGTTGCAGGGTAGATTTGAAGTGAAATGGGTCGCGATGGTCTGTCATTTTTTAAAAGTGGGTCGCCAGAAAAAAAGTTTGGGAAACACTGGCCTACAGTATGTGTCAGTACATCTGAACTCTTTCTGCCAGCTGGAAGTAATTTCCAGTGTTTTCAGAGGCTCTTTTTGTATCACCGTAGACGTCTGCATAAAGAAATGGATCATAAACTCCATTCTGTTAAAAGTTCTTTGTATTTACACAGGGCTGTATGGTTGTGTCACAGACGCCCACTTGCTCCATTTGATTCGGGGAGTATTGATCCCTTCAGTGTCACAGAACTCTGATCAATTTTAAAAAAGGGGGATCATGCATCGATGCACAACTCCATGAATAAATCTCAGTTCGATGTGACTGACGTGAACATGGTCACGAATTAGACCCTTGCCACCATCGTCTAGCCCTCACCCATCCATGTATTGTTTCTAGAACATGAAAGAAACAGAACTAAATGGTGATAAGGTGGTATCAAATGCCCATTAAGTGACTGATTTGATGGTGAAGATGTATATTTCATTACCACACGTTCTGTCTGTAATTTGACCCCATAACTAAAAACACCTAAGGTAGCGTATGTAGTTTGGTGCATAATGTTATACACGTCCTAAGGGCTGATGCGGACCGGCTGCGTGGTGTGAACCACAAATGTGTCCGCACTGCTCTGTGCCGGCCTCTCTGCCTATTAAAACATCTCTTCATTTTCTGTTTTGAATGGAAACGCTTCCATTAAAAATAGGCGTCGGTCCTATTTCTGGCATGCGTGTGTTTTTGGCGTGGCTCGAACCACACCTGAGACGTGCGTGTCACGCAAGGCAGTGAGCAAGTTCTAACCTGCTAACATGGGAGCCGAAATAAAAACGGACACACCACGCAGCTGACATTGTCACGCCACACAACCGGTCTGAATCAGCCCTACGTTTTTGGCGAAACGTTGAGATTTCAAGTTAGCAGCAATTAAAATGACTGTGCTCTCAAAGCATTCTAGAATCATGGACTGAACCTTTAATTGACCTTTGTAGAGCGCTGATGCAAATGTCTATGATGGCAGAAAAATGACGCGCTCCAGCAGCATCCAATAAGCAGTAGTCACATCACGGATGAGGAATTGTGCACATCTCCTGCTCAGCACTCAGTTGAGTTTTGGTAGAAGCTTGGGCTGCAACTAAGGACTGTTTTTATAATCAATTATTTTCTCAATTAATTGATTAGTTGTTTGGTCTATAATATGATAGAAAATGGTGGGAAATGTCAATCAGTGTTTTTTCTGAAGCCCAAGGTGATGTCCTCAAATGCTTGGTTTTGTCCACATGTCAAAGATGTTTACTGGTATAGAGCATTACGTAAACCAGAACTTTGAAAAGATTAAATTCATCCAAAAATACAGTGAATGGGAATAGTTGAC
The DNA here is from genome assembly GCF_046254945.1 of Alosa pseudoharengus. NCBI lineage: Eukaryota > Metazoa > Chordata > Actinopteri > Clupeiformes > Clupeidae > Alosa > Alosa pseudoharengus. Next base: position 12,337,003 of record NW_027468859.1, read on the forward strand.
AACTAATTGATTAATTGTTACAGCCCTAGTAACCAAAGTTCCACCCAGTTCTTTCTACCCTCCCCTGAAGATTGGTTTGAAGGTTGAATTGTATTCAATCAGGATAGGGGTTCTATACAGAAAGCAGGGAACCTCTTGGTTAAAAACCCATGGAGAAATGAGAAGCGTGAACCTTGTTAAATTGGGCTCAAAGCATTCCAAAGAGTCTAATGGTGGAGTTTAGTCATTCCTACTTTCTTACCCATACAACTAGTTAACACCTGTGTCTGTATGAACATTGCCCATCTCTTGCTAATTCACAGGTGGCAGATTTTGGCCTCAGTAAGATAACAGAGCGTCTGTCGGAAGGCGACCAAACTCGGCCAGCGTTCTCCTCCACGTGTGGCTCAGACTTCTACATGGCCCCAGAGGTGTGGGCCGGGCGCAACTACACGGCTCAGGCAGACATTTTCTCCATGGGGGTGCTCTTCTGGGCCGTCCTGGAGAGAATCACCTTTCTGGAAGATGGATCCACTCATGAACAGCTAGGTGAGTTACTTAGTGTATACCAGATACACTGTATTGAGTATGATTAGCTATGTATTACTTTTAGAATTATAGGTCTTTACTTTTTGCAACGAGCAAGGCACACTATGAAGATAAACTTTAGGTCAATTTGAACCTGTTTAAAGGTGCTCTAAGCGATGTTTGGTAATGTCACTTCTGTTGATGTTCAAACAAAACAGAGAGCTATTTCGCTACTCCCTCTCGTGCAATTGAAACTCTCTTAAACATGCATGTTGCTGTTTTTGGAGCCTGGGCTGTCCAGAAACCACATTTTTTTACAGTGTATTCAGGGCATAGCCAGCTAGCAGATGGTGAGGTGATATTTGCTGTATGTGACCAAAAAATGTTTTAGCTTAGAAACCGTGTAACATTGCTTAGAGTACCTTTAAATATCATTTTATTTTATTATTATTCTTTGTATTTATTAATAGTAATATTTTATGTATGTATTCCCCTGTACAATTTAAATTGATTTTATTTTTGTTTCATTTATAGGCCTATACTTTTCACTACAATTATTGTCTACTATCTCTTTTGTTGTTTCATTGTTATTGTAATCTTGGCCTCACTGAAAATGAGGACTACCCTCAACGAAATCTCCAAGAATAAATGAAGGTTGAATGAATGAATGAGGGAACACATTAGAGAGGACACATACTGTACATTTCTTGTATTGAGTCACTTAATAAGGAGAAACACTTTATAACTGTGGGGAAATGCAGGTGAACAGAAGGAACAGTGGCAGAGGCTTTTACTCGGTCTGGTGGTGTAGAATCACAGAAAGGTCAGAGTCCTGTTAAGGCCAGTTAACTTCTTAGTCATGCGCGTGGTCCGTCATTCAGTGAGTCAGTAAGTGAGTGCGAGAGGGAACATCTTTTAGTGGAAAGTTGTTTGTGTCCATTCCTGTTGTCTGAAGAGTCAAATTCAATTTAACAGTGAATCTGTATCTAATGGACCTACGTGACTGTATGACCTTGTTTGTGTGTGTCCCTGTTTGTGTGTGTGTGTCCTTGTCTGTATGCTTGTCTCTTTTTTGCTTGTCTTTCTCTTTGTGTGTGTGTGTCTATAGGGGCGTATTTTGTGCGCGGCCGCTGGCTAACCCCCCTGGGCGAGGCACTGTGTCAGAACCCCGACCTGCAGCTTGTGATCCCCATGAAGGGGCGGCGTGCTCCACCGCTGCCCCCTCCACCCAACCCCGCCGTCTGCACCCTGCTGCTGCACATGCTGGCCTCAGACCCAGACGCCCGGCCCAGCGCCCAGCAGCTGGAGGGCTACCTGCGACGCGCCCTCAAGCAGCACTGAGGCGGTGGCTGCTCTCACGCGCAGCACAGCGCATATGCTGGAGGAATGACTCGCAGGACATCACTGGACTCCCGGGGCCAGTGTCCTACTCATGGTACATGGATTAAGTCTAGTTCTAAAACTAGGACACACTTTTTTTTCAGTGGAGGTCTCTCCATTAAAGGTTATCTTTAAGTCCAGAACGCTTAATCCATGTACAGGAAACTGGCGCAAAATGTCATTTCCCTCCCTACTTCGCTCACTGAGATCTGGTCAGTGGCTTGTGGTGAGAAAGTGGCTGTACATAAGTAATTGACTAAAGGGATTTCTGCTTGCTTGATTTGCAACCTCAGGCACATTAAATGGCATATCTGAGGCACTCGATACTTGATCTTAAAGGGTATCTACACTGTAAATCAACAGTGATCATGATAGATCCTGGTGATTTTTTTGTAAGAACCACACATTTTTTACATTTGTGTTTTAATGAGCTTGGATGTATTTATTGAAGAATGGATTTAAAAAAAAGTTGTGTATGAGAGGGTTTGTTTTGGCGTCTGCTTCCTAGATTCCTTCTATGTTGGGGATGTTGTGTTATGGCTTCATTTCATTTTCCTCCAAAAGATGGATATTTTCTGTCAAATTAAGAGGTTTCTTTTGACTGTTGTCACATCAAATGTAATTTCAGTAACATGACACAGGAAATGAGTGAAATTTGTCTGGTCACAGCAAAACCCTGCACAAGTTATTGTGCTCACAGCAATGGCGCCAATCTACAATTCTTTCTTGTGAGGTCTTTGAAGTTCCCCTGTAGACTGAGCATGTCTAACTGCATTTCTCAGGGAAATACTTTGTTCTCCTGAGGGACGATTAAGTGTTTGTGTGATGTAAACAGGAGATATCCTTTTTGTATGTTGTGCGCATACAGACACAAAGTTTGCATCCTCCCATCTTACCCACTTGAAATGTGTGAGGTCTCTCTTTCTCCTTCCTTTGTGGAAAATCCATTTTGTTTCTACAGAGCAGACAGTGGAACGGATAGATCAATCCAAAGACGATTCTATTTCTTCAGGATATTAAATGTGTGGCCAACAAAAAAACACATGGACTGCTGCAAATCAACCAACACTTCATCTTCTCATCTGTCATTCGGATCGGTTGTCTGGTCCCCAGCCCAGCTAACGGCTCCATCACACTAATCTGAGTCGGTGTTCTTAAAGCTACATTTTGCTTTTGCATTTTGTCTCATTTGGCTTTTTTCAAAACATGAGCTGGTGGTGTGGTGTGCAGCATATGGAGTTCCTCTGAGACTGCTCAAATGCTCAATTTGTTTGTGTGTGAATGAACAGGGGTGCCATTCTCTCAGTGGGGTTAAGAGCCCTGAATGTGGTTTGGCATAGCTCTCCTAGGAGCCTCTGTAAAAACAAGACCAGAAAATTACACGATAAAGCCGCATGAGATCCCTGCTATGAATACAAAAATTCCAATTTACGGAGTAAGCGCAATTGCATTACCAACATTATTATGATATGAGGTCTAGAGGGTGTGACCACAGCCAAAATTATACCACAGCAGGGAAACTAAACTGGTGCATTGTTCTATTTTGACGGAGAGAAACGTGTAGACAGACGGGAGCAAAGGGGAGCAGGGCGCAGAAAAAGGGCAGCGAGGGTGAATGACCCGGTGACTTCCGTCTCAGCACGATATGATGCATCGGTGAGTGTTGTTAGTAGATCACACAGATGACATTTCCTTCACGGGGCGCACCTTGCCCTTTTCTTCATGCATCAGCGGCTCGTAAATGAAATGGCCAGACGGCTTTCCCAGGCGTCCGTTAGTGTGCTGGCACTTCATCACGCACCATGCTCTTTCGCTCGTGGAGTTAATCTTCACTCGGATGCCTGGCATCAGTGTGTCATACAAGCGGAGTAAGAAATGACTTGAGTCAAGGACACCAACAAGATGTGCGCATCATTTTGGATTAAAATATGAGGAGGAACTTGAGGACTTTCATTGCTTCTTTTACGGGGCATCCCCAGTTTAATGTTGGCGTCCACCAAAGTCACGACGAGACCCCCTTTGCCGGGAAATGATGAGCGCGAGAACAGGTGCGGGTGGGGTGTCAACGCAGTGTGGGAGATGCACGAGCGATTTCATTAGCCATTTTCAGATGACACATTTCTCCAAATGTAGTCGCAGTGACGAAGCTCATCATGGTTCAGCTTTTAAAAGCATTCGGTCATCATTCACTGTGCCCTGAGTTCGAGATAGAGCTGTAATTGCTGTACTGAGGTGTCAAATGAAGCAGGAAAAACTTATCAAAGTCACCATCAAGCCGGGAGGTTTTTCTAGCTGTCTCCCTGGCAATGCTGCAGAGCTCATGGTAACCATATTATAGTTTGAGTGAAATGTTCAGTCGACTGAAAAAGGGACTCGTTCAGAGGCCCATTATGGATTTGGTGACATGTCATCTACAATCCTGACAGGGAACCTTATGAGTTTGCTTCATTTTGGTCGTAGCTGTCAGATACCATAGCGCCACCAATACACATAACACGGATTTTAGATTAATAGACTTTATTTGAGACAAACTGAAAACCCCCTAATGATCTTGGACAACCCAAAATGTCTTTCTTTGCCAGCATCGACACTGAACATAATTAGTACATTCCATTTAAAGGATGCATATGTAATTTCAGAAGGGAACTGGACAAAGATTAACAAGGATTTACTTAAGCAACGCAGTTGCCTCCTTTCCGAAAGATTCTGTGCATTTACATAACAGCTAGGTGTACTCAACTGCTGATATTCAATTTCACCCTACACACCGACTCATTAAACAAACAGCAGGTAAACTCTCTATACTGCTGCCAAAAAGAATGTTACATGACTGCGGTAAATGGGAAGTCTGCAGATTGCATACAAACAACTCGAAGTCATGGACTAACCAACATTTTTATGACATACTATCTAAGTAGCCTAATAACCCATTAAATAAATACAGGAAATAACATAATGGGCAGCAAAAATGACTAGAATTGGTCATAAGCTGCGGTTGACTGGCAAACTTCTGTAGAATTTGGTAACATTACCTTCTCAGTCCCCAATTCCATTGACAGAAATGTCCATGACCTTTGCACTAAGGAATCAGCCATGCATACTTTTCACTAAAAGGCCTCAAAATGTGCGTTTGCTGTGTATATAAGGCCATCCCTTTCCTCATTTTGCTTCGGTATCTCAAGGTATCTCAAGGGCATAAAAAAAGAGTCTATAAAAAGTATCCTGCGTTTTGTCCAGCCTCTCCCAGGATCATCAATCGAGACGCTTCACCATATACGGTCCCTCTAGCTCATAGCCCATCTTTCTGTAGTAGTTCCTGGTTCCTACCCCTGTAAGAGAAACACAATGGGGATTAATCAGAGGAAGCCAACAGATGTATTTATTTGTTAACTCAGCAGTGGCTTAGATCCATATAACGATGGTGACAGTAGGCCAAGAACAGTGTGAAACTTGTTTAGGACCAATATAAGGAATGCTTTCATTACAGGTACTATGCCCACTATCCAGGTAAAGGGGACAAGTACAGGAACGCCCTGCAATTTGGCCCTTTCAGCCGTTGTGTCTTCACTGCTTACAGGACCTACCCCCATGGAGGCTTTGCTCCGCAATTAAGACCCCAATTAGATTACCTAAAAGGCAGAGCAGCTGCAGCAAATACTCTTACTGATACACATTTTCTAAATCGTTTATTAGCATTTTGCTTACATGTTCAGTTACAGTAACGTAAACATTCTTACTACCTAAATTATCTAGCCTGGCCATGCCCACTAGATCTCCTTTCAGGGTGATACTAGTGTGAAACACGATAGTTCACTAGTGTTTCCCCAGGTCGGCAGACTACCTGCCCAATCAGCAACGAGAGGGGATGGCGCTATAGATTAAAAAACGAATGGGGCTATGGTAAATGGTAGGAGTAACGCCTGCAAACATAAAAAAATTGCAGTCGAAAGAATGTGTAAATTTATTTACAGCAAAGGTAGGTTCACATAGATAGTTTCCTGGCTACCAATGCTGTTTTTTGACAGTTTGTAAACTTTAGGCCAAGTAGGAAGTAACGTCAGGAAAACGTCAGTAACGTCAGGTGTTTTTTTAGGTTGGACCAACGATTTCAAAGTTAACGCTATGTTTAAGCCGGTCACCATGCTACTGTCATAAACGATTCCCAATCGCTAGTGACCAGTTACTTGCCAGGCTATAAACTATCCACCTTGGGGGCTAAAAATATCCGTACTGGTTTTAAACCGTGCTTCAACATTTTTGCTACAGCTCTATGAATAACTGTTCCAAATTAAATGTTGCATTATGTTGGTTTCATTTGTAATTACTTGTTAAATGAATACAATGTAGCCTATAACTAATTATAACTAACTTACTAACTAACTAACCTACAATTAATTTAGCTACTATAACTGAACTGCACTGAACTATCTACCCCAAGGTAGGTACTTGTTTCAGCCTCATAGAAGTTCCCGAACGGCTGAGATCCCATAAAACTACCCCCAGGTTTCTCTAGTGTACCCCCCCCCCCCCCAATTGTCACTCTGACATAGCACAGTAAAAAAAAAAAACTGAAAACTGAGTCAGGTACCTTGACTACTATCCCTCCCTCTGACTACAGCCAGACGGCAACATTTTCTGGTACATTAGACGTTATTGGCACAAAAATCTCACTCTCCGACAGATAAGCCAGAGGAAAGTGGTCTGGACCCGGCAGGGAGCAAGATGTAGATATGTTTTTATTTATTTATTTATTTATTTTTTTTACCTGAGATGACAGCAAGCTTGCTGGAGCCGTGCTCCTCTCGGGCTATTCTCGCCGCCTCCTCCATCAGCATCATACCAAATCCCTGCGAGGTGGAAAGGGGATGGGGGGGTTGTAGATGCAGTGATTTGTCAGTTAGGAGCACACATCAAACCCGTTAAACAGGAATGCAATAAGAGATTTGAGGAGAGACGCTGATAAGGTTCCGACAGTGCGTGTGTCAAGTTGTGACTGTATCAGTGTGTTGACTGGAATCTTCCGGTGTGTTTATGACCCTATATCTGATCCTATACGCGTCAACAGGTGTTGGAAATAGCATAAGGACATTGTGTTTGTATGTGTGTCTGTGAGTGTTATCTGCTGTTGGAACCTGGTGGGATCACAGTGCATGAGCATGAATGTATGACCGGATGTGTGTGTGTGTGTGTGTGTGTGAGTGAGAGAGAGAGAGAGAGAGAAAGAGAAAAGGAGAAAAAGAAAGAGACTGTGTCAGAGTGTGTGTTACTGGAGCTGGAGTCAGTGTGTTGGTCACCTTGTATCTACCAGAGTGTGTGTGTGTGTGTGTGTGTGTGTGTATGTGTGTGTGTGTGTGTATGTGTGTGTGTGTGTGTGTGTGTGTGTGTGTGTGTGTGAGAGCGATGGAGGGGGACTGCAGCAGTGCATGTTACCTGGTGCTGGAACTTGCTGGGATCTCTGCTGCTGACGGGCACCACGCTGCCGTAAACATGGAGCTCGCGCACGATGGACACGCCGCCCTTGAGCTCCGCCCGGAAGGACTGTGGCGAGCAGCGGCGTAGCCGGAGAAGTCCGATCAGAATGTCCTGCTCCGGGTCCTCATACGACAGAAATGTCTCCCAGCCGCCGTTCGCTACATAGTCACGCCTGATCAGCTCCACCTGTCCACACATGCACGCACGCATATACATGCATGCCCACACACACACGCACACAGACAACATTACATGGAGATCCTTCTGCAAAATAATTCCAAACTAAAAGTGTAGAGTCTCTATTTTCCCACAACACAAAGGAAACTATAGCCTTTAGAGGGGAAAAAAGTCTGAAGGCGATGTGTTTTACTCTACAAAAAGTAAAAAAGACTAGTGATGCATTTTAATGGAGATTTAAAGGAGAATACAAATCAGTTTTTTTTCCCTTTATTCTCAGAAAGCTGCAACCTGTTGTGTTTCTATTACTTTGCACAAGGATGTACCTGTTTGAAGTTTCTGTGATTTTTTTTAATGAAATGAAAATGGTGCCCTGGCCTACTGTTATTTAATTGCTTCATTCGCTCCTGAGAGTCAACAGTGAAATTAACAACAAGCGTTATGACCGCATTATTGATTGTGTGACTGCTGTGTAATGGCATCTACAGACTATGAGATTTCAGCCGTCTTAAAAGTTTATGTCAAACCATACTGTGCTGCACAGATCGAATAAATTCTAATTCTAAGTTATTAAGTCTAATAACATTAAATTTGATGTATGTAGACTGTAAGATTAATAAAGCGTTCTGAACCATAGGCTATGGCACAAGTCAATATAAAATAAAACATCATCATCAATACAATTCCCCTGCCAGTCATAGGGTCTGGCGGCTCTCACATAGTGTACTGGCCATCCTAAATGACCCTTTCAGATGTTTGTCGCAGGCCATCTTTGGTCGCAAGACTGAGACAACTGCCATCATTCATCCTATCATACAGTGTAACGTAGGACCACAATTTCTGAGCCTATGTTCAGAACAAAGTTATTGTAATTTTTCTTTCATGACAATAATCTTTTGTCTGGGACAGTCTGAAATTGCACAATGTATCGTTATGGCCCTGACATGCCTTGTGGCCTCTTTATTTAGGAGACTAAATGCCGGAGCGGCCATACCTGATAGGGTCGCACTTTGTGATGGATCTCCTGAATGCCCACCTCTCTGGTTCTTACATCCCGACACTACAGTACAGGGGTCAAAACAAAACAAAATGTAATTTACTACACAGACATAATGAGAAATTATCAAACATTAGGCTATAGGGAATTCCATGCCTTTTTACGGTTCAACTTTCAGTTCGAACAAACTTAACATGACGTGCAGTAATTTATTGTGTAAATGTTTCGCCCTGCAATAGTTTATAGTTATTACATATGTATTTTGTTTTATTTATGTTTGGGCTGCTGTGAGAGGTCTTTACCTCAGTGCCCATGTCCTTCATGCGGGCCAAAGCCAGCTCCCTCAGGTTACCATGCTCCACCCCAGAGCTCACCAGTGGCATGGGGATGTCCCTGGGACAAGACAGAGGACCAATCACATGTAAGTATTTGATAAAAAGTATTTCTTATCATGTAAGGATTGGGGTTAAGTTCAGTTCAGAAGATTTTATGACCCAAAGGCAGCTAGCAATAATCAAAAACTTTTATTTAACTCTTGTTAAGTGAATCTATGAACTTAAAGGTACACTATGCAGGTATTAGGTATTTTTGGCGACTGTAGAGCTCCCTCTAGAGTCGCGATATATTTACATTTCACTCTGCTGTTGTACATAGCAAACTTCTCGTGACTTATGCCCCTGTGAAAATACTTTTGTTGTGGAGGTGAAGGATCTCCAAAGAGCTATATAGACTGACAAGGTAATGTTTTACGATTCTCGGGAGATTTGCTGGAAGTTGCATGGCTGGTTTTCTCGGCAGCGACTCGCTACATCTATGCTGTATAGCTATGCTAGGTGAACAATCTGCCTATTACAAGTTTGTTTACCATCAAAATGGCTTCGTAGAGGTTATATTAACATGAAAATCTTGCATAGTGTACCTTTAAGTTGCTCCTTGTATTGACATGATCAACAAGGTAATGTGTGTAAATAGCCACCCAAGCATGGACCTTCAATATCGATGAATGAAGACATTCATGTCAAACACTGCTAGCCTTCTAAAGTGCCCTTGAGTTCTAGAAGCCCTCTAGCGTTCTGCCGCGCGGAGCGTGCCTCACCTCTGGACACGATACACTCGGGTCCAGGGCGGCACCAAAGCCAGGATGCGGGCCACCAGGTCCACGAGGGCGCTAGGAGAGTAGCTCTTGTAGCGGCCTGTCTTCCACAGCTCGTACAGACCCGTCCCGCGGATCACCAACGTTGGGTACAGCTTCAGTCCATCTGGACGGAACGCAGGGTTCTCAAAGAACTCCTGAAGAAAGTGCAGAAGAAACCACAAAAGCAAAACAATACGGAACTTGTGAGATGGAAGCTTAGGAAGAACTAACGGCAAAATTATGTGGAATATGGTGTATGACATCAAACTAAATTGTAGGTTTGGCCTACATCAGTTCATCACTGCTGGTTCTCATGCAGTAAACTTTGCTTCTGCTGGGTCGCCATGGTTACCAAAAGAGGCCCCGGCAACTCCTTCCAACGTCACAGGCTTTGCGTCAGACGTAGTTTGGCCGTGAGAGCCGTTACAATCTCTGCGACAGCACAGTAACTTAGGACGCCTCAGTGAGTGAGCACACGGACACATGAGTGTGTCATTCCAGCAGACAGCGCCACTCAAGGGGCTTTTACATATTAATGCAGTTGACAAAAATAATGTACACACAGAAATCTAAAAAGTCTGGTTGGCATTGCTGTCTGTGTTGAATCGGAGTACCGATTTTGTCTAAAAGTATTGTATGTCTGTCTGAGGTTTACACTGGATGTGTACCAAAGTGTGTGTGTGTCGGTGAGGTGTGTGTGTGTGTGTGTGTGTCGGTGAGATGTGCGTGTGTGTGTGTCGGTCGGTGAGATGTGCGTGTGTGTGTGTGTCAGTGAGCAGTGTGTGTGTGTGTGTGTGTGTGTTGGTCGGTGAGATGTCTGCGAGGGGCCAGATAAGTGAGCGCCTGGGCTGGAGACGCCGTTTAATGGGATTCTGCTATCGGCCTCCGTTTCCTCGCTCCTGTGCCAACCCCCATCTCCCCCCTCTGATACCAGGGACAGGGACAGGGACCCCTCGCTCCTCAAGACACAGCGGGCGGAGGAGGAGAAGTGGAAGAGAGCAGGAGACAGCAAGAGAGAGAGTGAAACAGAGAGGCGAGAAGGGAAAGTGTGACAGGCAGGTGGAGCGCAGCTAATGCCGGAGCTGAAAGCAACAACAAGCAGAGAAGAGAAATGAAGAAAAAAAAAAAAGAAAAGTGAGCTGGAATGGAGCTGGAATGGAGCTAAACTGACAGACATGGAGAGCGAACAAAGGAGCAGCAGAGCTAGAGATAAAAGACGAGTGCGAAGCAAACACAGAGGCAGGAGAAAGAGAGAGAGAGAGAGAGAGAGAGAGAGAGAACACCCTGTGACGTAGGTGGGCTCTTTGGGAACTGAGCCTGAGTGTGATAGCACGGCACTCGTCACATTAGGAGGCAGTGGAGTAGCCAGGGCCAAGCATTAATCTTCCCTTCTCCAAGCCCAAAACCCCTCCTCTGGTATCTACACATCTCCAGAGAGGCCTGCTCCAGCCAAGCCACCGGCAAATACTACTTACTGATCGCAATCAGATGAGCCCAAATGAGAGGAAGATACAGTACGTCTACAGCCAAGGAGAATATCAAAGCAGGGTATGATGCAACGTTGGGGGGAAGGGGGTATTACTTTGACGACATTCTGAACACTGAAACATGATTGGGATGTAGTTGTGAACTACATTCACGACAATAGTTATTAAATCTTCTCAGCGCAGCTCATGGAATCGGATGGTGGGGTGAGAAGTTTTACTTCAATTATGTCACATCAGAGAATATTCAGAATAAGCATTGATATGGAAGTAGTCTTTATACTTTCTGAGAACACCTTACTTTTGAAAAAATATTTTTTTTGTTTTGTTTCAGAAACAAATCAACATAGCTATTTTAGATATAAATCTCTTTAGATATCTAGGTCTATTAATCACCAGGGGTCATTTTTTTCCCAGACAAGAATTACCAAGGGTACAGGATTAAAGTTTGATGGACAAGCATTAATTTAAATCTATGATGAGCTTAATCCTTATCGGAGACCACCTGGCCTAGGGGCTTGGGCCCACTGTGCCATGACTACATAAAACGAATAACTCAAATAATCAAAAAATTACGAAATAATCACATACCACAAAAGAAATTTAGATCCTTCAGTGCTTGTTGAATAAACACAATAAATTGCCAGTGAGATAACAACTTTTCTCAAACGGAGCCGTAGAAGTGACAAAAAACATAAAATAAAATAAACAAAACATTTCTTCCACAGATGTTCTTTCCTCACACTGCACCAGGCTGCCTCAGACACGCTGCTAACAGTTTCAGAAACTCACTCACACACGAAGCCCCGGCAGCGGCAGCGACACAAAGGACTTCCTGGCTCTGTGCTCTGGTGGAGAGAAGGCTGAATAGGCCCACCCATGCGGAGACACCCCTGATTGGGATTGCCTCTTCACTTTAATGGAGCTCTCTGTATTAAAGGCCCCTTCGGTAATAAAGGGACAATTCATCCCTGATAATGGTGACTGCTGTGTGGGGAGTATAGCGATGTGTGTGTGTGTGTGTGTGTGTGTGTGTGGGAGGAGGTCTCCGAGAGGGGAAAAGCTGGGGATCCAGGGGAGGATGATCTGATGTGCTGCACACACAGATCATCATCCACACCTATGCACACACACACCCAGATCATTACACACTATGCCCACGCACAGAAGGCAATATACTCAAGGCCATCTCAGTCCCTACTCCCTACACACACACGCACATATATATATATATATATATATATATATATATATATATATATATATATATATATATATATATATATATACATATACATATACATACACACACACACACACACACACACACACACACACACACACAAAAGTATAGGATACGTTACTGCCTTTGAAATCACCCAACCTCCTCAGCCAACACACACACACACACACACTTCTGCCTTATTCTCCCATTCAATCATCATCACATCAGTTTCTTGCCAATCAACAGTCTGTTATACTTCGAGAACTGAAATTTTCCAGTAAGCGAGACAAGGAACAAAATCAACGTCACAATGTCTCCCATAAGCCCTCATGCTTCATCCTGCACCAATACCGGGTCCTCTGATTCCAACAATGTGGTAAATGATTCTGCAATATAATACCGCCATAGTGATCCAACCAAAACTAATCCGCCTACAAGAAATCATAGAGGTGCAAGACTCTGGGGACACCCAGTACCCTTTGTGTGCAATGTGTGCAATTCTGTGGGGTCACAACAAGTCAATGTTCTCATTGCATACTCATTTTGAAACTGAACATGTGTGAGTGTGACAGAGAGAGCTCTGGTGCAAGGGTACACATGGAGATCAGACAGAGAGAGGAGGCTGGTTCAATGTGTGTGTGTGTGTGTGTGTGTGTGTGTGTGTGTGTGTGTGTGTTACTTACAATGAACTGCTCTATGTCCCGCTCCATCCCCACGTTGGGCAAGTCGGGCATCATGTGGGACACCACCTTAAACCCGGCATCTTTGGCCAGATGGAAGGATTCACACACCGCACGCACCGTGTGGCCCCTGATAAGAAAGACACAAATACACACACAGTGGGCACACACACACATACACACACACACACACGTGTAGCAGGACAGATCCATAGTGTTCAGTCAACGACTGGGTGTAGTGACCTCAGCTCCAAGTGCTGGCCCCTTCACCTGTTTGTGTCTCGCGCCACGTCCTCGTAGACGCTCTGGACGCCGATCTCCAGGCGCGTGCAGCCGTAGCCTAGCATGTCGCTGAGGTGCCGCTTTAGGCAGTAGTCTGGCCGCGTCTCTATGGTGATGCCCACACACTTAGTGTTACTCCGCTCCGAGTACCTGTGGAGTGGGCAGAGTAGGTGAGCACACACAACTCGGCAACAAGAGGACTGATCCAAACAAGTTCACATCAATGACTGTATTTATAGCAAGCACACTATTGTTCTTAAGCTTTCTTTATTATTATTATTATTAGTTCAGCTATTTTTTGGGGCAAATTCTTGTTCTTAAAGCTTTTGAGATATCAACATGGTTCCACCTCTATACTGTATATACAGTACAGTCATTGGTTCATCATATATGGCAACTACAACTGATGCCGATTCTGATATATTGTTTACTTCTTATTATTGTACCTTATTCTCCTTTATGCAAACTCTGATAGAAACCTCAACAACTACGCCTGACAGACCTTAACTCATCACTCATCTAAAATCTCAAAGCCAACTCTTAACAGACTTAAAATGTAATCTGAAAATATAGCCGCAAGCAGCAATGGCGGGCCCGAGCACCTGCGGGCCGCAACCCGTGACATGTCGGAATCCAACAAAGCACCGACGTGGTGCGTTTGTGAAATGTACATATTTGATGCGTGTGCTATTTGTTTTTGTATTTTATTTTCTGCCACATGTACTTGCTTGGCCAGGTGGGGGCGCAATGCAAGGCAGGCCCATTGGGTGTCATCATAATATATATTAACCTGAGAAATTTCAGATTATTAATTTTAAGCAAAGAACATTTCTGATACACTTTTTGGTTGGCCAGATGGTGGCGCTATGTTAGGCATGGAAATTACACATGTGAATATCATCACAATAATGATATCCAAATTTTTTGTAAACGTTCAGATCAATCAGTTAAGGCATTGTCCATTTTCTGGCACATTTCCTGCTTGACCAGGTGGTGGCGCTATGCCAGGCAGGCCCATTGGGTGTCTGGATATCACCATAATTAAAATATCTATTAACATGAGAAGTTTCAGACCATTTATGCAAAGCATAGAGCATTTCTGGCACATTTCCTGCTTGGCCAGATGGTGGCGCTATGCTAGGCCTGTGAATTACGAATGTGAGTATCATCACAATAATGATGTCTGATATTTTATAAAGTTTCAGATCAATCACTTAAGGCATTGTCCATTTCTGGCACATTTCCTGCTTGGCCAGGTGGTGGCGCTATGTCAGGCAGGCCCATTGGGTGTCTGGATATCATCATAATCATGATATCTATTAAGGCGAGACACTACAGGTGAATAGGGTAACATTTTTAACAAGCAGATATCACTATGAAACTTACCCAGTTGATTACTTACATTAATATGAGAAAAAAATGTATTACAAGTCTTCTGTAATTTAATGTTTACATATGCAAATTAGGCATTATCTAATTAAATATGCGCTAATTTCAAAACAAGAAACCTGAGCATTGGATACAGCCAGGTTCAAAATTATGTTTTCATTGTGTTCAGATAATAGATGTTGAAAAAATTACAGAGGGATTTATGAATATCTACTTTAGTTATCCTGTAAATCAGAATATAATGTCAATAGCCCTAAAAAAATCGATTTTTGCCATGTTTTTAGGCATAAAATGTCATGTAAGTCAGGCTAGGAATATATCAACAAACCCCTCTGTAAATATCTTCGAAATATAGTTAGGCATAAGTCTAGAAAGTTTGGTGTATGTAAGTGCTTCTGAAGTGGAGTTTCCTTGCTCAGAGTGGGAGAGGAAACTCGTTTTGAGAAAACAGCCTTAAAGACAGCCAATGAGATTCCGTTCTCAGCCTAGACTCGTCTTTGAACTTTCGCGATTGGTTGCTGATACAAAGGAAGTGTCCATATATGGATCACATATCCTGCACATCCTGCGTGATACAGGAAAAACAGAGCTTTCCAACGGTACTACACACAATATGTTTTGGGTCACAGTCGCGGGAGTGCATGCAAGGTTAGAATGCTAACTTTTGCTGAATTTAGGATAAATATATAGGCGCGAGTAGACACAATATAATGAAATAAACACCTAAATGTGTAAATCGGACTTTTTTGTTGAAGTAGTGTGATAGAATACATGCTAAGGTAACAGACTAGCTCTAAATCTCGAAATTGACCAGTGCATGAAAAAACGATGTTTTCACCTGCCGTGTCTCGCCTTAACCTGAGAAGTTTCAGACCATTCATTCAATGCACTGTGATTTATGACACATTTCCTGTTTATGTGGTGAGATATTAAAATCATATCAAATATATAAGTTTTCAAAAATCCCTTCACAATTTAACATCAGCGACATCTTGGCATAATATTTGCCAAATTTCAAATGAATCTGACAAACCGTCTAGGAGGAGTATGTTCAAATTGATCATATGGCATCAGTATAATTGTCATTCTTTCTGTTGCCAGTTGGTGGCGCTATGGCAAACATGCATTATGGGCATGTGAATATTATCATTAACATGGTCTTTAATGACCTGTGAAATTTAAAACATTTCAAGCCATGCATGGTGAATTATGACACATTTATTGTTTATGTGGAAGGGTATTAAAATGAATAATTTCGCCATTTCATCAAATTACAACATATAAAAAAAAGCTTCACAATTTATAATCAGGAACATCTTGGCGTCATGTATACCAAATTTGACATGAATTGGATCAACCGTCTAGGAGGAGTACGTTAAAATTGATCATGTCCACAACGCACAAAATCTCAATTACCTCACTTCCTGTGGGCGTGGCTAATGGCATGTTAATACAAAAGTTGTTTGTTTTTGGGAGTTACATACACCCACCAAATTTGTTGTGTGTATCTAAAACTATATGCCAACCACAAGTCACAGTGACATAAGGGGGCGCTATGGAGTTCCTGGGCAACTCCCGGTGCCAAGCTTTTATCCCTGTCTATTCACTGTATCACTTGATGTGTGTTCCAAATTTCATGCGTTTTCACCCATGGGAAGAGCCTCTTTTGGCATCATGATTCATCACATATTTCATAACATATTAGTCTGCACAAAATCCCAAATACCTCACTTCCTGTTGGGCATGGCTAATGCATTGTACATACGAAAGTCGTTCATCTTGGGGAGATACAGACACCTACCAAATTTGGTGTGTGTAGCTGAAAGTATATGCCCACCACGGGATCAGTCATCTAAGGGGGCGTAAGGGGGCGCTAGCGAGTCTCTGGGCCATACCCCGGGGCCAAGCTTTTTTACCTAGCTGCTTTGTGTGACACCTGATGTGTGTGCCAAATTTAAAGACTTTTCGATTATGTTAACCACCTCAAAATATTTGCCAACAACGGGATCAGTCACCTAAGGGGGCGCTAGCGAGTCCCTGGGCCACGCCCGGGGTCAAGCTCTTGTACCTAACTGCGATGTGTGACACCTGACGTATGTGCCAAATTTCAAGAGTTTTCGACCATGTTAACCACCTCAAAAACAGGAAAGCAAAAAAGTAGAATAACAATAATAATACTCGATAATAATAATAAATATAGCCGCAAGCGGCAATGGCGGGCCCGAGCACCTGCGGGTCGCAACCCGTGACATGTCGGAATCCAACAAAGCACCGACGTGGTGCATCTGTGAAATGTACATATTTTATGCGTGTGCTATTTGTTTTCGTATTTTATTTTCTGGCACATATCCTGCTTGACCAGGTGGTGGCGCTATGCCAGGCAGGCCCATTGGGTGTCTGGATATCATCATAATCATAATATCTATTAACCTGAGAAGTTTCAGACCATTTATTTAAAGCATTGAGCATTTCTGGCACATTATCTGCTTGGCCAGATGGTGGCGCTATGCTAGGCCTGTGAATTACGCATGTGAATATCATCACAATAATGATATCCAATATTTAATAAACTTTCAGATCAATCACTTAAAAGGCATTGTCCATTTCTGGCACATTTCCTGCTTGACCAGGTGGTGGCGCTATGGCAGACAGGCCCATTGGGTGTCTGGATATCATCATAATCATAATATCTATTAACCTGAGAAGTTTCAGACCATTTATTCAAAGCATTGAGCATTTCTGGCACATTTCCTGCTTGGCCAGATGGTGGCGCTATGCTAGGCCTGTGAATTACGCTTGTGAATATCATCACAATAATGCTATCCAATATTTTATAAAGTTTCAGATCAATCACTTAAGGCATTTTCCATTTCTGGCACATATCTTGCTTGGCCAGGTGGTGGCGCTATGTCAGGCAGGCCCATTGGGTGTCTGGATATCATCATAATCATGATATCTATTAACCTGAGAAGTTTCAGACCATTCATTCAATGCACTGTGATTTATGACACATTTCCTGTTTATGTGGTGAGATATTAAAATCATATCAAATATATAAGTTATCAAAAATCCCTTCACAATTTAACATCAGCGACATCTTGGCATAATATTTGCCAAATTTCAAATGAATCTGACAAACCGTCTTGGAGGAGTATGTTAAAATTGATCATATGACATCATTATAATTGTCATTCTTTCTGTTGCCAGATGGTGGCGCTATGCCAAACATGCATTATGGGCATGTGAATATTATCATTAACATGGTCTTCAATGACCTGTGAAATTTAAAACATTTCAAGCCATGCATGGTGAATTATGACACATTTATTGTTCGTGTGGAAGGGTATTAAAATTAATAATTTCGCCATTTTGTCAAATTACAACATATCAAAAAAAGGCTTCACAATTTATAATCAGGAACATCTCAGCGTCATGTATACCAACTTTGACATGAATTGGATCAACCGTCTAGGAGGAGTACGTTAAAATTGGTCATGTCCACAACGCACAAAATCTCAATTACCTCACTTCCTGTGGGCGTGGCTAATGGCATGTTAATACAAAAGTTGTTTGTTTTTTGGAGTTACATACACCCACCAAATTTGGTGTGTGTATCTAAAACTATATGCCAACCACAAGTCACAGTGACATAAGGGGGCGCTATGGAGTTCCTGGGCAACGCCCAGTGCCAAGCTTTTATCCCTGTCTATTCACTGTATCACTTGATGTGTGTGCCAAATTTCATGCGTTTTCACCCATGGGAAGCACCTCTTTTGGCATCATAATTCATCACATATTTCATCACATATTAGTCTGCACAAAATCCCAAATACCTCACTTCCTGTTGGGCGTGGCTAATGCATTGTACATACGAAAGTCGTTCATCTTGGGGAGATACAGACACCTACCAAATTTGGTGTGTGTAGCTAAAAGTATATGCCCACCACGGGATCAGTCATCTAAGGGGGCGTAAGGGGGCGCTAGCGAGTCTCTGGGCCATACCCGGGGCCAAGCTTTTTTACCTAGCTGCTTTGTGTGACACCTGATGTGTGTGCCGAATTTCAAGACTTTTCGATTAGGTTAACCACCTCAAAATATTTGCCAACCACAGGATCAGTCACCTTAGGGGGCGCTAGCGAGTCCCTGGGCCACGCCCGGGGTCAAGCTCTTGTTCCTAACTGCAATGCGTGACACCTGACGTGTGTGTCAAATTTCAAGAGTTTTCGACCATGTTAACCACCTCAAAAACAGGAAAGCAAAAAAGTAGAATAACAATAATAATATAGAAAAATAATAATAAATATAGCCGCAAGCGGCAATGGCGGGCCCGAGCACCTGTGGGCCGCAACCCGTGACATTTCAGATTCCAACAAAGCACCGACGTGGTGCATTTGTAAAATGTACATATTTGATGTGTGTGCTATTTGTTTTTGCATGTTATTTTCTGGCACATTTACTTGCTTGGCCAGGTGGGGGCGCAATGCAAGGCAGGCCCATTGTGTGTCATCATAATCATAATTTAAATTAACCTGAGAAATTTCAGATTATTCATTTTAAGCAAAGAACATTTCTGATACACTTTTTGGCCAGATGGTGGCGCTATATTAGGCATTTGAATTACACGTGAATATCATCACAATAATGATATCCAATATTTTGCAAAGTTTCAGATAAACCAATATAGGTATTACCAATTTCTGGCACATTTTCCTGCTTGGCCAGGTGGTGGCGCTATGCCAGGCAGGCCCATAGGGTCTCTGGATATCATCATAATTATAATTTCTATTAACCTGAGAAGTTTCAGATCATTCATTCAAAGCATAGAGCATTTCTGGCATATTTCCTGTTAGACCAGATGGTGGCGCTATGCTAGGCATGTGAATTATACAGTATGTGTGAATATCATCACAATAATGATATCCAATATTTTATAAAGTTTCAGATCAATCACTTAAGGCATTGTCCATTTCTGGCACATTTCCTACTTGGCCAGGTGGTGGCGCTATGCCAGGCAGGCCCATTGGGTGTCTGAATATCATCATAATCATAATATCTATTAACCTGAGAAGTTTCAGACCATTCATTCAATGCACTGTGACTTTATGACACATTTCCTGTTTATATGGTGTGATATTAAAATCATGACATATTACAACATATAAAAAATCCCTTCACAATTTAACATCAGCGACATCTTGGCATAATGTTTGCCGAATTTCACATGAATCTGACAAACCGTCTAGGAGGAGTATGTTAAAATTGATCATGTTACATCACTGTAATTGCCATTCTTTCTGTTGCCAGGTGGTGGCGCTATGCCAAATATGCATTAAGGGCATGTGAATATCATCACTCCCATGGTATTCAAAGACCTGTGAAATGTAAAACATTTCAAGCCATGCATGGTGAATTATGACACATTTATTGTTTGTGTGGAACGGTATTAAAATTAACAATTTTGCCATTTTGTCAAATTACAACATATCAAAAAAAGGCTTCACAATTTAGAATCAGGAACATCTCGGCGTCATGTATACCAACTTTGACATGAATCGGATCAACCGTCTAGGAGGAGTACATTAAAATTGATCATGTCCACAATGCACAAATTCTCAAATACCTCACTTCCTGTGGGCGTGGCTAATGGCATGTTAATACAAAAGTTGTTTGTTTTTGGGAGTTACATACACCCCCCAAATTTGGTGTGTGTATCTAAAACTATATGCCAACCACAAGTCACAGTGACATAAGGGGGCGCTAGCGAGTCTCTGGGCCATACCCGGTGCCAAGCTTTTATCCCTGTCTATTCACTGTACCACTTGATGTGTGTGCCAAATTGCATACGTTTTCACCCATGGGAAGCACCTCTTTTGGGATCACAATTCAGCACATATTTCATCACATTAGTCTGCACAAAATCCCAAATATCTCACTTCCTGTTGGGCGTGGCTAATGCATTGTACATAGGAAAGTTGTTCATCTTGGAGAGATACAGACACCTACCAAATTTGGTGTGTGTAGCTGAAATTATATGCCAACCACGGGATCAGTCACCTAAGGAGGCGTAAGGGGGCGCTAGCGAGTCCCTGGGCCATGCCAGGGGCCAAGCTTTTGTACCTAGCTGCTTTGTGTGACACCTGATGTGTGTGTCAAATTTCAAGACTTTTCATTTATGTTAACCACCTCAAAATATATGCCAACCACGGGATCAGTCACCTAAGGGGGCGCTAGCGAGACCCTGGGCCACGCCCGGAGTCAAACTCTTCTACATAACTGCGATGCGTGACACTTGACGTGTGTGCCACATTTCAAGAGTTTTCGACCATGTTAACCACTTCAAAAACAGGAAAGCAAAAAAGTAGAATAATGAATAATAATAATAATAATAATCCTTACAAAAACAATAGGGCCTTGCGCCCTTCGGTGCTCGGGCCCTAATAATAATAATAATAATAATAATCCTTACAAAAACAATAGGGCCTTGCGCCCTTCGGTGCTCGGGCCCTAATAATCCTTACAAAAACAATAGGGCCTTGCGCCCTTCGGTGCTCGGGCCCTAATAAATAAATAATGATGTACTTAGCTGGCTTTATCAAACAGCAGGGTGACTCCAGCGAGCTACCACAGAACCGCTGATGCCAACCGACCCTGACACCTCTTATCATTGTGACAAATGACAAGTGCCACTGACTGTGATATTAAGTGACAGTAATCTAAACATACCATGTCTGCCTCTGTAACAATGAAGTGCAACAAACAACAATTGCTGCCTACTGTCACTAAATTGCGAATTCATTTAGAGTGATCCAATTAAGTGTAAAATAAGCTAATGCTACCTGGTGCTTGTAGCAGATGCGCTGTGTTAGCCTTAGAAACGACAATTGGCAGAGAACACAGGGACGAAGGAGGAGGATTAGACATTCCCGTTTCTCAGTCTGGTCACTGCAATTCTGCTCAACAAATGAGGCTGTGGTGCCTTGGGAGCATCCTAAATCTGCCTTTTTAATGGCCTCCAAAATAAGGCAGAGCCATTTCAACCCGTCTGAGCTATGTCTGCTTGCCCTACCAGCCTGTGGCCAGAGATAGGGGGACACTTTCCATATTATTATTGTTTTCTCTTTGCCCTGTGCATACACAGACACTTAGGCACACACACAGACAGACACATGGGCAAACAGACACACACGCAGCCGGCCGCAGAGATAAGGGTCAGAAATCGAACTCTGACGTCTCCAGCTGATTAGCAGCCCGAACAATTACAACAATCATGTTATCTTAACTAACCCCATGACACACACACACACAGGATTTGAGAGGCCAGTAATCCTGGGGATGGCCTTGAAAACATAAACACACATGCACCCGCACATACACACACAGACTTATCAGCATTTTGTAACAGCAAGAAATGAGGCGAGAAACAAACAAACTAATAAGGCAATCAGGCCCCCGGGAGGGCCGTCAAAAGGTTTCCACTCACTCCTGCATTATCTCCCTCCCCCCTCGTGCCTCCAAACCTCAAGTCAATCTCCTCAAAAGTCTTTGCCACCATTTAGGCTGTTTTCAATCTCATGTCCTCCACTGCCCCCATTCCCACTTCCAAAAAAAAAAAAAAGTCCTTGCAAGACTTTGGTACTCTCACCCTGCCAGTCACGCTGCCAACCTTCCAAGTGGCATCTCAATTACACCCTGACAGCTCTGACAGACGGCGACGGTGAGGGCACGGGCGCCAATCAAACGCTGCACGTCACCCTGCCCACCCCCGAAAAGGATACAGGCCTCTGGCTGGCCATCAGAGTGGGCCCATCTGACGCCTAATTGAGAATTAATTGGTTCAGGATTTCATTCCACAGACGATGTGTCTGTCTGTGTGTATGTGTGTGTGTCTGTCTGTGTGCGTGTGTGACTGACGACATGACTAACATCTCAGTCGCTATGTTGGGCCACTTTGCTGACTGGAACCTCCGTTGGTGCTTGTCCAGCCATCATTCTTGTGGAGAGCTCCCTACGGCAAGGTGCCAACAACGACCAGGTAATCCCAAGGAAATGCACATGCCGGGAAAAATGTGCGTGTGCACACTGATGGCCACTTTACACAGAAGAATCTGCTATATGAATCAGTATATATATATATATATATACAGCGGAGAAAATAAGTATTGAACACGTCAACATTTTTTTCAGTAAGTATACTTCCAGTGAGGCTATTCGCATGAAATTTTCACCAGACATTAGTATTAACTAATAATAGTAATAGTAACTAGTAATCCACACATATATAAAAATCCAAACATTAATGTCTAAAAGTAGAGTTATGAGTAAAAAAGTGGAATGGCACAGGGAAAAAGTATTGAACACACTAAGAAAAAGCAGTACACAAAGGCAAGGAATGGCAAGGAACAAACTGGAATCTATAAGTATTTAGAGAAATTATCCCTCCTATCTGTGCAAATTGATATAAACTGGGTTAGTACATACTGGTGGGCTATAAAAAGGTTTTTTGTTACCAAGGTGTCACACAAGAAACATTTCATGATGGGCAAAAGCAAAGAGCCCTCCCAAGACCTTTGCAACCTTATTGTTGCAAAACATATCAATGGAACTGGTTACAGATGCACTTCAAAACTTCTGAATCATCCAGCAAGCAGTATTGGAGCCATTATCTGCAAGTGGAAGGAACATCAATGCATCATCAACTGGCCATGCACAGGATCTCCTTGCAAGATTTCTGACCAGGAAGTCAGAAGGATAGTCAGAAGTGTAGCCGAAGATCCAAGGACCACTCAGAGAAAGCTCCAGAAAGACTTGGAGGCAGCAGGTACAATTTTTACAGTGAAAATCATAGGTAATGCACTCCACCACCATGGCCTCTACGCACGCTCATCCCGCATGACTCTTTTGCTGAAGAAAAACATGTCAAACCTCGTTGAAAGTTTGCTACACAACATTTGGACAATCCTATGCAATACTGAGAGAATGTATTCTGGTTAAAAATGTAACTTTTCGGATGTCATACTACACACAATATTTGGAGGAGAAATGGCACTGTGCATCACCCTAAAAATACCCTACCAACAGTGAGGTTTGGAG
Organism: Alosa pseudoharengus; assembly: GCF_046254945.1. Taxonomy (NCBI): domain Eukaryota; kingdom Metazoa; phylum Chordata; class Actinopteri; order Clupeiformes; family Clupeidae; genus Alosa; species Alosa pseudoharengus. Next base: position 12,360,821 of record NW_027468859.1, read on the forward strand.
GTGGTGACATCATGGTGTGGGCTGTTTTTCATCTCATGGTACTAGCAGACTTCATACAGTTGAAGGAATGATGAATGGAGTCATTTTTTTCTGGGAGAATCTTTACATCCACCAGGATGATGAGGATGAGACATGGCTAGACCTTCCAGCAGGACAATGATCCTAACCATTCAGCAAAGGAAACTTTCAATTGGTTTCAGAGAAAGGAAATCAAGGCCCTGACTTCAATTCAATTGAACAGTTTTGGAAGTTAACTAAAGATCAGGATTTACAAGAGGGACCCCTGAAATCTTCAATATTAAAGGACTATCTGTTTAAAAGAATGGGCCAAACTCACACCAGAATACTCTGACTGATTAGTTTCATCATACAGGAAATACCTTGAAGCTGTCATTACGAATAAAGGCTTTTCCACAAAGTATTTAAGAAATTTCAGCAGGCGTGTTCAATACTTTTTTCCTGTGTCATTCCACTTTATTGCACATAACTCTACCTATGGACTTTAATGTTTGGATTTTTTTTATATGGGTGGATTATCTGAGTTAATACTAATGTCTGGTGAAAATTTCATGCAAATAGCCTCATTGGAAGTATACTTACTGAAAAAAATGTTGACGTGTTCAATACTTATTTTCCCCGCTGTATATATATATATATATATATATATTATATGTATATATATATATATATATATATGTACTGCAACAAAGCACATGTATTTACATCTATTCGTATATAGCATGTATCATGGTGTCTGTTTAGTAAATATGGAAGGGGGTGGGGTTAAAACCGAAGAGCCAGTGCCTGATATTCTACTAATACTCTACTTATAGTCCCACATCAGTGAAGACACATTTACATTACATTACATTACATTTACCTGATGCTTTTATTCAAAGCGACTTACAAATGACATTCAAGCTACGAAGAACATTCAAGCTACGAAGGAGGCCATAAGATAACAAAAAGTAAGTACTGCTTTTACAAACACCACACGACACAACCACCAGAGGATAATCGTGCAGAAGTTTGAGTCAGCCAGCCAGAAGAGTAGTCAAAGGAGATAGTATTTCCACTGAGGACAAAGTCAGACAATGATGGCCAACTTGTGACTAATACACTGTCATCTGAGCTCACCATGCACTAAGCGTCATGTCTACACACACACACACACACACAATGAGCATCACACTAGTTTGACTCATGTGTCAGCTGCATATTCAGTGCATATCGCCCTCTAGTGGTCATGGAGTTTTTCAGGAGAATCACAGTGTTCCATGTTGTCAGTTTAATTTGTCTTACAACACATTCCTATGGTGGCCCTAAAGTGCCAAACACAACAGCACAGAAAGAATAATGACACAACTGATGAAAGGTACCGTAAAGCGTAGGCTAGCTACATCAGTGTAAGATTAGCCAGCTGGACTGGGACGCTGAAGGCAAGCACAGGTGAGTTGAGATTAGGGAGTGCACACACAAACATGTACATGAACAGTCTACTGTACATGTGTGTGTGTCTGTGTGAGGAGGGTTTATAAGAAACTGAAATAAAGTAGAAAAAAAACTTTCAAGCGTTTGCTCTTATTGAAACTTAATTGGAACATGTCTTCGAACGCGACAAACGAACGCGTACACATAATTGATAATCATGGCTTCCTTACTCTGTGTATGTGTCTGTGAGTGTGTGTGTATATAAGAAGTGGCCTAAATAATAGTTATAGGTGTGTGTATGTGTTTTGTGTCTGTGTATAAGAGGTAGACTAAATAAGAGTTAAAGTTGACTGGTATTTAGTTAGCTGACGCTTTTATCCAAAGCGATATGGACTCACAGCAGTGGATCTGGGAATCTAACCAGGACCGACCAAATGTCAGGCGGCACCGTTACCACTTCACCACCATAAGAGAAAGTACACACACTTGTCTCTCTTGTTAACTATTTGCAGGCTTGTATTTGTGTGTGTAAGTGTGTGTGTGTGTGTGTGTGAGAGCATACCTGACGGCCTCTGCCACGCTGTTGGAGGTGTGGCCAGACAGGGCATCGTGCAGGTTCCTGATGAAGTAGTCACGGTACTCCTCCGCCAGGGCCATGAAGGTGCCGCCCATCACGATGAACTCCACCTTGTCCACACTGTGTCCCAGCTGCTTCAGCTGCGGGGAAGGCACGGGAGGATGACCGCCGCAGTGCGTACATAAGACAAAGTGCAGAAGGTAGGAGTAGCAGTGTGTGTGTGTGTGTGTGTCTATCACTTCCTGTCCATGATGGTGGCAGGTTGCAGGTGACATGCAGATGAATGCCAAAGTGTTGTTTCCGTAAATCTAAACAACCACACTCATTGTAATTGCCATTGTTAATGTTAGATATGATACATTGTGTGTGTGTGTGTGTGTGTGTGTGTGTGTGTGTGTACGTACAGAAATAGGTTGGTGTGTGACAGATAAGGTGTCAGGGGGATGGAGTTGCAGTTATGTTTGCAGAAAAACTCAAGTGTCTTTACAGAAGCAGAGTGTGTGGGGTGGAAATGTATGCACAAGGACAGGTGTGTGTGTGTGTGTGTGTGTGTGTGTGCGCGCACGCAAGAGAGAGAAAAGCATAAGATACAACACAGATAGATTATGTACGGGCTTGGTAGAACACATATGGATTATGTATGGGTTGGGTAGAACACATATAGATTGTGTATGGGTTGGGTAGAACACATATAGATTGTGTATGGGTTAGGTAGAACAGTGTTTCCCAAAGTCTGGGTCGCGACCCACGGGTGGGTCGCAGGAGATTTTATTTGGGTCGCCAGCACAATTTATGTTGTGTTATAGGCCTAACTGATACCATTTGTCATTTGATACCAGGAAAGCTAACAGTTTTCTATTAGGATGTAGATTGTTAACTACCACAGTCACAGCTCATGAAACTGGCGCATGAAACTGGGGGACGAACGCATCGCAGAGGGGGTGCCAGCATGGATATTTACCTCTCAAAATGAAACAGTTCTGTGGGGCGCCTGTACCTCGCAGTTGCAAACTGCAAGGGACATGAATCCGCCTATTTGCACGAACATGAATCCGCCTATTTGCACAAACATTAATAGATACCAGCTCCTCAACTTTACCGATTAAAATCTAGTGATCGTGCTGTCAACTAAAGCAGACATCCATAGACCGGACATAAGGCCATTCAATTTGCATACAGTTTCGATTGCAGATGCAATCTTTAAAGTTAATAGCAACCTCCTCACATTCTTATTTCTGATTTAAAATGCACAACCGTGCATTATTTATAGTCTACAATTTAAATGGGCATTTTAAACACTATTCCTCTCTTTTTCTACCTCGCTAACTCCAAAGTAAAGGCGCATTCTTCCGGCTCTTGCGCAAACGCCTCTTGTTCTGATATAACGACTATACAATATAATATAATACAACAATACAATATAACGACTTGAGTTATTTGCTGTTTACATTGAAATTGATGTCCACAGTGTTATGGACCCATTTGTCTGCAACGCAACGTAGCCTACAACATTTTTTTTTAGAAATACAGGAACAGCTTACTATGCTGACGAATGACGACTGCGCAACATGCGAGAATTTAGAGAGAGAATTATCTTTTCAGTAGTCATTTCCAACTTTTGATGGTGCTCAAAATGCAACACAACCGTGTTCAAAGCAGGGATCCTATAGCAATGTATGGTTGGGGGAGGCATAGAAAAGTTGGATAACCTGTGGCCTAAAACAATATTGGTGGTTGCAGGGTAGATTTGAAGTGAAATGGGTCGCGTCTTTCTGTCATTTTTTAAAAGTGGGTCGCCAGAAAAAAAGTTTGGGAAACACTGAGGTAGAACACATATAGATTATGTATGGGTTAGGTAGAACACATATAGATTGTGTATGGGTTGGGTAGAACACACATAGATTATGTATGGGTTGGGTAGATAGAACACATGTAGATTATGTATGGGCTGGGTAGTCTTTGCTTATCTTTCGGTCAGAAAATTTAAGAAGAAACCTCTCTCCCCATATACGACCAACAACATTTACAGCATTCTAGAGGCACTCAAGTACCTTACTGGTCCACTGCCTTTTCAAATAAAAGGGTCATTTAAAAAGCATTTAAAGATAACAAGTTACTTTGCATTATGCTGTAAGCCTTGCACCTCAGCAATAAATATGCAGATAACAGAAAGCTCGTCATACACTACATAATTCCATTGGCTCTGTATAGAGAGCCCTTGTATAATGCTAACAATTTGATCATTCAAGCACTAAGAATGATATGAAGAGTGAAAGTGCCTTAGGCGTGAAAGGACCTTGATGTTTGAGTAGCAAGGTCTCCCATCAAAATCAACGAGCACATTCTGACGCCTGTCTCATAATGAAATTAGAATCATACACTTTCACGGAGCTCCGACCTGCATATAAACGCTCTGCATTTCTAATCTGACTTTCAGCACTGCCATTTTCTCAAGCAGGTCTGTGCACTGGTTGACCTTTGGTGGGATTATTAGAGAGCAGAAAACAGAAGGACGGCGTGAGCAAACTGGGCAGCTCACCTGTTCCACTCGGTGTCGGGTCTGCAGGTAGGGGTCATAGCGTGCCCGAATGGCCCTCATTGACGTGGGCTGAGCGTGACACACACACACACACAATATTTTTGTTAAATTCCAATGTTTTCATAAATAAATTTTTTCACCCTTGATTTTGTATCATTTTTACACTCTCAGAAATGCCTTATCTTGGAGGCCATGTTTGGGCATTAATATCTTGAAAAGTATTATTCCTAGCCTGCCCAAACTTTGCAGGGTGGAAGACAGACATGTTCTTGGTATTATTGAACCGTTACGCATTTGTACTGCATGCCCATTAGTTTTATATAAGGCCCTACATATGGAAAACTGGTGATATTGAGGGTCTTGTAAACTCATTTTTTGTATCCACGTAGCACCAATCATTTTTTTGCCTGCAAATTCAGTACTTTACTCTATTAATGTTGAGGCAATATTTGAGGTCTCTGCAACACATGCACATGAAGATATTAAGTATAAAACAAGGAGTGATTGCAATTTTTGGTCATGTTCATAGGACTAAAATGGTATATGGGGTAGCTAGTAGCAGTGGTGGACATTACTTGAGTACATTTACTCAATTACTGTACTTAAGTCGCTTTTTCATGTATCTGTACTTTACTTCAGTATTTCAGTTTTGGTAAACTTTTTACTTTTACTCCAGTACATTTCAAGGCCAAATATCTTACTTTTTACTCCACTACATTTTGTGATAGCTGAAGTACAGCTGAAGTTCCTTTTGGAAAAAAGACTGTCCAAATACATGTGTACTTACATGTATATTTTCTATTAACCCATTCGCGCTGGATGCTGCATGACGCAACATTGACCCTCCCGCTGGATGCTGCGTAGCGCAACATTGACCCTCCCGCTGGATGCTGCGTAGCGCAGCATGCTTTTTATTTCATGTTTCTAGGTGCTACAGAGGCTTAGATATAAAATTTTGGTAGACGTTGACAATTTTTTGTATGTTTTCAGAAAACCCTCAGGAAATAAGGTTATTTAGTCTAGAATGCCATAGGATTCTATAGGCGTTTTTAGCAGGCATTTTAGGCGTAAATGGGTTAAGAGAGCTAGGCTTTAAATAATAGTCTTGCCTAACCTATGTTATTGTCATATCCACTATTTACTGTACCTTGTTGACCCCTTTTCACAATATTGATGTTACCACAACTAGCCTCTTGACGCCATAGAGCAAATGATAGACATTGATAGACAATCTGACATATTCAAACACAAAAGGGAACATCTTCATTTGGTCCGAAAGTATAAAGCATACAACAAAGAAAAATGTGGTTACTTGTATCTACGATAAGATATCACATTAGTTTGTTTTTAGTTCTTTCTCACATACAGCAATTATTAGCTGATTTTGTCCTTGAATGGAGGAGAAAGGCTCAATGACTGCATGTCTGTGCTGAATCATTTCAACAAGAGTAAATGCAACTGTATTAATCATAATACATTTCAGGACTTTTACTTTCGATACTTAAGTACATTTGAAGGCAAGTACTTTTGTACTTCCACTCAAGTGGAAATGTAAAAGAAGGACTTTTACTTTTACTGGAGTAACATTTGACCATGTGTATCTCTACTTTCAGTCAAGTACAGGATTTGTGTACTTCGTCCACCAATGGCTAGTAGTAGGAACAAGAAAATTAACATGAGAATAGCTCACTTTATAGTCATTTTGTGTGTAAAGTGCCAATGATTCATCATGTTTCATTCATATATAAATACACTTGCTTGATTACATTGTATACCTATGGGTTTTCATTCTTGGCCCTAAGACAAAAGTCTACCTGTATGGTACAACATTGGCACGTTGTACACCAAATGCCCATACATTGAGCTACTTTCACATAGATCTTCAAGTGCCTACTAGCTACCCCACAAAATGACCTCCCTTTATATGTGGAGAGCTGAAATATTGGAGTACTACTGTATATCAATAAAATATAGTATGTAAAGAGAAAAATAATGATTGATACCAAATGCGTGCAAAAACAAGTTTATACTAACCTAAATGTAACTCTTTTTGAGAATGCCGTACAAACGTTTAATGGTTCAGTCATACTGAGAACATGTTTATCCCTACAAAGTTTGGGCTGCATATGAATAATACTTTTCATTATATCAATGCCCAAACATTGCTTACCAGACAATGTGATTTTCAGGCTGTAAAACTGAAGTAATTTCAAGGGATGAAAATAATATGAAGACATGGGAAATATTTTACAGGCCTTGGTTTTTGGACCCATTCTTGATATAGACAAGGTTTGAACAAAATCTGAGACTGTGCAGCAACAACCTTATCTGAACTGATACGGAAAGACCCAAATATGATCTTGAGCATATGTCAGATTTAAATTTCTGTATAGAGGGAAGGGAAGGTGAATACCTCATATCCTGTATAAGACTGTGTGGAATACTCAAAATCCGAGTCAGGTCCTCCTGGACAATATCTGCCAGGGACAAAACATAGTTATCTCACAGTCCTTGTGAATAAGTATTAGTTACACTAGACTCATATGCCTTAAAGTATAATGATTGTTTATATCTTAGCTAATCAACAAATGCCCAGATAAGATTTTTTCCAAATCATTTGACACTGCGAGAGATATACAGATCACTGGTATAGATATCCCATCTTGTCCCAGCATCCTTGATCACTCACACACAGATGTTCCCTGTGAAGCTGATGTGAGGACATCGGTGTGGTTTGCACATGACGGCAACCACTGCGATCTGCAACAGAAGACATAATCCTTCCATGAGTTCATCATGTCATAAAGTTTATTTTATGCTTTAACCCTTAGAACCCTAAGCTGTTTTTAGGGCATTTTCACTACATTTATTCATAAGGATTTATTCTGGTCATTGTAAGTGCCACACACATATATTATATATTGTTTTTTTCAGGAGAGTCTAGGCTATTCAGATCTGCATTTCATGTATTAATACTAGCATTAATTTTATTTTGATTTTTAAAGAATTAAAATATAAAAAGTGTATTATAAAAATTCTTATATTTTGACATGTATCTCACCACAGCAAGCTCACAGCTCTACATGCATTTCATGTGGTTGTAGGGCAGACTGTCCTGAATCGGGCAATATAATTGCCATGTTGGAGGGATACTCTGGGGCTGAGCAATTTACAGAAATATTTGCTGTGTGATTTATGGAAATAAATGCCATTTTTTATAGTGACCTTTCTGAGCTCCATATCTGTGACACGAACTGATCTGACCTGACTTGACCCGAGGTTATGTGTTAGCCTGCGTGCCTGTGTGTATGCTAATAATTCTCAACTTTTTACTGCATTGCCATGAACAAAGTAAAGGCAAAAAAGGTGTTTATTTGTTGAACAAATTGGGATGCAATGTGAGCCTTGAATTGGATGCCATGCAGGAATTTGCTAGGATCTCAAAACCGGAATATGAACATGCTTTGCCATAGAGAAACACATGATAGCATTGGATTATAAACATGCTTTGCCACAAGAACAGACAAAAACTCCAGCTATATGAAGTTATTATTTTGCTGTCACTTCGTCTGTTTTATAACCCAGAAGGATGTACTTGGTATCAAATGATAGCTCTGAGTGTCCTCTTTCATCTGACATGCGTGGCATATCTATGCGATCACGGGTCCGCGAGTAATTCAAACGAGAGTAATGAGTGTGCAGCGTTGGTTTGTGTACATGACGTTATTATTTTGCAGTCACTTCGTCTGGTTTTATAAGCCAGAAGGATCGATAAACATGGTACCAATGGATAGCCCTGTGCCTCCTCTTTCATCTGATATGCTTGCCATATCGATGCGATCACGGGTTCGCGAGTAATTCAAACTAGAGTAATGTGTGTGCAGGTGAACGCAGAGAAGTATAGACTGTAAATATGATACAATTTGATTTAATTTCATGATTTTTTTTTAATTTTCATACTTGATCGTACAGACAAGTGTGTAGTCTCGTTGGAAAGCCCCACTTCTGCTCTGTCGTGCAATAAAGGTTTCATCTCGCTGCGACGAACCGTTCCGGAGCAATGTAACAGAGAAGAAGGGGTGTGTTTTTTGACGCACTTTGCGTCAATCGGGTTCTAAGGGTTAAGTAGTACAGTACAGTAGTTATGACACTTTTAGTTATTTAGTTATTAGCTTTTAGTTATTGTCATTTAAGGACCGGTAGATTCTTTCATGTTAATCTAACTAAATAATTCTTACGGAGTAGCAGTGTGTATATGGTTATGGTAATTGTTATAATTCTGTTACATTTTATTGTGTCTATTACTAATATTCATATTTATTTAGGCTATATGACTTTAAACTGTTCACTTTAATGTCAATGTAATGTTTATCGATGCCATTATAACTAAGAACTATAAACATAAATATGTATTTCAGTAGTGTAGCCCACTTCGAACCGATGAATGGGTTATTCATTCATCATTCAAGACACAGAGTATACTATTCACATACACACATACAGCTAGTGATGGCACTACTGACCCCACTGGCTGTGCGGATGGGCTTGGCCTTCAGTTTGGGCACCAGTGCGCGCCGGTACTGAGGTGGAACAGCAGCGATGATGTCCACGAGGCGCGGCTGTGCGGAGAGGCCATACTTGGCCGACGTCTTCGTTTTCACCCTGGAAAAGGAGGAGACCAGTCGCTGAGCTTCAGTTTCGATGGGATGGAGTGAGGAAGGAGGGTATGGAGGGAGGGAGTTCCGACCACAGATCATTGAGAGCACATTGTAATCGGATCACATCTGATAGTTAGCTATGCACTGAAAGAGTTCCTGTGTGCATTTCTCAATTGTTCCTTGCTCTGGCACTCAGACCACTGGAGCCAGGGAGCAACGTGAAACACTACATTTGTAGAATCGGTATGGGACCAGGCCTCTGAGAACCATCCCAGGCAAGGGGGGGTTTCATTAAAGAACAATAAAAGGTAACCAGTCCAGATGGTATTAGCAACTTAACTCATTAACATTTAGAGTGTAGGAGGGTCAGCTCTTCTACCTATACATCTTCAAACAGAGTTATAACAATAATAACACGAGGCCACCCCCCCCCCCTCTCTTTTTTGTTTGAAGCATACATCCAATTGTAATGTGTACCACAAATGTACATGTATTGTAAAATGTTCAGTACAACTACTGTAATTGTTACTGTAACTGTGGGTACACTTTCAAATGTATGGGTAACATAGATTTTATTTCTTTGGTGATCTGGACTCACGGGCCTGCTTTAAGAAATGTTTTGAATATTGTTTGTATGATCTTCTACCATGCCAGGGTGGTTTTGTTGTTTTCTTTGTTACCTTTCCATACTAAATGATTGCCATGATATCAAGCCTTTTGCTCTGCCTTCTTATGCTTATAAGACAAATTGATTTTCAGGTTGGCTTTTGATTTCTGTACTGTTGAGCCAATGTTTAATGTAATCAGAAATGCCAATTGTTGTTTCTTGTGTTTTAGACATCCTGACCAGGACAGGTCAAGATTACTTTTCTCTTATTTTATGTTATTGCATTCTATTTATCAATTCTATGGTTTATATGGGGAATGTAATTGTAAACATTTGTGATGAGCATGTATCTATTGTTATTATTAATGTCTACATTCCAAGTGTCTGTTCCCTTACACACTTCCTTTCCCCCCATTTTGTTTTACTAGTCTGATTACCCAACCTCTGTATCAACTTAAACTGATTAAGTTATTTTGTTATTCTGTTGCACTTTTATTTCTTTATATTGCTGTTTATTTCCTTTTAATTCCTTTTAAGTTTATCCTGCCTAGAAGGAATACTTGTGGTTCAGATGATTCATACAAGAGCATCATATCTTTTTTGACATGTTGTCACAAATTTGTAATTCTACGGTAACATTTCCCAATTCCATTATAGGTGCTAGTGAACGGAATGCCTCTGCTGCCTCTTTCCTGGGTTTTTTTTTCTCATTGCTTTCATTTCTGTTGGTTTGTTTGCTTGCTTGCCTTAACTACTGATGTATTTCAACTTCATTTGAAAGTATATGAATTGAGATTGGTCACAAACCACTAGATAATACTTGATGTCTACAGGCAGAACCTAACCACATTGCCCTGTAATTGTTTTGCTTTAAGGATCTGAAGATGCACTGATCAAGCAAAGGATACTGATCTGGCAGACAAGGTTGTTGAAGTTGCCGCAGGTGCAGCTGCCACATGATTAGGTAGCCTGTTAAATGAGGATTGAGGGCTTCTCAAGCAACTTAATGGATAGAGGATGAGATGTTTTGTTCTTTTTACAACTTAATGTGATGAATACGCTGTTACCATCATCACTAGAAATGTTACCACTATCACAAGAAATGTTTACATTATTACTAGAAATTCTGTTCTGACGCGTGACAGGCCTCAGAGTTTCTGGATTGACCATCATCCTGACTGAGTTTCCAGATAACTGTGGTACTAGGAAAATTACCATCAGCACTCACAATATTTCCACCAGTATATTTAGAATTACCCATTAGTTGACACCCCATATAACCTCAGGAATGTGTACAAAAGACAAAGGTTAAGAAGGTAGGAGTGTCCGTGTGTGTGAGAGTAAGTGAGTGAGTGTGTGTGTGTGTACAGATATGGGTTGGTGTGACAAATAAGGTGTCAGGGAGATGGAGTTGCAGTTATGTTTCAAAACAGCTCAAGTTTCTTTACAGTAGCAGAGTGTGTGGAGTGGAAATAGTGTGTGTGTGTGTGTGTGTGTGTGTGTGTGTGTGTGTGTGTGTGTGTGTGCAAGAGAATGAAAAACATAAGATTCACTTCAGAGATTGGACTGAAAATATGCTTATGAATTTAACAGTAGAGGAGCAACAGAAGGATCACAACACCCAAACACACACACACACAGTCACTCTATACACAGTACACATGCAAGGTAGGAGTGTACTAACTTGTTGAGGTTGATGTCTTTCCCCTCCTCGTGAGCCTCAACCAGTTGCTTGATGACGTCGGCTATCGTCATCATCATCAACTCTGCACGGCTGAGGTCACCTGGGCAAATTGGGGGGAGGCAAGGGCTTTAACTCCTGATCATACAAGTCTTAATGTATTCTGCACATTAACAACTGATAGAATAACCATATTCTTCAAGCTTCATTTCAGCTAGAACCTGTGTGTATGCAGGTAGGTGTAGTGTTGTGCATGTATGTATTCAGAACTGTAATGATCTGAATGATGAACGAGGTGTGTAAAAAAGCCAATATTTGTTCTTGCTGGGGGATGAAAGCTGTTCACTTTGGTTTTGATTTTAACTCATCTCTCACTTCTTACACTGCCCTGCTTGACAGTTGTTTCTCAGGGGGTTAAGAGAAAATGTTAAACGGAAAGCTTATTATTTGCAAAACAGCATAAACTTTTTTTCAAATGTCACATTCTGATAGATGATGTTTCTTTTAAGAAATCTCAGTGGTGAAATGAAATGTGGGTTTCACATTTCACACTATAATAGCAACTCCACTAACAGACTATAAACCTGTGTCGCTCCAAATGTCCTTATAAGTTCTAGAGGTTCTTACTGGAAACTATAATGGAAACTATAATTCTGGAACAGGGCCTTAATAAAATTTTCTCTTGAAACTGGGAACTCTTTAACTTTGAGGTATCAAAATTCGTACGAGAATATGGGTCTGTTTCAGCCAGAGAATGAAAAAAAGATGAAACAAAGATTATTACTAAAATAACTGCCCTTACTCAAATGAAACCTGAAGATTTATCAGAAAATGGCAGGGAGGCTTTAATTTTACAGCAAGATAAATTAAATGAAATATGCAGAAAGAAAGCTAAAGGAGTCTTTGTCAGATCAAGAAGCAAATGGCTGGAGGAAGGGGAGCAAAATACCACATACTTCTTCCAATTAGAAAGATCTCGAAATAAATCCAATTCTATCAGGAAACTCAATGTCAACGGAGACATCACCGACGACCCGTGCAAGATAGCAGGCTACTGTTCATCATTTTACAGAAATTCCCACTGTCCCTGAGATTGAATGAGAATAATCTTTTCTCTGACCATATGGTGCATATCTTCTAAATATCTGATTATGAATAAGGTTAAGACTGTGTCTTAAAATTATCCATTGATATTACCTTTTCAAGACTTTTATGCAAAGATGCTGAAACCTTTATTTACAGTGTTTGAACGAGAAAGCATGCAATAGGCCTATATGAAATCCAAAAGCCCTCAAAACCTTCGACCTATGTAGGCCAGGCTTACTCTTTAATATCATTCTTTCATAATGTTTAACTGTGATTATTTCATAACGCATGCGATGCTCTATAACTGGTAATGTACATTTATCTATTGTACTGTTTCCAAATAAATAAATAAATCCAACATGCCAGTTCGTGCTCCCCTAAAGATATTCTCAGATTATACCCTATTTTTTTTAGTGTCTATGGATTTTACACAAGAGAATGTGTGGCAATCTCTCACTGCAGTTCCACCCATAGAGAGAGAGAGGGTTTAAGCGGAGCTTTGGTTCCACATAGGTCATTCTAGGTGGGGTTACTTGTCTAATATCTAGGATGGATAACTTTGAGTCATAAGGGTAACTGATACCATACGCTACCATATTTAAAAAGACACAATTTACAGTGAAGAATTAAAGGCAGGCATTGTATATACGTGAGTCAAACAGTTAGCTATCCAGTTAGCTTTAAAAGACACAGATATACTTATGCTATGCTATGCTGCATACACACGTTTAGAACTGGCTGTGCTAGCAAACACATACGTACCTAGCTACCTTTAACAGTAAGAGAAAACACTTACTCTTCTTCTTTGGCTTCCCCATGACAACAATGCAGCCACAACTATCTCACCGATACACTAATTGTATGACAGTGAAATAAATATTGATTCAATCTAAAACATAATGTTTAGTAAGCACATTCACCCAACATGTCAACATGCTTAAGGCCGTATTTTGTTTAGCACTGTCGAAAAGACTTCCGGAAAGGTGCAACAACATTTTTCTTTCGGAAGACAACAGACATTCATGTATAGTTCCTTGTCCCATCTGTCACAAGAAATTCTAGTGGTCTGAATTAAAAAAAAAAAAAAAAGATCTTGAATGCTGCATGGTCGTTCATTTTGATTTATGTATCACCATATTGTTACATTATTAGGCCTGGTCATAAATGGTTTATTTTATTTAACAAATAAAATGAGTATTTTCATATTGTCAATGAATATTTTCATATTGTCAAATTTAGTTTGTTTTCATGAAATCATTTCTGAGATATTTTTGTCTTGGTAAAGAAAACAAACTGTAATAAACAAAAAAGGTGTGAGTAACAGGTAACTGTTTAAAGCTGACCAAAACAAGATCAACATTTATCAAGTTATATTCCTCCCGGTCACTTGGACTGTCACTGTCACTATGCGTCTGAGCAAATCCGCCTCAGTGCAAATCTGTGCATAGGCACTCATAGGCAACCTGTTGCTTGCTCCACAGTAGAACCTGTAGCCTACTGTCTCAGGTTAAAATGGCTTCAGTGGTCCCTCTAGTCTCGGGAGTATCAGGAAATGAAGCAGGTGGAAATGTGTCAGATTGCTCTTGAAGTGTCATCGATTCGAAAAGCTGGAGTTTTCCTAGGATCTTTTTTGAACGAAAGCTATTGACGACATTCTTCGGGAGAGCTCATCTATTTGGAATGTTTTATGATTGGAATAAAGCCAGCCTATAACCTCACAGGCTAATCGCAAGCTAATGTTAATTCTCGTTGGAGCTCTCCTTAAGATCGGCGGTAAGGCTTACTTTTCCTTTTACAACGCCTTCAGAGAAATGCGAACGGTCATTGCTACATGACATGACTCTCGACAAAAAGAATAATTTGATGTTGCATATCTCTTTAACCTGCAGTTGACCTGCAGGTGTGTTACAAATGTTAGACTATGCTGAATATTTAAACTTAACCATATCTGTTTGTTTCCATATATGAACTAGGTTGTTTATTACAGTTAACTATGTCTATGCAAATGTTCAACAACATATGGCGTAATGAGCGCTACGTAGATTTTAGGAGCCGAGGGCGAGTGTTGTTTCACATGGGACATTGAAGCCCAGACTTTATCTTTGTAAATGAGTTTGAGTAGAATGCCTTGTACAATGTAATTGGTTTGACTGCATACGAAGTGTTTACGAACGTTTTTCCCCCCTGCATCTTAGACCACTAACCTAGACTCTGCACTATGGACGAAAGTTTGAATGACTCAAATGTGAAGGTTGCTGTACGGCTCCGACCAATGAACAGGAGAGGTGAGACATGAACGAAACCTTGTGACAGTCATTGCATTTCCATTAAGTAATGCCCCTCTGTCCAGTCAGTGACTTTCTTGACTGTGAGGCAGTCCATGGTTGTTCGGCCATGCGCACGGAAAAAGTGTGCTCTCTATTCATGGGAGTTTAAATGTAATTTTCCGTATGAAAAACAAACATTATGAGCTAAGAATCCACCATTTCTCATTTCCCTTGGTAGGCATAATGTGCTGTCCTTGGGGCATAGATTTAGTCTTTGATGCCAGATTTGTAACCCACATATCCATGTAATATTTTGGAAATCGTCCCATGTTATTTTAGATATTAAAAAAAGTCTGTTCCATTCTTTCAAACACTGTTGCCACACACTCACAAATATTTGTGTCTCTGAGCTGCTGTCCTACTTTTGTGTTGTTGCTAATGGCACTAGGAAATTAAAGTTTTTTCTGCCTTTCCCCGTCTCTCTGGTGCACCTCCCTTACAGAAAAGGACCTGAAGACAAAATGTGTTGTGGAAATGGAAGGCAACCAGACCATCCTCCACCCCGCCATGGGGAACATGGGAAAAGGGGACACTAGGTAGGTTTTGAGAACGCTGGCGGTGGACTGTGTATGCCGACTTCTGTGAATCCACCACCACCAGTTTGGAAGTGGGCCATCAGTGACACATCATCAGGAGGCTTCACTGACACATCTCAGGCTGATAGCTGTGGCTGTAGGAACACAGTGCAGGGCCACAGATGCTGGCATTGAAGACACTGATGTCATTTTTAAGAAGGACCACACAGAGTAGGCATTACAGCCTGGCATGGTTAGTTAACTGCAGCAGAGAGAAACAAAAGGGCCCTTGACTGATTGCCTGGTCTGGATGGCCTGCCTTCTTGAAAAGAAGCTAGACTTTCTTTCTTGCCTCCCTCTCTTTCTCTCTCTCCCTCTTTTTAATCTGTCATGGGCTGGGTTGGGTGGCGACTCCCACCCAATCTAAATTCCTCGGCTACTTTGGTCGTCCGGTTATCATAGCAACCGGTATAGGGCCCAATGGAGTGTAACCTTGGATTCTTTTAGTGCCAAAGGAAACAATGTGGCAGTGTGTGTGTGTGTGTGTGTGTGTGTGTGTGTGTGTGTGTGTGTGTGTGTGTGTGTGTGTGTGTGTGTGTGTGTGTGTGTGTGTGTGTGTGTGTGTGTGTGTGTGTGTGTGTGTGTGTGTGTGTGTGTGTGTGTGTGTGTGTGTGTGTGTGTGTGTGTAAGAGATCAGAAAAGCAGGTATAATTTCCCTATATTGCTCTCCTCTTGGCTTGAAGATACAGTGGCCAGGAACATCCACCATTTTATATCTTTCCTACCAGGACAGAATGTGCTCGAGTCAAATTCTTTGTCAAAGGGTGGATGTGAACAACTGAAAGAAATCAGAACTTGTGATATGTTCTGGCATATCACTTCTCTAGAGCAAGTAATACTAGCATGCTTTTGCATAGTTTTGGTTTGTACATTTTTGGTGTTAACTCAATTTAATTGTGTGTGAGGAAGTCACACAGTTTAATTGCCGCTGTCCACTGTTTCCATGTTCCAAGTTATTGGTTTTAAGTCATTTGGTCCAGCCAGTGCTGCTGACATCATGTTGTTCTCAGACCTCAATGTTTTTCACGTTGGAACCTCGGGAGCCGGAACTCTCACAGGATGCTTTACTCTTCAGGAACCAGACGATGCGGCCCCTTATCTTACATCCTCACATTCAAAACAGTCCTCTCTTTATTACCCCTGTGCCGCTCTCCCAGTCGGCCAGCTGTTTGCATTTTCGCCCGTGTTCACATGGGCATTCATCACCTCACATTGTTAGACGTGCGTGGGGGGACGGACAGCCGTCATGCAGAAGTTTGTCTTTATTTTGAACTGTGTGTCGTTGATGTTGTCGTTGTGTAGATGTTGTGGTGATTGTAAAAAAAAAAAGTACCATTCCAGTTTGGTCGAGATGAGTGAAAGAGGGGTAAGGGAAAGGGAAAATTAGGTTGCTGTGTCGTTTGTGGGTTTGACCATGTGAAAGAGCAGAAAGGGAAGTTGTGGTGCAGGACCTTTGCACATCTCTCTCTCTCTCTCTCTCTCTCTCTCTCTCTCTTACTATCTCACTCTCTCACACACACTGTCACTCACTCTCTCTCACACACACTCTGTCACTCACTCTCTCTCTCACTCTCTCTCTCACTCTCTCTCAGTTTATCTCTGGTTGGGCTCTCTGCCGCTGTGACGGTTTGTGGAGTCCTGTGGTGTCCCATGGGGCCCTGTCTGTCAGTGATGTGGTAATAATTCTGCAGGCAGCAGCCTGTTGAGAAGGCAAGGCCAAACCGGTCTGTGTGTGTGTGTGTGTGTGTATGTGTGTGTGTGTGTGTACTTGCATAATGTACATGCATAATGCGTGGGAGGCTTGTAGAACAGCCCCAAACTGCCCACACACACACACACACACACACACACACACACACACACACACACACACACACTTATATTTACACTTGCACACATAATTGCAATGTGCATGTAAATACACTCGTTCTCTCTCTCTCTCTTCTCTTTCTGTCTCTCTCTCTCTCACACACACACACACACACACATTGCTCACACTCTTTACAAAGGGTGGGACTGTTCTCTCATTGGCTACTGCCCAGGTGACTGCATTGCCTTATCCAGGTATTCCCCTTACAAAAGGCCCACTGATATCCTGCCCAGCCCCTGCTCCTTCACCACTGATTCCAATCACTCAGGGTCTCACTCTGACTGACCCATCCCCTCCTCCAATCCCTCTGTTTTGGATGAGTGGGCTGTTTTTTTTATGAGTCCCAGCATGCAACTGTGATTGCCTCTGGGCTCCGACAGAACAGGTCAGACAGGCTGCTGATTGGTTGGCTCGCTCTCATCTATTTGTCATTAACTTCCAGTGCTCCTCTGTCAGCGAGAAACCCAACCCAGCAGTCGTGGACAAATAAGGAATTTCTGTACTCACATTCTCCAATGCTTTTCCATGTGAGGCACTGCCATGAAAGCTATGAAAGTTTAACCTGTTAACTGTAATTTTGAGGGGTTTTAGCTTGAGCTGCAAAGAAACCAGAAACTGGTTGCATATGTTTGCACCAAGCTCTTGATTGGGTCTGAGACTCTAAAAGTATCTTTAAGTATCTCCTCAAAATGTCTCCACTCTGGCAATGCAACGTCAGATTTGTACATGAGGAAAGAAAAGCCTTTCAGGAATTCGAAGATTTTGTTACCATTGTTACCAAACCAGACCTATTTGATGCATACTACTTTGTGAAAGGCAATAGTCATGTCCGCACATGTTCAATAGAAATTCAAAGATCAAAGACCTCACACAGAAAGCTCAAGTCGCATTGCCACCTTTGACTTTTAAATGAGGGGTGTATTTTCTAAACATTCCTCTATTGTCATTTTTAAGACCCAATGGTACTTATTCTTAAGGGTAATCACATGTTCTTGCCAGCTTTGCTCCAGGTGAATTCTACTCAGTAAAGCTCACCAAATGCCCTCCCAGTGCAGCCATATTAGCTGGCTCTCTGTTCTCTCAACGTCCATACCAGATAACTATTATCAGGTCATAGTGTTGGTGCTGCAGTCATTATCATCCTGGTGGAGGATAAAAAGTGTTAGTTAGATGTGTTCCCCTCTGACGCCTGTAACGCTTTTTTTCAAGCATCAATGAGAAACGTTCAATAACCCCTTCTTAACCTGTAATCTGATCTGTCATTTCCCATGCATTAGCCGCACCATTTATAAACCGCATGACAGTATAAATAAGAAGAAAAACTAAACAAATATTGAAAGGTATTAAACACATCCATGTATTCACAGCAGTGAAGAATCAGAATCAGATCATACTTTAGTAAGAATGAAGAAATGAAAAGCATTCCCATGTATAGCCCCCCCCCCCCCCTGTGTATTTACCTAAATTTAGCTAAATCAATATATAAACCTTGCTTAATGGGAGTGAAATTACGGCAACCCTTTCATTTGATCTGAATTAGTCTAATAGAGTTGCAAAAAAGTTTCCCAGTATCCAAACTCATGATGTTCATTTCTTGTTTTTTTTTCTCCCTATCCAGGAGTCAGCCAAAGGTGAGAGTCCTGTACACCGATTAAGCCTTTCTGAATACATGGAAGGCCAACAGTGGATTAAGCTTCTGACTGGTTTATTTTCTATTTCAAATTGTAACAGCATGGGTCACACATGGCTGTTCTAGTGTTAGAACAGACTATTGTCTGTGTTTCTTTAGTGATGGGAAGGAACCTTTATTTCCTGCATAACACATGTTTTCGTTGTTTGTTCCCCTGTAAGGTTTTTGCGTATGACTACTGTTTTTGGTCGATGGACGAAGCAGACACAACAAAGTTCGCAGGTGGGGAAGAGTGTGGAGTGAACACAGTCAAAACACACTACTGAAATCTCATAATGACTCTTCTATTCCAGTAATCCAAAAGGGACAGACCTGTTTGACTAGCTTGACAAATGTACAGTTTTTGATGAAGTAAACCAACACTCCACTCACACATCCTCTCTGTAGGCTACCCAGAAATATCATTCCATGAACAAGTTCTGTTTTGTCATCATCACAAGTTGTGTGGGTGTTTGTGTTTGTTTATGTGTGTGTCTGTGTGTGTTTCAGGTCAGGATGTAGTGTTTCAGTGTCTCGGGGAAAGTCTTCTGGATAATGCTTTCCAGGGCTACAATGCCTGCATCTTTGCCTATGGACAAACAGGTAAACTCCACACCACAATGGACTACACCATACTTAGACCAAATGGCAACAGCACTGCAACATAATTATTCTAGAGAACTTTTCTTAGCCTCTTCATCACATTCTACTCTGACTGGACGACATTGAGATTGCTGTAACATGATTGGCTGGTTGCAGGCTCGGGGAAGTCCTACACCATGATGGGCTCTGCTGACCAGCCGGGCCTGATCCCCCGCCTGTGCAGCTCTCTGTTTGAGCGTTCGGCGCTGGAGCAGCGGGAAGGAGAGAGCTTCACGGTAGAGGTGTCCTTCATGGAAATCTACAACGAGAAGGTCCGCGACCTGCTGGACCCCAAAGGGTGAGAGAGAGAGAGAGACCTCACCCCTCTGTAACACCATTCTCTACTGACTTTCCTGACCTCCACTCGCACAAACCCATACACACACACAGAGACATGCACAACCATACTGAAATTTCACTCACTCATAGCCCACTGACAGAGAACTGGTTCCGTTCCCATTCGTGAAACCAACTTATGAACCGTTCGGGGTATTTCCACCAAACAAACAAAAAGCGGTTCAGAACATGGCACTTTGGTTCAGAGCTGGAACCAAAAAATTGTTGTTTTTGTCTGCGAACCGGATTGGGCGTGACATTCTACCATTCAGAAAGAAGCAGGCTAAAAGCAAGAGTTTTCTCTACCTATCAACTGTCGCCATAACAAAACGAGTCAACTAGCATTTCACAGCTGGTGTTATCTAGCATTACACAGCTAATAAAGTCGGTCTTATCATCATCTCCTGTTTATGCATATTATTTAACTCTTGTGTATAACATCCCCTATACAAAACACAATAGGAAGTACACTGGAACATGAGAGCTGTTCATCATTTGTTCAGCAGCTGTATTTGTGTCATCAGAGGAAATACTTCTGTTACTGTGTTGTCCAGAGAGAATGTGTTGACAGCTGAATTGCTGAGATTTTACTGAAAAGTACATGATGGACTACTTTCTACATTGCGATAAGATAGATAGTCCTACTCCCTGTTCTAACTTCAGAGAGCTTGCCTCTTACTCTGGTACTCCGAGATAAAAAACGGGAGTCTAGGGAGTGGGCATGCCACTCTAGTGTGCTGTATACCTTTGAAGATCAGACTGTGTCATGAGTGATGAAAGAACAAGTATGTTGGCAGGCTTCACAGGGGTTGGAGGAGGTAGGCTTACATGAAAGACCTTGGCCTCTCCTGAGAATTATTTAGCAGAGAGCAGATATAGGACTTTGCAACTGGACAAAGATGGAGTAAGATGGCACAGAATGTTCATTTTTAATAAATGAAATGCCGTGTAAAATATCAATTTCTATAACATAATTATTAGCGAATGTCATCTAAAGGCTGTTTAGTACACATAAGGCCTGAACACGCTTAGGACAAAAGAGGCTGCAAAATACCATAAACATAAACAAAAACATAAACATTAGCTACTCAAGCTAGCCCAGAAATGGCAGCAACTGGAAAAACCCTCTAGCAGAAAGAAAGCTCGAGCAGAACGCCACCTGCCTGACACAACTTGGCCTTGATTGCTTTGGTGGAAATGTGGAACGTTGCATTCATTGGGCCGGAGAGAGGATTTCAATACATTGGGGGCAGCCGTGGCCTACTGGTTAGCGCTTCGGACTTGTAACCGGTTGCCGGTTCGAACCCCGACCAGTAGGCACGGCTGAAGTGCCCTTGAGAAAGGCACCTAACCCCTCACTGCTCCCCGAGTGCCGCTGTTGTTGCAGGCAGCTCACTGTGCCTGGATTAGTGTGTGCTTCACCTCACTGTGTGTTCACTGTGTGCTGAGTGTGTTTCACTAATTCACGGATTGGGATAAATGCAGAGACCAAATTTCCCTCACGGGATCAAAAGAGTATGAAGTTGACTTTGACTTGTTTTCCCCTCACAAATTTAACTGTGGTCCTTTGTGTGCGTCGTCCTTCCTCAGGAGCCGCCAGGCACTGAGGGTGAGGGAGCACAACGTCCTGGGGCCTTACGTGGACGGCCTCTCTCGACTGGCCGTAGCCAGCTACAAGGTATCATACAGCACCTCCATCACAAGCACTCATATTCCCATCCGGGGGAGCTCACGTTATGCCCAAAGATAAAGCTCTATAGATTAGTTTACTAGGAATGAGCAATATAGACTTAAAACATCATGTTACTTCATGGTATTTCTTGCAATAGCAATATACATAAAGATGTGACAATAGTACCATTCACCACAGTCTTCTTGGCCACACGTGGCATGATAATTCTGACCATCATCAGTAGTTAACTCTTCTTCCTCACCTAGTTTTGAACTGGAGATGGTTGGAGAGGTGTGTTGCCGCACGATAAATAAGAATGAAGCGTCTTTCTTGTGCAGGACATTCAGTCTCTGATGTCGGAGGGCAACAAGTCTCGTACGGTAGCCGCCACCAACATGAACGAGGAGAGTAGCCGCTCCCACGCCGTCTTCAACATCATCCTCACACACACTCTCAAGGACCTTCAGTCTGGGGTAAGATTTTACACACACACACACACACACACACACACACACACACACACACACACACACACACACACACACACACACACACACACACACACACACTCATTCTCACTCTCACTCACATGCAGGCAGGCACACACACATGCACATATGCACTCATCTGCACCTATACACGTACTTACTTACTCAGCAGAGCACAGTGGATTGACCCTTGTGTTTGCTTTAGACGAGTGGGGAGAAGGTCAGTAAACTGAGCCTAGTTGACCTGGCAGGAAGTGAGCGCGCAGCTAAAACAGGGGCCGCCGGAGAGCGACTCAAAGAGGGGAGCAACATCAACAAGTGGGTGAACATGCACACACTCACTCACTCACTTACACTATCACACACACACTCACACACTCACTTACACACACACACACACACACACACACACACACACACACACACACACACACACATTACACAAGTTCCTTGAGTTGAAAAGAAAAATCTCTCTCTCTCTCTCCCTCTCCCTCTCTAAACACCTCTCTTCCTTGAAAAGACAAACTCTTTCTTTCTCTCACTCTCTCTCGCTTTCAGCTTCATTGCGTAGTTCTTGACAGTGTTACAAGTGCCCAGCTCTCCTTTCCTCCGGTCTTATCCAGTTCTCCTAACTCTCTCCATTGTTCCTCTACCACCCCCCCCCCCCCACACACACACACACACACACACAACCCTTTCATCTCTTGAGAGATCTGCTGCAAAGCCCTCTCTGATGTAAGCCCTTAGCCCCTAATTGTGCTGCTTGTGTCCAGGTCTCTGACCACACTTGGCCTGGTGATCTCAGCGCTGGCTGACCAGGGCGCTGGGAAGAACAAGTTTGTTCCCTACAGAGACTCCGTGCTCACCTGGCTGCTGAAGGTACATTCCAAAGCTCATACGAACACCCTGTCCATACTAGTCCATACGAAATGGGATAGTGCTTACAAAAAATGTTTGCCAATTGCACTTGAGAAACATTCTTGAGAACATCCTAACTCTCCCTAAGTTTTTTTTTTTTTAATCTTAAAACATGTTCATGAATCCGGCCCCTGACTTATTCAATCTGTCCCCCTAATTCCCCTCTAGTGTAGTTGGCTTACTCAGTCATTCCCTCACTCATCACCTCATGCTGGTGTGCGGTGAGTGTTCTAGCGCATATTTGCTGCTGTACACCCAGGTGGGTGCTACACATTGGTGGTGGTTAGTGAGGTTTCCCCTTCACTATAAAGTGCTTTGGATGCCTTCATAAAGCCCTATATAGATGCAGGTTGTTGCAAGAGTCTAGAACACAACAGAAAGAAGTAAAGGGCTTTGTACTGAAGCCTGTGGAAAAATCTAAATCAAAACAGTTTGTTGGTATAATATGGTGGTTGTCAGTTTCACAACATTATCACAGCTGGTTTATATGGGTAGTTTCACAATAAAGTAATAGATTTTGGACTGGACAAAAACTGTTTAACAGAAAACTTCTGGTGATTAAGTCTTACAACAGTTATTATGATGTTCAAATTGTATCTGGAAATTAGGTAGGCTCTCAAAGACTCATAATGTGCTGCTCTCTGATCGTATTTGCCTTGTTTGTCCATCTGACAGGACAGCCTGGGCGGCAACAGTCGCACGGCAATGGTCGCCACGGTAAGCCCCGCAGCAGACAACTACGAGGAAACGCTGTCCACCCTTCGCTACGCTGACCGCGCTAAGAGCATCGTCAACCACGCTGTGGTGAACGAGGACCCCAACGCCCGCATCATCAGAGAGCTCCGAGAGGAGGTGGAGAAGCTGAGAGACCAGCTGACAGAGGCTGAGGTATAGTGGCACACAAACACACACACATAGTGAGTTGAATGGACGTACTCGCTCTCTCTCTATCTCTCTCTCTCTCTCTCTCTCTCTCTCTCTCTCTCTATCCAAACACATACACAACTCTCCCACCCCCCCCCCCCCCACAACACACACACACACATACACACACACACACAACAACTGGTGATGCCAATATTTACTAAATCACAGCAGGGCACAATCAAGCATAATTCTTTTGAGTAATTAGTAACGCTTTTAACATTTCGCGCTTCACTTAAAATCACAGTTTGACGTCATTTAAAGTTTGTTATAAGTTTTACTGAAATGTGCTGACCTTTTAGGAAATTAATTTACTTGGCGTGCACACACACACACACACACACACACACACACACACACACACACACACACACACACACACACACTTCTTACTTGTCCTTGTCTGTGCATGAACCAGTGACCCTCCCTTGTGGGTAGGACTAAATTAGTAGAATGATTGGTGTCCAGAGCTATGAATGCATTGCCTGCCCCATTGCATGGCATACAAATTAGAGCCCATAAAGACACACACACACACACACACACACACACACACACACACACACACATACTTTCTTGTAGTGGATGGCTGGTAGGGAAACATTGTGTTCTAATAGAGTGCATGTCCCACATGCGACGATGTGTTTTTAAGACCAATTATTTATTTATGAGGCTTTAAATCTGTTTGACACTAGGGCAGCTGCTATTTATGGTGACACATCATTCAACACGGTACTGTCCCTCAGCCATGGAAATGAATGTGTCTCTGTCTGTGTGTGTGTGGTAGATCTTGTTCACCAACTTGGATGCCACTGTAAGCTAATAACTTTGATATTTGAAGTCTAGGCCATGTCCATACGAATGTGGTCAGGGGGCTGCAAAAAAAGGAGATAAAAGACAAAATTCAGCCACCATAGGGAGCATGCAAATATGGAGACAGAGATGTTTATCCCTTAGTGTTTAGTGTGGTGAATGGAAGGACCTGTAACAGTATGTTGACCTGTCACCTTGTCAATGACTCTTCCCAAAGTATTTGGATCTTGTTTTCCTTGCTTGCTTTCGGATCCAAATAAAAGTGTGTGTGTGTGTGTGTGTGTGTGTGTGTGTGTGTGTGTGTGTGTGTGTGTGTGTGTGTGTGTGTGTGTGTGTGTGTGTGTGTGTGTGTGTGTGTGTGTGTGTGTGTGTGTGTGTGTGTGTGTGTGTGTGTGTGTGTGTGTGTGTGTGTGTGTGTGTGTGTGTAGTCTATGAAGGCTCCAGAACTGAAGGAGAGGTTAGAGGAATCTGAGAAGCTGATTCAGGAGATGACCGTCACCTGGGAGGATAAGCTCAGAAAGACTGAAGCAATTGCACAGGTACGAAGAAACAACATACACTACAACCACGCTCCGGAACTCACAAATCTCTTTCCCACTGGCATCCGTTCATGCAGACGAATACTGAAACATACATAAACCCATGTACAATACAAGGACACAAAACCCCATTCACAGGCAGTCGATAAACACGGGTTATAAATGTATATTGATCAGACTTCAGAAACAACTAGATAACGACTACAGCCATCATGGATCTGTAAGCACACTCACATGTCCAGTTATTGAGTGGGGATGCAAACAGTGGTGTGTGTGTGTCTGTGTGTGTGTGTGTGTCTGTGTGGGTTTGCAGGAAAGGCAGAAGCAGTTGGAGAGTCTGGGCATCTCTCTCCAGTCCTCCGGTATCAGAGTGATGGAGGACAAGTGCTTCCTGGTCAACCTGAATGCTGACCCTGCCCTCAATGAGCTGCTGGTCTACTACTTGAAGGTACTGCAGAATAAATCGCTGGATGTGACATGATAGTCCCTGGATGAATGCCATGTCCGATCCGACCTTACTGTGTGTGTGTGTGTGTGTGTGTGTGTGTGTGTGTGTGTGTGTGTGTGTGTGTGTGTGTGTGTGTGTGTGTGTGTGTGTGTGTGTGTGTGTGTGTGTGTGTGTGTGTGTGTGTGTGTGTGTGTGTGTGTGTGTGTGTGTGTGTGTGTGTGTGTGTGTAGGATCACACTCGTGTGGGATCGGCTAACTCCCAGGACATCCAGTTGTGTGGAATGGCCATCCAGGCGGAGCACTGTGTCATCAACATCACCCACGACGCTGGAGTGGTGCTCAGTCCGCACAAGAACGCACGGTAGGGGCCCAAATCCACACACACACAAAAACACACTAACACACACACACACACACACAGACAAAAACACACTAACACACACACATGAACACACACACACACACAAAAACACACTAACACACACAAAAACACATTAACACACACACGTGAACACACACACACACACACACACACACACACACACACACACACACACTAACACACACACATGAACACACAAAACACACTAACACACACTCACACACACAGAAAAACACACACACACACACACACACACAAGGAACACAAACCATGTTTATATTACCACAACTAAATCCATAAACTTGGATGCAAACAAAGCATAACTATCTGTTTGTTTTAGTCACTCCTTTGGTGACTGCAATCTGCTGAACGTTTTGTTCACCACCACCACCACACGCTGTGTGTAATTCATCACCTCTTTCTGTGTCATTTGACCGCTTCGTCTAGTCAGATCTACCTGATCCACCCAGCACTTGATGAGTGCACACAGTTGCACTCGGTTGTTAACAGTCCAGAAGAGATACTGTACACACGTGACACAAGTGCACAGATACATGTACTTTACATTTAGTCATTTAGCTAAAGCTTTTACCCAAAGTGACTTACAACAATCACGGTTATAAAGGTGCAGCGCCACTAGGATATTGTTGGTGCCACAATAAGTGCTACTCACATAGAATAGAATAACAGGTCAAGCCAGGTCAAGGGAGGGAGAAGAGGGGTAGTTGGGATGGGGAAGAAGGTAGTGGGAGGTACTAGATAAAGCATGTCCAGCTGTTAGTAGTGCCAAGAGAGGTGGTTTTTGAAGATACTGTAGAGAGGGATGCCCCTCCTCTGGTGGGAACTGGTAGTGCATTCCATCAATGGGGAACAACAGATGAGAAAAGTTTGCTGTGAGTGTACAGATGGTAGAGCCAGGCAGCGTTCGTTAGGATTGCTACTGGTATGGTTTTTACTTTGTCGACTAGTCATTATGGAATGGCACAGTGCTGTTGCTAGCATTACTGATACTGCTAGTGCTAGCTGGTGGCAGTGGGTGTTTTAATTTTTAGATGGTTATTCATAGCAGATGTTTATTATTGTACTCTAATACAACAGTACACAGCTAGCAAGCGCTTGCATGTCACTGTGGAACAGGTCTTCTGTAAAGCACTTCCATACATAGGAATGTCTAGCCCGATATTGTTGTGTTGTGTGTGTGTGTGTGTGGGGATAGTTATGATCAGATGTTTTAGCATCTCTTTGTTGTGTGTCTATGCAGCACCTGTGTCAATGGGGCTCCTATCACTGTCCCGGTCCAGATTCACCATGGAGACCGCATACTCTGGGGCAACAACCACTTCTTCAGGTCAGCACCCACCTACCACATATTATGTTTTTATGTGTGCGTGTGTGTGAAGGACACCTGAGAGAGGGGTTGTTGTTACTTGTTTAAAACCAATAAAAAGTGCTGAAAAACTGAGAGAGCAGCCTCCTCTTCCTCTTCCTCCTCCTCCTCCTCACGCAGGATCAACATGCCCAAGCTGCTGTCCCGTGGCACTGAGGAGGAGGAGGCTGGAGTGATGAAGGCCGGACTGAGCACGGAGGGACTGGACGTGGACGTGGACACGGTCAGCCAGGGCTCCAGTGACATCAGCTTCAACTACGAGTATGCCCAGACCGAGGTCATGATGAAGGCTCTGGGGAACAATGGTAAGAAGACCAGCCCCAGAGACTTATCTGTTCTCTAAGTGGAATCTCTCAGCTCAATGGCTCCTGATAACTGATAAATCCTGATTATGTGATGAATTCTGATAATAAATCCTATCCCATTTGTAGATTACCTAGATCTTTGTAGATTATCTAGCTATTTCCTTAACACATCCAAAGTCCCATATCACTCAATGTCTCATATGCACTTTCTCTCATTCCATTCCCCTATGTCCTTTTTTTCTCTCATTATCTAATTCATACATTCATTGTTTCTCTCCTCACAAAGCCCGAGTCCATATTCTGCCTTTCTGTCACATTCACATTTCCTCTTTTCATTCCCCAATTTCATCATTCTTCTCTACATTCATTCTGTCACATTCACATTTCCTCTTTCCATTCCCCAATTTCATTCATTCATTCATTCATTCATTCATTCATTCATTCATTCATTCATTCATTCATTCATTCATTCATTCATTCATTCATTCATTCATTCATTCATTCATTCATTCATTCATTCATTCATTCATTCATTCGTTTCTCCCCTCACTAGTCCATATGCTGGCTTTCTTTCTGTCACATACAACACTTTGTTTCATTCCATCCCCCTAATTTCTTTCATTCTTTCTGTCACGAATCCATTAATGATGGATGACTGGCTGAACTCCTCGTTTGTCTGCTGGGCCAGACCCCATGCAGGCGGTGCTGCAGACGCTGGAGCGGCGCCACGAGGAGGAGAAGCGCTCGGCTCTGGAGCGCCAGCGGCAGATGTACGAGCAGGAGCTGCAGCAGCTGCGCAGGCGCCTCACCCCCGAGAAGCAGCCGGCGCAGACGACACAGCCGCCACACCACCGCAGCACCGAGCGCCTCAGCCTGAGCGGACCGTCTGCGTCTGCGTCTGCGTCTGCGTCTGTGCTGTCTCCAGGTGCACAGAGCCGCCTGAGGCAGTGGAGTGAAGAAAGGTGAGGGGGAGGGGGGAGGAGGGGGGGGGGGGGGGGGGGGTTGAGTTCCTCCGTTTGCTCTGCTTACCAGAGGGTAAAGTATGAAGACAGTTTCATTAATTTGCTGTCTCAGGTGGTAATTCACTACAAAGATTAGTAGAGTAGATTACGTGGGTTAAACTCAATTCAACTTTATTGTCGTTGGTACAAGTACAGAGGGGTGCACGATGAAGTGAGGTTACTGGCTTACCCAGGTACGATTGTTTTGTTTCTGAAGTAACATGTTGTTTTGAGATCAGCGGTTACTCCCGAAGTTACCTGGGTTAGCCCCATCTGTGCTTGTACAAATGACAATAAAATGAAATAGAATCTAACCTACGTAATTTAATCTACTCTTTGTTTGTCTGGTACCTGGTACCATCTGAGTTACCACCAGAGACCGCATGTACAATTAAAATAACTTGTTTTCATACTTCATACATGTATTAATTTTGTTAGCTATTTTATTCTATCCAATGTGTTGACAATACATACAGCTTAAGTAACTCCTTTAGAAGGAAGTTAAAGCAGTAGGGTTTGATAAAAGAATGCTGTTTTATGTTTTGTTTCACTGTTTCATTTTCCTGTCTAGAGAATCTTTTTTTGTTTTGTTGACTCATTGTTTGTGTCTTGCATCCGTGCGTCCGTCTTGTTGTGTCTGTCTCTCCTGCAGAGAGGCAGTGATGACGCGCAGCCTGCGGAAGCTGAGAGAGCAGATAGTTCGGGCTAACCTGCTGGTCCAGGAGGCCAGTTTCATCGCTGAGGAGCTCAACAAGAGGACAGAGTACAGAGTGACCCTACAGATCCCCGCAGCTAACCTCAACGCAAACAGGAAGGTGTGTATCACTCACCTTTTTACGCGCACATAATGTAAGCAGAACCCAAATTTACTCACTCACTCACTCACACTCACTCACTCACTCACTCATTCATTCACACACATTATAAGGAAACCTTGGGTGCTCTGAAAGGCACCATGAAATAAATAAAATAATTATTATCCACTCACTCACTCACTCACTCACTCACTCACTCATTCACACACCTTATAAGGAAACCTTGGGTGTTCTGAAAGGCACCATGAAATAAATAAAATGAATTATTATTCACTCACATACTCACTCTCACTCACTTAAACATTGCACATTCCCTCAGTTGCTCTTCTTGTCCCAGTCTATCACTTCTTTCACACTCAGTCACTCCCTCCCTCCCTCCCTCAGTCAGTCCTAAAGCCTCCTCTCTCTCTCTCCCTGCCTCTCCTCTCCTCTCCTCTCTTTCCCAGCGTGACGCGGTGTTGAGTGAGCCGGCCGTGCAGGTGCGGAGGAAGGGCAAGGGCAAGCAGATCTGGGCCATGGAGAAGATGGAGAACCGCCTGGTGGACATGAGGGAGCTCTACCAGGAGTGGAAGGACTTTGATGAGGACAACCCTGTGAGCACACACACACATGCACACACACACCTGCACGCACACACACACACACACACACACACAGCACACACAGCACAACAGGAAGCATTGAGGCTGTTTCTAGCTCAGATGGCTACCAATCAGTAAATCAGTAGATGTTGGAATGTATCTGTTTGGACCTGTAAGAAAAGGAGGTCCCCAATCTAAAACTAATAAAGAGACAATCACAATTCTTTATTAAGTACATTTGAATATTACTCATATTCTCACACACACACATGCCCCCCTCTCCTCACAGGTGATGCGTAGCTACTTCAAGCGGGCCGACCCCTTTTTTGAGGAGCAGGAGAACCACAGCCTGATTGGTGTAGCCAACGTCTTCCTCTCCTGCCTTTTCTTTGACGTCAAGCTGCAGTATGCTGTACCCATCATCAACCAGAAGGGGGAGGTATGTGTCCACTACCAGTCTGCGTCCTTGCTGCTCTGCTGAAGTGACCTTGTTTTGGGAGTGTGCTCAGAGCTGACTGTAGCATTAGCAGACATTTTGCAGAGACGGCCTTTGGAAAGATGCGTCACTGTTCAGTATCTTCCCGTTTCTGTCTATGAGTATGTTAGTTGTTCATTTTGACTGGCATAGCAACTTAGCAAGATATGAATCAGGATGAGGATTTATCATACATTATTTTCAGCTCAGGTCATACTGCGTGTTCATAATGTAGTGTTGTTCTGGAGGAATTGCCAGTCTTACCAGGCTCAACAGTATTGTAGCTTTGTGGCATTGACAGTGTAATAGTTTGCTATGGGTTTTCACATTACTTTAGCAAAAACAAGGCGCCAAGGGCAGATATGAGCCTGTTTTCCAAGGATGTCCTGGCTCTGTGCTGTTTTACAAGGTCAGGGTAGGCTGGAAGGTAGTCATGGTGACAGGATTGTATGTCTTATCTGAGACTTAAGCATGTCTCTATCTGAATTGCTGAATGAAGACCAAACTCAGTTTGCCACACTTATTTTGTTGAACAGTTTGGATGACTCTCAGCTCCTCTGAAACAGAGCTTGAACTCAAGGTGTGTGTGTGTGTGTGTGTGTGTGTGTGTGTTTGTTTGTTTGTTTGTGTGTGTGTTTGTTTGTTTGTGTGTTTGTTTGTGTGTGTGTTTATATGTGTGTATGTGTGTGTGTGTGTGTGCATGTGTGTGTGTCAGGTGGCGGGACGCCTGCATGTGGAGGTGGAGCGCGTGAGCGGGGATCTGGACGAGAGTGAGGTCGGCTCGGAGGAGCCCGACAGAGGCCTCACGGGGGAGGGCCAGGAGAGACAGCTGGTCTGCACGGTGAGACATGTTAAAGGTCACAGCGGTCGGGGGAGGAGACTGGGACCCATCCTCACAATGTTACAAAATATGTGATCCCTTCTCTGTCGCCACACACCATCTGTACCTGAGTTTTGTATTATTGATAGCATATCAGTAAAGGCCCATTCACACCTGGAATGCTAGCTATGAAGATAACTGTAACTATAGCGATATTAGCGTTGTTATCGTTATAGCTTATGTGTAGAAGTCGTCATTCATATTAGCTAGAGCGATTATTTATTTTATTTTATTTTATTATTTTGCCATTATCGTTATAGTTATTATTCTTGGTGTGGATGACCCTTGAATAACATATCTTCTAAATCATGCAAACGTGAGTTTGTACAAGAGCAGGAGTCAAACTCTGGTTATGAACTTAATAATGGCATCTTTTCACCACCCACATTGTAGTTATCATTATGGTTATCATTCTACAGATGAACTATGCCGTAGCAATAAAATTCCATTGCAGGAACCATTTCGTTGCCTATTATTTCTGTTGAATAACAAATACACATTAATGTTACGGCATGACTAATTTTGCATTGGTCACAACAATTACTCATTCATATTTCCA
The DNA here is from genome assembly GCF_046254945.1 of Alosa pseudoharengus. Taxonomy (NCBI): domain Eukaryota; kingdom Metazoa; phylum Chordata; class Actinopteri; order Clupeiformes; family Clupeidae; genus Alosa; species Alosa pseudoharengus. The sequence goes on from NW_027468859.1 coordinate 12,393,006, forward strand.
TATAAACACGGCTTATGTCATGTTAGTCATGTTTACAGTGGTTAACCATGAATATTATGGTGCATAATTCCCCATAAACATGGCTTGTCTTAACCGTGCCAGTCAAGCGTGGTGGTTAACCATGAATATTACTGTAGCATATCTCCCCATAAACATGGCCGTGGCAGTGCCAGTCACTATGACAGTAGCAGCAGTAGCAGCAGCAGCAGCAGCGTTAACACTGACTCCATGACTCTTCCCTCACCCCTGTCCCCAGGTAAGGGTCGTGCAGGCCACCGGGCTGCCCCAGCACCTGTCCAACTTTGTGTTCTGCCAGTACCACTTCTGGGAGCAGGAGGAGCCTGTGTTCATCGCCCCCGAGGTGGACCCGTCCACCCCCCACACACCCAGCAGCAAGGAGCCCCAGTGCCTGGTGGTGTTCGATAGCAGCAAGGTCAGCAGCAGCCTGCGTTTAGTGTGTGTGTGTGTGTGTGTGTGTATTATGTGCAAGATGTTGTTTATTTGTATAAAGGTTATGCATTGTGATGGTGTGCTTAATGATGTGATGTGTTTGTGGATGTGTATGGCTGTGTGTGTGTGATCTGTTTGATTGTGTGTGTGTGTGTGTGCGTGTGTGTGTGTGTGTGTGTGTGTGTGTGTGTGTGTGTGTGTGTGTGTGTGTGTGTGTGTGTGTGATGTGTGCATGGTGTCCTCAGGAGCTTGAGGTGGCGGTGACAGATTACTTTTTGGAGTTCCTGTCGGAGGGGGCGGTGGCCATCGAGGTGTACGGCCACAAGCTGGCCCACCCCCGCAGGAACCTGGCACTTTGGGACCTGGGGGTCATCCAGGCCAAGACTCGCTCACTACGGGAGAGGTACACACACACACACCCTACATCCTACATCCACTCACCCAGGCCAAGACACCCTCACACACACACACACACACACACACACACAGTATACTCACATACTCACATAACGGGGTCAAAAGACTCATAGGGAGGACTATTTTAATATAGCACATTCACACACACATACAGGCCAAAATGAGATGAACAAAGATGAGTGCAAAATCCCATACAACTCCCTCTTTCTCTCCCTCTCTCACCAACACACATTCACATATCCACTGATTGTATTCTTTTCTTTCTTATGTGTGGTGGTGACACAGCTGTGTGATTAGGCTATGACTGCAGGAGCTCATAGGAATCAGTAGTATAGAGGCTCATTTGCACTAAGCTGCTGGAATGTGCGCAAAGGGTCTGGCACGCCAAGCAACCTTTTATTCTGTGTTTGTTTCAGATGGAGCGAGGTGTTGCGCAGGCTGGAACTGTGGGTGCAGGTGCTGGAGCTGAACGAGGGGGGCGAGTTCACCCCTGTGGAGGTGGTGCCCGCCAAGGACGTGCGCACTGGGGGCATCTTCCAGCTCCGACAGGTACCTCCCACCTCCACTCACCACTCATCCCACATCCGTCTGAGAGAGAGAGAGTCTTTTAGTGCTGTTCAGTATTTCAGTGTGTCAGGGTGATGGTCCCAGGTTTTTTTTTGTAATGTAATGTAATGTTCGTGTGGGCACTATGCCTGAATTCAGCCATGGGCCAGGCCATTTTTGAAGATTTGAAAAGGACTTTGTGTGTTTCTGATTCTCGATTGTTGCCACGGGCGTTGGACTGCTATAGTGTGTTATAGTTGCTCTATGAGAGGAAGCACTGTGCTGTTTCAAGGTGCTCTGTCCAGATGTCTGTGTTGATGCCTAGTGTCCAGCACACAAACAGGGATTAGGAAGCTGCCCACTGGAGTGTCATGCAAACTGACAGTGTGAACTTGCTTTACTCGGTTTACGTTGCCAGGGTCAGTCGCGGCGTATTCAGGTGGAGGTGCGCTCCGTGCAGGAGTCTGGAACACTGCCTCTCATCGCCGAGACCATCATGTCCGTTGCCGTGGGCAACGTTGTGGTCCGTCAGACCCGCCCTTCCAAAGGCGGCGAATCACAGGTGGGAAAGCAGTGTTTCTTCTTCTGTCTGATCAATCAAAACAGTGAGGTTGTATTTGTTTATTTTTGCTATATTTGTGTTTTTTCTGACCTTATGTCCTCATTGCCTCATTGTCTTTTCAACAGAAAGGAGAAGAGCTGGACAGTTACCAGGTAACGTAAAAGAAGCGTCCTCGTATTGAGAACGCATCGTCAGAAATGTTTATGTTTAAAGGTTTACATGATCACAGTTCAAACAAAGAAAATGTGTGTGCAATTGTATGCGACTGTCTGCGAGCACTCTAACATAAAATCTTTCAATGATGAATTCATGACTTGATTGTTGGTTACAACCAGACCTTTCTTTTGATGGATTTGTTTATCCCATAGCACCTTGTTTATTTGTGTGTGCACCTTGTGTGTGACTGTGCGTGTGTGTGTGTGTATATGTGTATGTGTGTATGTGTGTGTGTTAGGAGGCGGACCTGGAGCGCCTGAGAGGTCAGTGGCTGGCTGCTTTGACCCAGAGGCAGGAATATCTAGACCAGCACCTACAGAAGCTGGTGGGCAAACCAGGTGAGTGACCAAAGACCCCTGGGGGGTCATACTGGCAGAGAGGGGTGAGAGGTAGACAGAGCGAGAGAGACAGAGAGAGAAGGCACTCACTGGGCATTAATAATCAACATAACCCCCCCCTACCACCACCATGCTAAATATAGAGTAGAACAGAGATATCAGTCTCGCCAGCATTTCCACTCACATTTCAACAGCCTAAAGCAATGACTGTGTGTTGCATTGGCGCCGCTAGCCGTAATCCTGTACACACTGTGTGTACAATTTTCAACGCTTTAATCATGAAATCATTGAATATTACAACAATAAAAATAGCTTGTGTACTGTCTTAAATTGAAACATGCTTTGCGCACAAATAATGGCCTATGTTTAGGGCAACGAGAATGGATCATCTCAACATAAGGATACATTAGAAGGTGATGATTGGTGTAAACTTTGTCATGACATGACAAGACTTTGTCATGATATTCAAGCGTAGTGCTCGTCATGAAAACAGCAGCTTGATATTTTTCAGGTGTTTAACAGTGAAAGGCGCACTGTTCTTAGCAGTTACGCTGAAGGCAGTGAAATTAGGCATTGCATCCAACGATGCGGTTTGGAACATCGAAGTTCGGGTTTCAAGATTGATAAGATTCAGTTAATGTCTAGAGTGTGGATCATCTCAAAGTTTGGGACAACTAAACAGCAGTGTAAGCAAATCCTTATTGTTAGGTTACCATAGCTGTCTTTTCTCTAGGCCTATCGCAAATCGTGACATAAGCTCATTGGTTTTTTTTTTCTTTTCTTTCCCTTGTTCGCGTGTTGTGAAGCGATAATGCATTAAAAGCAATGTTCACGTCATGTGAGCCAGCGCCGATATGGCCAGAGCTGCTTGCTCTGTAAAGGTATTTCTGTCCCACCCAAATTGCGTTAAAATGGTGTGTTTAGCAGTCAGAATTTCAAAAAAATTCCCGGGGGTGAAATCTCCCTCCTAGAACTTTTAAAAAGCTTGAAACACCTCTATGTGTAGGGTAGCCACCGTTCATCTTTGGTGGGGGGGGGGGATTAGCGCCCTGAGCCATGGTGCATGGTGGAATACAACCCTAGCGGCGCCCCTGGTGTGTTGTGCATGGAATTGGAATAAGAGTGTGTGAACAGACTGTTCATGGAGGGACCCTGGAACAAATAGCCTCAGGAAGGAAGTCTGTGTTGGAGGAATGAATCCATTACGGACTGAATCCATACGGGGCGGCTGTATTAATTTGTTTGTTCCTTCCTTCCTTGTCAATCCATACTTCATTTGTCGGGCCACCCTCTGTGCTTTTTTTGTCTATCTTCTGAATTATCTCTTCATTATATCTTGATTCCCTATTTCTCAACCTCCCTGACGTTTTCCCTTTCTCCCCATCTTTTCCTCCCTCTCTCTGCCCTACTCTTTCCCTCTCTCTCTCTCCCTCTCTCTGTCCATAGATAAGTCGGAAGATGATGTGGAGCGGGAGGCTCAGCTGCTGGAGTGGCGTCTGACGCTGACTGAGGAGCGGAACGCTGTATTAGTGCCATCAGCTGGCAGTGGCATCCCTGGGGCTCCCGCTGAGTGGTGTGTGTGTGTGTATGTGTGTTACTGTCTGTGTGAGTGTGTGTGTCGGTATGTTTTGCTTTTGTCTTCAAAGTGTGTGTTTGTGTTTGTGTGTGTATGTCTATATTTTCCATACATTATAGCAAAAGTGGTCCTTGTGAATGGAGGATTGTTGATTCATTGTGAATTATTATATGGTGATGTGGATTATATCAATGGCAGTACAATATAGATGATGTTAAGTGTGGGGCTGGTGACTCTTTCTCAGGCTAACCTCTGATTGGCTCTTGTCTTTTCAGGAGCCCTCCTCCTGGAATGGAGACCCATATCCCCGTCCTCTTCCTGGATCTGAGTGGTATGTCATCAACGTGCGACGTACCAAGTTTCAAGCAGTGCAGTTTATCATCAGCGTCTGACTCAGTCAGCCTTTGTATTATATGTCATGGCTGATGTCCTCAGAGATCTGATACAGTAGCGCAGTATTGATCTGTTTGTTTTCAAAAACTGCTTAGCAAGGCCTCTGACATCATCGTAACTCTTCCCATCTCCTTTTTTTGCCCTCTCTTCCTTTCTGCCTTTCCTTCATTTTTTCTATCCTTTTTTCTTTGCTCTCTTTCTCTTTCTCCCTTCTGTCATTTCTCTTGGTCAGCGGATGACTTCTACGACCACCTGACTCCGTCTCTGGCTGGAGGCCTGGATGCCTTTCTGAGCGAGGAAGACGAGGATGAGTTCTTCGATCTTCAGATCGTTAAGCACCATGACGTAGAGGTGATTGCCTCAGTCTACTAGAGACAAGAGTCAGTGTGTGGCCAGACTGATAGGCCTCCACAAGAAGCAAACAGTGATATCTTATGAACTAAACAAAATAATCCCATAGTGGCCTCTACAGTGTATCATTGTTGACAGCATGAATGGTGTGTTTGTCTGTATGTGACCTTCCCTGTGACCTCTGGGTGACCCCAGGTGAAGGCGGCGGCCTCGTGGGACCCGACGGTGCACGAGTGCGTGGAGCTGAGCCGCGGGGGCGGTGCGGGCCAGAGGGTGTACCTGACGGTGCGCGTAGCCGTTCTGCTGAGTCATCCTGCCCAGATGCAGCTGGTGCTGCGCAAACGCATCTGCGTCAGCCTCACTGGACGACAGGTACACACACACACACACACACACATGCACACACACAAGCAGACACCTATATAAACACAGACAAACACACGTGCATATGCATACACAGACACAAACAAATAGATAAATACAATACAAATCTCTCAACTACTGTACATAAAACAGATCAACCCTCACAGTGAACACACACACTCTCTCTCATTCACGCACGCATGCACGCCCCTCACACACGGTCTCGCCACACTCTCTCATTCTTAAACACACACACACACTCACAAACGCATACTCACATGGTGACACACGTTTGCTTTCTCACTTATGGCTGGTGAAATGAAAACATGTCTTACAGGATGACAGGTGTTAAATCAAACAAACATTTACAAACACACACTGCACACAAAATACACACTTTATGTAATACACAGTGCTACATTGCATTATGTTTTTACATTTCTCACTTTTCTGTGTGTGTGTGTGTTTGTTTGTGTGTGTTTGTGTGTGTGTGTCTGTGTGGCTGCAGGGTTTTGCTCAAAGCTTCCTGAAGAAGATGTCCCAGCGTAGCACCATTCCAGGATGTGGTGTCACCTTTGAGATTGTCTCCAATGTACCAGGGGTAAGACATGGACTGGAGGTGTTATAGAAAATGATTATGTTTTAATGGAGATATGTGGAATTCAAGTTTTCTTCAGCTCAGTCACACAGCACTCCTCCATTGTCTTCCACTGTTTTTAACCCTTACCGTACGTACACACCGCCGCAGACTTGAGCTGCGAAAGATATAGGATGTCATTCATTTTCAATGGAAGCCGGCTTCTCTCAGCTGCAAATGGCGGCAAATCCGTCTGCGTCGCGTTTTGGGCGTCTTGAGCGACTTAAGTGTCAAGCAGAAAGTTGAAAGCTGGTCAACTTTATGCTAATGAGCTATGACGCGGTTCAGCGGCAAACGACAAACAACGTAGAATGCTGCCACGTCAGAGCGACCAAAGCGTCAAAAGCTTCCCATATTTTTCGACAAGCGTCTTTGACAGGGCGCCCAGAGGTTCTTTTGCAGCTCAAGTCGGCGGCGGTGTGTACGTACAGTTAAAGGTGTACCATCACACCGGTGTGACGGGAATGTTGGACAATGATCTTTCTAAAGAATATCTGAGTTCATTGAATTCAACATAGAATTTTAGAACCTTCAATTGTTGTTATGTTAGAATGTTCAAAAACACACACCTTTTACAGGGACACATGTGGCAGTATGTGGTATTACAAGAGAGCTGGTTAGGTGTTGGTTTGAATGCTAACTCTAGTGGATATCTGGATAACACAGAGCACAGGTGTTTTTGACATTATGTGAAAACGCCTGTTTCTTCTCATTCTGCTATTTATTTCTAGGTCATTTTTGAACGTTTTTAACGAGAAAAACTCCACATAGCCCCTTATGTGCACATAATAACATATAATGCAGGATGTTGTTCGCACAAAATCCATTGTGTCATGTTTGTTTGACGTTCGAGTTTGTGACATTTCACAAATGAGGGATTAGGTGGTTAGGCTCCAGTCCTCTCACAGCAACAGTCTGCTTTTCCTCCCAATAATGTTCGTGTCCTTGGGACATGAAGAGTCAGACTTTCCACTGAAACATGAGTCATGTTATCACTGAATGGAATAAAAGTGCGTGACACCTCAGAAACTCTGCTTCTATTCAGACGGAGATTCAATGTTCATTTAACATCAGAATGCTAAGCTATGTGTTCTGGTATGGTGATAAAAGTTCAATTATAAGTTAGATAATATGAGTGTAGAAGATTAAGGGACTAAAGTTTGGACCTACAGGAGTCCATGCATACTCAGACCTTAACACATATACACACACACACACACACACACACACACACATACATACATATTTACACTAATTGAAATGCAGTATGTTATCCATGAAAAGGCTAAGAACATGGACGTGTGTGTGTGTGCGTGCGTGTGTGTGTGTGTGTATATTGTGTTGTGTTGTGTTCAGGACTCCCAGGGTCCAGAGGACAGGGACATGCTGGTGCGTATGGCCGCCAGCGCTGACAACCCCCAGTCCTCGGACAGCGAGGCGGCCATCGAGAAGTACCTGCGTAGCGTGCTGGCCGTGGAGAACATCCTCACCCTGGACCGCCTCAGACAGGTCAGAGGGCAAAGGTCACCACCTGAAGAGATAGCATTGCTCTTTCAACTGTGCTCATTTGATTTAGAATGGTTGTAGGATGTCACAACAATTAATGCACTAAAGCTTCAATGATTTTAATGCAGTGTTCAACTATGTACTCTCCTCATTCATTTCTTGCTCTGGTTTCTCTTTCTCTTTCTCTCTCTCTCTCGTCTTTGCGTGGATCTCTGTTTGACTGTGTGTGTGTGTGTGTGTTTGTACACCTGTAGGAAGTTGCTGTGAAGGAGCACTTGGCTGCCAAAGGGAAAATCCGAAGGCGCTGTCTTAGTTCTCCCAGTGTTAACAGGGTGAGTTCATGATGCACCCCCTACCCCACCTCCACCTGCCCTTCCTCCTCACCCACCTCTTCCTCACTCCTAACCTTTCTTCCTCTTTCTCTTCCTCCCCTTACAGCTCTCAGGGAGTCGCCAGGATCTCTCCTCCTTCAACCATGACCCACACATCATCAAAGTGAGGCTCAAATAAGCTTATCTTGAGGTGTACTCGCATTCTTGCAATCCTCCCTATGACTGTTTTATTGAATTGTGTCTCTTACATACTTACATTCATTCATTGTGACCCAGAATATAGAGGATTGACATATTTTGCCAGTAGTCAGTAGCCAGTTAGAAGTTTAACCAAAAGCACAAGCATGGCCTTTGGTTAAACAGGTCAGGTTGTTGAAACACTGATTCTGAGGACCTATGTCTATGGGTCTCTTTGAAGTGTAAATGTTCTCAGGTTTTGAGCTGACACTCGCTCTCTTCCTCTCTCCTGATCCTTCCCAGAATCCCTGGGAGAGCCAGCAGGACGTGTCTGCACTCCCGTCCCCTCAACTCAAGAGCCCCACGCCCCCAAACACAAGCCTGCAGAGCAGCCCGGTCACTGACCCAGGTAACCTCCAAAAACTCCCACCACCCTCTCCCTCCTCCTCTTCTCCTCCTCTCCTCCTCCCCTCCTCTTCTCCCTCTCAGGTGTGACACATGTGTGTCTTCACAACTGACATTTGTCTGTGGAGACGCATATGTTCTCTAGCCAGAGATGTTTACATGTTTGTACTTCATCAGTTAGGAGGTTGCTTGTACCTAAAATGGCTGCCAGTAAAGAACAGAATTTCAGTTGTGTTGCAGTTTGACCTTGAATAGACAATATGCAACAGAAAACTTTAAAGCATGTTTTTATAAGCACTAGTACTAGTACTTGTATTATCCTCCATAGATGTTCATAGTTTTGGTCATATGAAGGACAGGTATACACACCTGTTGTTCCAACTAACTACTTTAGGATATGCACTATACATTTCCGCAAATATATATATATATATAGCTCTGGAAATAATTAAGAGATCACTGCTCATTTCTGATGTCATTCTGCGGTTGCTGAGTGACATTCGAATGAGTTGGCGGTCATATTAAAAATTTTAATGTCACTCAGCAACCGTAGGATGACATCAGAAAAATGTGCAGTGGTCTCCTATTTTTTTCCAGAACTGTAAATAAAAAAACCTTTCACAGCCCATATGATTATATTACCAAAATACATGAGTTTATTAGTAAGCTTTCTGTCAGTGCCAACTGTGCTGTTGTTGGTGATTGCAAGTTCTTGCTTGCCTTTTCAGTGGTTAATTTGTTAGTTTTCGACGAAATAGATGATAAATAATCAATTGGTCAACTTTATTTTATATAGCTAGCATAATACAATGGATTGTATGATACTGAGAGAGAGGGGGGGGGGTCTCTAAGAGTTACATGGTGGTGGTATTTTAAAATGCTGATTAAGATCACATTGCTCTCATGGGAAACCGCTTTCAGTGCAGTATAGTGTTTCCCACATGTTGCCTTCCATCTTGTATTTGCTGTGAACTCATCCATGCTTTGGCTCGCCCATCTGTCCTGAATGGCCTGGGTGCACTTTTGGGGCATTATGTGTTTTGCTTCCTGCTAAGTTGTAAAACAAATGCCAATACACATAAAAAGGCAACTGTTGTTTTTTTTTGTTGTTGTTGTTGTTGTTCAGATGACATCTGTTATGATAATTTTATTGGCTCTTTTACTAAATCCTTCTCATTTAAATTCTAATTTTTAAGTAATGTCTCCATATGTTGATTTAACAGCAGATTGAGAATGTTCATCTGTCCTGAATTGTGGATTGGATTTAGTGTCTTCAAACGAAATTGGAATTGGTACAAAAGTAAAAAATGCTGATGAACCCCACAATAGCTTGTCTAATGATCCTCACCGACAGTCAATATCCATAGATGTCACCGCCCATACTCTCCCTTTGTTCTGTGCAGTTGTCATGACAATGCTTGCAGCTGGTGTTGGGTGGCTTGTCAACATGACACTTGTCTCTCTGTCCCCTCCCTCCTTCTCCTCCTTCTTGTCGTCCATTTCCTGACTCCTCTTTTTCTCCAATGGAAACTTCCTCTGCTTCTCCTGGCCCATGGTTCTGGTCTTGGTCATATTTCGTCTTCTTCCTCTCCTCTCCTCCTCCTCCTCCTCCTCCTCCAACCCCCCCATCCCATGCAGGTCTCTCAGGCATGGCTGCCTTTTATCTCTCCCCAGTCAAAGCCCTGGTCCCCCCTGTGCCCAAGATGCTCAAGTCCCTGTTCCCCCGCCGAGACGAGAAGAAAGACCTGCGCCCCGCCTCGCTCTCCCAGCAGGTAGGGACCCACCACAGGCCCTCAGTGCCCTGCTGCAGCCAGCAGGTAGGGACCCACCACAGGCCCTCAGTGCCCTGCTGCAGCCATAAAACTATCATAAAACTTATCATACCACAAAATGACATATGTAGCCTAACATATGTAAGACTAACATACCGGGTTTCCAAATGACATACTTACATAACAAGACTGCAATTTTTCAAATAACATGCTTGTTTATGACTAACATTTCCTGAATGACAAACTTACATACATGACTAATATACAAATGACATACTTCTTTGAGCTAACTAATGAGGCTTATATTTACTGCATAGTGTGGTTCATAAGGAAGAGAGGGCAACATATTAGTGTTCTCAGGGAGAAGGGGCATTTTGGGCTACATACATACTGTATATGCTATGTGTGGACATGGTCTATAGGGGATGGAGATTATACGTGTCATGTAGTGTCCATAGTAAGTGGTGGTCACAACTACTGGTTAAGGTAATGCATAAAGAGTGAATGAGTTCAGTGCTGTATATGGCCTTTGCCCTCTTTATCTGTTTGAGTGGCCAGTGAGTTCATGAGGTATGGGTGCTGCTTATGACTGTTGCTGTGAGTATTTGTGATAAGTGTTGAGTGCATGTGCATTCTTAAGCATTTTTAAAGCATGTTTTAAGCGTTTAAGAGGGTCATGAGGACACTGGTGGTTTCGTTTGCAGGTGGAGCCTGATAGGCCGGAGTTCAGGGACCCTGAGGAAGCAAGAGTATTTGTGTTTGACCTCTTTACCGGGGGGCCAGTAGGTGTAACACACAAAAGGCCAAATGCCACGTGTCCTTTCAAGGACACTCCAGACTCAGAAAGTTTTGTAGTCTAACCATACCTTATACTGGGCATTCACAGCTTTGCTGTTACACACAAAAGGTGCAAAAGGTGACCAGTACTTTCTGAGTGTGGAGTCTTGAAATTGAACAATGGAATAAGTTGTGTGGCAAACATTCATTTTGTATTTTAGGATCCATGATCTGATCTTGACTCTGATCTGACCTAAAATTCGACCATGTTTCCTAATGAATGATAAACATTTGATTTTGCACGCTATTTATTTATTTTGTTGCTTGTTTTTTAAATTCAGTCTCAAGCATTTATTCTGAAGGGTTGGAAAAATAAATGCCGCATTAATCATTGGTGATCCCTCTCCTCATTCACATCAAGTAATTTCAAATGATAAAAATGGTCGATTCCTCTACATGTATCTAATCTAAGTTTGGTATTCAAGCCTGATTATTTTCTCTACTTTCTCTCTAAAGAATGTTCCTCGCATTATAGTACAGTCTGCGAGCCTTGATGAGAACCTTGGGACTGTAAAAATAGTAAGTGTGTTTTCTCTTGCTCACTGTGTGATTGCAGAGTTCTACTTATATTTCTCACTTTTTGTGTATTCAACGTGCATAATTTCCTTCTCTGTCTAAAAGCTAAATTCACACCTTTTCTGAAATGTTTGGTTTTCAAACTGCTTTCCCAGTGTTGGTACTCTTCAATCAATTGAAACTAAATGTATTATCATGAGTCAAGTCATGGTGTAGCACCTCGGATCTCCAGTGTGATGTCTTTGTTTGCAGGTCCCCCAGACTCCGGAGGAGGAGAAGATCCCAGAGGATCCCTCGGAACCTCCACATGAAGCCCCCAGCGTTCCAGTCTCCTCCCCTCCACAGATGGATGATGCCGCCTTCAGCTCACTCGACATGGAGCCGAGCATCTCAGAGGCAGCTGTCACTGACATCTCCATGACAACGGTATATCTCTCAGCCTTGTTGTGTTCTGTGTTCTGTTGTGTTCCGTCACTCTGTGTCCGTCTCTTCAGTTTTAGACTTGAAATTCCGAAAAATAAAGGTTTTGCAATGTCTTGTTCTTGTAATGCCTGGTGTGAGCCAATGAAACCTATTATGTTTGCTAACTAGATTAAAGATTGTGGTAAATGTCAGCTCTAGATAAAAAGATAGTGGAGATCTAGATAACACAGTATGCTATAGTGCAGGACTTGTGTCAACTGTTGTAGTTCCATGCACCCCAAGGAACTGTATTTGGATTTATAAGTTCTTATTTATGATATAGCTTTCCGGAACATTTTCTCAGGTCAAAGCAGAGGCCTCAGCAGCAGAAGACCAATCAGAATCTCTGGAGGCCCTTCCCCCGCTGTCATCTGGCCTGGAGCCGGAGGAACCCACCCCCAGCCCTGTGAGTGACGTGTCTAGTGGCTACATGTCCACAAGCATCTCCGTGGGAACCCTGTCTGAAGCACCCATTTCAACCTCTGACTCAAAGTCCAGCGTAGCAGACGCAGTATGGTCCGAGAGCTTTGCCACGCCAACCAATCAGGATGACCTAGAGATGGGCACTCCTCTCTCCCCTCCAATCAAAACTGCTGATGATGATACTGACAAAGATGAGGTTGAAGAGCCTCAGGTTGGCCATGGTGACAAAGATGAGCAGCCAGAGTCATTATCAGTTTCAGAGGACCAGACCAAAACAATCCCACTGCAGAGTTCTCCCACACAGGAGGAACCCACTGATGTTCCCCCAGTTCCCTCTCCTCTTCCTTCTGAAGCTGAGACTGATGTTACATCCTCTTTAGCGTCTCAAGAGGAATCCCACACCACTAACCTGGACCCTTCCCCCGAAGAAGAGCACCCCTCCAGCCTTGTTCCTGCCCCAGCAGAAACTCAACCCTCCCCCAGCTCCCCACCCTCCTCTCCCCCCGAGGTGCCCCACTCTGGTACCCTCCAGCCAGATCCTCCCACAGTCCCTGACACTCCCTTAGAAGTGGCACAGGAACCTAGTCCTCCAACATCTCCAGCACAATCACAGCCCCCAGCCCTTTCCAAAGATACACCTACTGCAACTGACTCCCAAAGCCCTCAAAATGCAGAAGCAGGCATCTCTCCAAGCCCCTCGCAAGCTTCCTCTTTGACCCAGCAATCGGAGGCACCAACGCAGCCTCCGTCCACCACCAAGCAGGCTCCAACCAAAGCTGCGGCCATTGGTAACCCTTTCAAAATCCAGAAGATCAAGACCTCGGACATCAAGTCCTTCAAGGGCATCGTAGACAAGTCCGGAGATCAGGGGGAGAGTGGCAGTCTGCTGGACATCTCAGATCCCCTGGAGAGGCTGGAGATCATCTCGGACACGGAGGAAGGCACGGAGGAAAAGGAAGGACCAGAGTGCCCCTTGCCAGACTGGTTGAAGGAAGATGTGTATGTGACTGTGGGCACCAATAAGCATGGCACTGTGCGCTATGTAGGACCGACGGAGTTTGCTGAGGGCACCTGGGTCGGTGTGGAGCTGGATGTTCCAGCAGGTATGCAGCTTGGTCCTGGGGGTTTTACTGATGGGCACAGAACTAGTAGGGTTTTAACTGAACTTGAGGGTTGTGCTGAATATGTTTTATTTGATGTAACACATTGTTTTGTCGATTCTTATTTTAAGGATTCACATCAATTATATTACAATTATAGTTTATGACTATGACTATCTGACCTATACTGTATATGAAACACCTTAATAATATAATACGTGGATGATCTTGTTCTGTATGTCATTCTGTTGGTGTAATATTCATTGTTCCATCTATATATCATCTTCTTTGATATCATCCTTCCTACAGGGAAGAATGACGGCTCTGTGAATGGTCGACAATACTTCCAGTGCAACCCCGGCTACGGTGTGCTGGTGCGCCCAGACAGGGTCACCCGGGCAGAGGGCACGGCGAAGCGGAAGAGGAAGAAGCGCCACAGCACCAACCTCTCAACATCCACCATCAACCTCTCAGGCTCCAGTAACAACTTATCCCAGTCCACAGCCAACCTATCCATCTCCAGCACCAATTTGTCGGGTTCCAGTACCAGGCTTTCTGCCTCCAACACCAACCTGGCAGCTCTCACTGCCATGGCAAAGAGGGAAGGGGCTGGTGGAGCCCGTCGGGGTGAGAACAGAAAATCCTGGAACAGCTAATTAGAGAACTTTCTGGAATGACTCTGGAGTGGATTTTCTGGACTGCTGTGTGTGCCAATGAAATCTGGAATAACTAGAAGATGCACGTGTGTTTATGAAGCACTACATTGCCAATACTGTTAATTGGATCACCAGCAATTTCAAACCTCATAATCTCCATTATGTCCTAGATGAGTCAAAGGAAGCGCTAGCCAAATGCTTATCATTGCCAATTCTGTTTACCTTCATGATTAAACACCAAATAGGGATGGAGATTTGCTTTTAATCAAAATATGTATTTTATATTGTAATCTCTCAGAAGTGCCTTTAAGATTGCTGTCTGTCTGAAAACAGTCTCAGGAAGTGATGGCTAGTGAACTTTATTGAACATTGTGGGCCTTTGCAGTTAGACTTCTCTACTGATGCATTTTGTGGTATTCTTTTGGAATGACCAAATACATACCCACACCCTTCAGAATGTAAAATGTAAAAATCTAAATCTAAAGATCTACAGTCATCAATCAAGAATACATACATGTTTGCACAAGTACAAATACAAGTATTTTTTTTAATGATCAATATTTTGCATTGGGAAGAGTGGACCAGTATATTTTATATACATCATGGTGTCATGAATGTTATCTATGAATGGTGGTAGGTGTGTATGTGTGTGTGTGTGTGTGTTTGTACTAAAATAATATGACGGTTAAAATATTTGTGTGGATTTACATTGTTTTCTGTTTTTCAATGAATTGTAAAAAACATACTTTTGCCAGACTGGGTTTTATGTTTGTGTTTTAGTTATTGCAAGGTGTACGAATGACATTGAAATTGGCATGGAATGAAATCTGTGACGTCTAGCTGTTTTTCTGATTTAAAAATATTGCAATAAAGGTATCCAGCAGTTTATTTATTAAAACATGATGAGTGTTGTGTTTTTTAGAATTATTAGTGTTTTCCCTTGCTGATACATAATTTATATATTTATATATTCTCAATACTAGTATTTTCATACTAAGAAATGTATCTCTTTTATGATTTAATTTGCCCGTCACTGTTTAATAGGCTGTTCAAACAGAGTAAAGTCAAATATTTAGGAAACAAGCTTGTGTAAATCTCAAGATAAGGTAGAAACAGATGGACAACCAAGATACTTCAGAAGATATGACCGACAATGTTAAAAGAATGAAGGAGCCACCTCCCCGTATGTCAGGCTTCTGCTGTTGCTACTGAGGGTCCTGTCTGCCTGGAACTTCACAAGGGGATTCAGTGTTACCACTATCCGGATTTCAGCCACCTCATGGACAGCCAGGTGAAGCACATGGAGCTAATGAACTGGTTCTGCTCCAGATCAGGACCACATCAAGGCCAAAGCAGGATTAGGATAAGGTCCAGCTAGTTCCTTAGTGTTTTGTTTTCATGCTGACTCACACAGATTGAAGATTGAAAAACAATGTCAACGATGACTAACCTTCTCAGGCCTGTGGATTGGAGTGCTGTTCGCCTACATCTTGGGCATCAGCACGCAAACGGTTCTCGGAAGATACAAGTTCAAGAAAAACTAAAGGAAATGTAATGCACAAATAATTTTTGATTGAAAACAAATGCTGAAATGAAATGAAAACACATAATCAGAGCAACCGTAAAATCCTAGAAGGAACACATCGAACAACAGCAGAGATGTAAAAGTCCGGCTTCAGAAAGTAAAAGTCCTGCCATGTATTGGTTCTACCCGTGTGCTTAACTTCTCTGTGGTTCATGGCAGAAAAGCAAGGAGTGCCAGTAGACATGGTGGCAGCTATTGATCAGCCTGTTGAAATAGAAACCTGCATGCAGACAAACAATTGTGCAATAGTAGAATCATTGCACCATATTTGACACAACACTAAGCGAATCAAAGGGGAGTAATAGACAGCTTATCACACACATCTACCAGTCAGTGACTATCTGTGGAATTCTCCCAGGTCTTGGCTTGGCCTTCATAGCCATGCCTCTCCCTCACGTCAAGGCTGCTTGTTTTGTCTTTGCTGGGAATTGACACAGTGGTGAGCTTTCACAGAATATTCACAGAGTAGTAAAGCTTTTATACTCAAGGTGTTATCCTTCCAGTAGTAGTAGATCAGTGATCAGTGTAGATTGACACTGTTTTTTAAGTTAACCCTAAAAAACAGTGAGTTTTGGTTTGGCAACACCATCTTAACTGTTAAACATTAATGTCAGCTAATCTTTATCATAAATTAAATTCAGTAATATGGACAGGACAGGGAAATGTCACACACACACACACTCATATGCTATTATTTATTCTATGTTCACATGTTATACCCGCATTGCTGTATGTCTATTTTCTTTCTTTTGTTATTCTACTGTGTTATCTGTAACACTGGCTTTGGCAACACTGTATACAAACAGTCATGCTAATAAAGCTCCTTTGAATTTGAAATGTCTGATGTTTAACCAGAGTTTACAACCCACACACTGAGCAAGTCAGTCACCTGATCCCAAGTCTGCATTCCTTAGTTTGCAGGGGTGGAAACGATCATGACCTCACTGTCTGATCTCTTCACAGCAACCCTGTGCCAAAAAGGACCTGGTCCTCCTCATCACAGCCTTCCTACTCCAGTTGGCCATGCTTACCGAGGTTTGATGAGTATGGCTGTCTGGCTGTTTCCCACTTCATTCATAAAGCACTACAAAAAAACATCGGAGTTTGTAGATTATTCAATGTCAAGTCAAGCCAATCGGAATGTGGATTGTAATAATCCCCAATTCAAGAGCCAGAAGGAAATCAGACTAGCCCTATGACAAATCCTCCATTGCTAACACCACTGACCCTTACTGTCTATGCCACTGACCCACAAACCACCCGCTGGTTTTCACTCATTTTCCTCATGTCACTTTGACATTAAAGAGGTTTTTTTGTAAATTCTCGTCAAAAAAGCTGAATTATATGGACCATGATTCCCTTCATAAAGCAATAAAAGGGGAAAATATCCAGGGGGGGGATAGCCTGTATGTGCTCCAGCGTGCGATATGGCAGCAATAGCCAGTCAGCTCATAGTGGTTATTTTTGAGTCATTGGTCATTTCTTCTTAAAATAATTTAGTGTTTTGCTAATCACACCACCTTGTCAGGATCTGAGTGCTATTTGCAAAAGTAGTAGTCATATATTGCAACAGGAGCAGATCACATGTTATGTTGTGCCAAGGTTATGACAGGGAAAAGACCCTGTGGCTTCTTCAGCATATGTAGGAAATATCTGACACCTCTGCTGTCACTGGTAGGTGTGATACAGTGTGGGGCAGTTGAGGATGAAGGACTAGAATTGAACCCTTTCCTTAGATCGATTAATGCATATCCTGATTCTCTTGATGTATAAAACACAGATCTTTGTGGTTATAAGCAGAGCTGGACAGTAACGGAGTACATTTACTTGAGTACAGTACTTGAGTAAAATTTTGAGGGATCTGTACTGTACTCAAGTATCATTTTTGGGGAGTACTCATGACTTTACTCAAGTACATTTGAGATGCAAATATTGTACTCTTTACTCCACTACATTTCTATCCATAACCATGAGTACCCGTTACTTCTTCTAAAAAAAAGGAAAAAAGAAAAATCTCGGAAACCCTCAATTTGTTGTTTCTCTCTCAAACGTGATTGGATTGTGCAGGCGCCACTGATTGGGACAGCCTATCAGCAATCACCTTCAGCTTTCCGCCAAAGTCAACTCCATGGCAGATTTAGATAAGAGACGAAACCATGGATGAAACAATGGATGAAGACGCAGCTGGTCCATCCTGGGAATGTGCCAACCCGTGGCCCCACCTCGCCAGACAATTTCAATTTGCTGGACAATTTATTGATTGAGTTTTCGCTTCAAGTGTTTCAATTACAAAATAGTATTTTGTATTTGAAATACGTATTTTAAATACATGTATTAGAAATACTGCCCATCCCTGGCAACATGGTAAAAAGATTGAAATGACTTGATTTTACTTTCAATTCCTTTTACATTCTCCAAGGTATTAACATTAAAATTTTTCATAACTCCATGTAGGACGTTTCTGTACATAAATTTGAGAACTGTGGCAGTAGTAATGCAATATTTAGAAAATGTACTCTTGTACTCTTGATACTCAAGTACTTTTAAAAACAAGTACTTCAGTACTTTTACTTAAGTAGACATCTGACTGTTGTACTTTTACTTGTACTTGAGTAAAATTTAGCAAAGGGTGTCTGTACTTTTACTCAAGTAATGAAGCTGTGTACTCTGTCCGCCTCTGGTTATAAGATTTAGCCTAAGCCAGCCACATGATTCATATTACACACAGAGCCGTAGCAAATATCCAAAATATTTGTAATTTCCAGAATATATCCTTGATAGAATAATACATGTAGCCTACGAATCATTATAAAGTATACATATACCATGTGAAGATGTCAATTTTGGCATACATGTCTGTCCAAAGAGAACAGGGCTTAAAATCTTATTGTGATGCCTTGCAATAACACTGGCCAATTTAGGAAGTAGGGCTAAGGCTAAAGGTTAACGTGAGACAAAGCCTCAGAGTGACTGCCTGGCAGCTGTTGTGTTGTGAAGCAGGTGTTTAAACGCAGCGGCCAGGCCATGGCAATCCACATCCATTTGTTGCTGCTGAAAAACTACAAGGACATAATCCCTCAAATCCTTGTGTTACAGCACCGGTCACAACTCTGTTGCCCCGACAATGATCTTGCCTCAGAACAGATACAAGGCTTGGGGAGACACAAGTCATGAACTACAGGTGCTGGTCATGTAATAGAATATCATGAAAAAGTTGATTTATTTCAGTAATTCCATTCAAAAAGTGAAACTTGTATAATACATTCATTCCACACAGACTGATATATTTCAAGTGTTTATTTCTTTTAATTTTGATGATTATAACCAGTGTTGGGAGGGTTACTTTCAAAACGTATTCCGTTACAGAATACAGAATACATTCCCAAAAATGTAATTTGTAACGTATTCCGTTACGTTACTCAATCTGAGTAACGTATTCTGAATACTTAGATTACTTCCGCATTGAATTGCCTTTTATAAGTGTAGGAATGCGGCCATCAAATCCTGCTTAGGCCTACTAAACAGGCCTATTCTGGTGTGTTTGTCTGTTCCAAATGGCTGAAGTGTTAGGCCCACATAGCTACCTGATACAACTTTAAAATAGCAAGGTGACCACTAAAACTACAGCAGGCGACTAGGCTAATTAAAACAAACAAAATAAATAGGCTACTTTAAGGGCGTAGCCAGAAATTATAATTAAGATGTGCCGGTGGCATCAACCCAGTACAAGTGAGGGGCGCATATGACAGGTGGAACGCAAATGACCTGTAAATGTAAACACTATAGGCTACTGTATATCAGGGCTCTCAAAATGAACGTGATCGCATAATGACAATCAAAAACCGCAAGTTAATATGCTAGGCTTACTCGCAAGAATAATTATTCAGAGGCTGCACCATATAATTCTTTTTAAAACGTAAATGTAGATCTAATTAGAAAAAAAATAATCCATAAATCTATTTTAAGTTAGAATAAAAAACTTAGAATGCAGTTCCTATTTTAGAGATTGGTTTTATTGTAGGCCTAGGTCTAAATCAACACGTGAACTAGGCTTTATTTATTGATTAGCAAACTGTGTAACCGATTGGCCGAAGTAGCTTGAGCTGTTAATACTTGGGAAAATATCCTTTGAACAGACATCAGGAACCACGATCAGTGAGGAACAGGAGTTACCTCCACTTACTTTAGGCTACTCCTAATTTGCTGTGCAGTCATTTCAGGGTCTCCGATGACGCGTCCATAATGCGTGCTGACTGCGTTTTGATGCTAGTGCAAGACGGCGGGGCTTGGATTTAAACATGTAAACAATTTCATCATAGATTGCTTTCAGGAGCTTCTGGGAAATGGAGTTGCCTTAATTTATTTAGAGAGTGAATAAACTTATGAAACAGAGAAGTATCGTCATGTAATCCATTGATTTCAACAATGTAACTGTATTCTAAATACCAACTATTTAACTTGTAACTGTATCGGAATACAGTTACTCATAATTTGTATTCTGAATACGTAACGCCGGTACATGTATTCCGTTACTCCCCAACACTGATTATAACTGACAACTAATGAAAACCCCAAATTCAGTATCTCAGAAAATTAGAATATTGTGAAAAGGTTCAATATTGAAGACACCTGGTACCACACTCTAATCAGCTAATTAACTCAAAAACCTGCAAAGGCCTTTAAATGTTCTCTCAGTCTAGTTCTGTAGGCTACACAATCATGGGGAAGACTGCTGACTTGACAGTTGTCCAAAAGACGACCTGACACCTTGCACAAGGAGGGCAAGACACATAAGGTCATTGCTAAAGAGGTTGGCTGTTCACAGAGCTCTGTGTCCAAGCACATTAAGAGAGGCGAAGGGAAGGAAAAGATGTGGTAGAAAAAAGTGTACAAGCAATAGGGATAACCGTACCCTGGAGAGGATTGTGAAACAAAACCCATTCAAAAATGTGGGGGAGATTCACAAAGAGTGGACTGCAGCTGGAGTCAGACATATGCAAGACATGGATTTCAGCTGTTGCATTCTTTGTGTCAAGCCACTCTTGAACAAAAGACAGCATCAGAAGCGTCTCGCCTGGGCTAAAGACAAAAAGGACTGGACTTCTGAGTGGTCCAACATTATGTTTTCTAATTAAAGTAAATTTTGTATTTCCTTTGGAAATCAAGGTCCCAGAGTCTGGAGGAAGAGAGGAGAGGCACAGAATCCATGTTGCTTGAAGTCCAGTGTAAAGTTTCCAGTCAGTGATGGTGTGGGGTGCCATGTCATCTGCTGGTGTTGGTCCACTGTGTTTTCTGAGGTCCAGGGTCAACGCAGCCGTCTACCAGGAAGTTTTAGAGCACTTCATGCTTGCTGCTGACCAACTTTATGGAGATGCAGATTTCATTTTCCAACAGGACTTGGCACCTGCACACAGTGCCAAAGCTACCAGTACCTGGTTTAAGGACCATGGTATCCCTGTTCTTAATTGGCCAGCAAACTCGCTTGACCCTTTCTAGCGTATTGTGAAGAGGAAGGTGCGATATGCCAGGCCCAACAATGCAGAAGAGCTGAAGGCCACCATCAGAGCAACCTGGGCTCTCATAACACCTGAGCAGTGCCAGACTGATCGACTCCATGCCACACCGCATTGCTGCAGTAATTCAGGCAGGAGCCCTAAGTATTGAGTGCTGTACATGCTCATGCTTTTCATGTTCATACTTTTCAGTTGGCCATTTCTAAAAATCCTTTTTTGTATTGGTCTTAATATTCTAATTTTGAGATACTGAATTTGGGACTGTTATAATCTAAATTAAAAAATGTAACATTTGAAATGTCACTGTGTAATGAATACAATATACATGTTTCACTTTTGAATGGAATTACTGACAAATCAACTTTGATATTCTAATTACATGACCAGCACTTGTATAATTGGGATGGGCAAGACTTACAGTAGAATTGCTACCCCATTTCAGTTGTGACTGACATCCAGGTTCATTGTAAATATTTCATATTAAGAAACATGAGTAAAGCTGGTCTTGCTTCATTTGTTCACATGCTTCATCAAGTCCACTGCCATTGAAATGAATAAAAAGGTTACAGGAACACTACACCCTTTTTTAACAAATATATTTTACATGTAGCCTATATGGTTTTATATTGTAAATTAAAATGTTGTTTCAATATTAGTCATAGGTGAACATCCAATATGCAGGAGCACATGCATTTGTCAAACCATTAATATTACAATGACCCAAATTTGTTCTCAAATCACTACATTTCATCCCTTCCCCCTTATTTTTGAAGTCTGCAAATTGAACAAATGCAAGGATGGGACAAGGCAGGCACATTTCATTTCCAGTATAACTTTTTAATTTCTGCAAAAATCAAAATGTCAGACTGATACAGACAGGTCTGGACTTGGGCAGAGGAACCTGCAGCCCACCCTCCATGCAGCGTGCACATCACACATGAGCAGTAGAGCCAGCCTTTCTCTCCCCCAAACACCCCCCTCTGCTTTACAGTCAAATGGAATGTTCCAAAATCCCCTGCCATTATGACAGTGCCCTAAACTTCAAAAACTCAGTGCAACAGGGTACTTAAATTTGGGAGGCCCGGGTGACACACCTTCTCATACAACAATCATAGCCACACTCTACTGGCATCCCTCACAATAAAACTAAAGCTCAGGAACGAGCCATGTTGATTCACTGTACAGCGTAAATGGACAATTTTTTAAAGTGTTTTTTTTCCTTTAACCATTGTAAGGACATCGACCAGGCTCTCCACACGAGGGACGAAAATGACCAATAAGATACAGTTGGAAGAAAATGTGAGGTTAATCAAAGATGGAGCTCGTTTTGGGTAGGTTGGGTGGAGGGTTTAGTCAACCTCCTCCATGCGACTGGCATCGTCGTCACCCTCAAGGGGTGGGATCTCGTCTGTGGTGGGGGCTGCGGAGGCTGGCTCTTCTGTGGCAACGTCGTCATCATCAATACCTGTGTGGAGAAAGAACAACGTCAGGTCCTGTGAGGTAGCGTTTCCCCATCAGTTAAACAAGTACATCTGCACACACAGGCAAATTTACATTACTCAACGTGCTTTACAGATGTCTGAAGCCAAGTATCAACAAACACTCAAACAAATCCTAATTGCTCATGACATTTTCTGTTCCTGCACAAGGTCATCACATGCCCTCAACCAGACTGACTAGAGCAACGGTCATGTGATAAACCCAACAGAGTCTTGTGACCAAGCTGCTTTCAAATATACAGGTTTCACCTTCACCTCTTCATCTACAAAACTAAACATAGCCATAATTGATAGTTTATGGGAGGTGGTCAATAAGGGCTGCGTACCCAGGCCGAGCTTGATCATCCTGTAGATGCGGTTGGAGTGCGTCTGGGGGTCATCCAGGGTGAAGCCTGAGGACAGAAGTGAGGTCTCGAAGAGGAGGATGACCAGGTCCTTCACCGCCTTGTCGTTCTTATCAGCCTCGGCCTTCTGCCTGAGCGTCTCGACGATGGGGTGGTCGGGGTTGATCTCCAGGTGCTTCTTGGCGGCCATGTAGCCCATGGTGGAGTTGTCCCTCAGAGCCTGGGCCTTCATGATCCTCTCCATGTTGGCCGTCCAGCCGTACGTGCTGGTGACGATACAGCAGGGCGAGGACACCAGGCGGTTGGAAACTGTAACCTAGGAGACAAAAAGGGGAAGGTTGTTGCTAGGGATCCAACCTCACATGGGAAACTGGGAGATCCAACCACACCAATACATCCCCTTGGAACCAGGGTTGGAATATCTGCTTTACATCAATGTTTGAAAAACTCAAGCTGTTACGTCATGCAGGAATACGGTTAGGTTTAAAATTACACAACTTCTAACACCACTCAACAAGCAAAAAAAATCCAAGCAACTGATTTTCGAACAAGAGATGTGTTAGGTCAAACACAAGCAGCAGAGTTAAGTCACACATCATCGTCACCATGACTACAACAAAACTGGAGATCTTCATTCTGATGCCAAGTATTAACACTGTCCAAGGTGCAAGGGAAAACAAACTAAACACAAATAAACCTAGCATTTGAACTCACCAAAAGAATAGGTCTAAAATCAATTATGGAACCTGTTCATGGTCGGAGAGGAAACAGTCATATATCGGTGCGACACACAAATAGTTTTCAAACGGTCTGACTTCCATACCCACTGAGTCTTCAATAATCAATCACATTTTCACAGTAAGTTATAGAATATTAGTCACCTTCTCCACTTTCTTGTCTAGGATGTCCTTCATGAGTTTGCAGAGGTTCTCAAACCTGGCCTTGTCCTCCTCCATTTTCTTCTTCTCCTCCTCATCCTCTGGCAGCTCCAGGCCCTCCTTGGTGACTGACACCAGGGTCTTGCCATCAAACTCCTTCAGCTGCTGGACGCAATACTCGTCGATGGGCTCGGTCATGTAGATCACCTCAAAGCCACGCTTGCGTACGCGCTCCACAAAGGCAGAGTTGGCAACCTGATCCTTGCTCTCACCTAAACAGAAGGCAAGAGAGGTTACGGTAAAGGTGAAAATCTCAGCTGCTTACAGATATTTGAATTGACTTGAATTTCCCCTGGGGATCAATAAAGTATCAATCTATCTATCTGATAAGATGTAGATAACCTAATTTATTTGTCAATATAAAGTTGGGTCCTCACACTCAAATTAGCCACTCTAGGAGCAGGTTTTGCAGGAGGGAAAAGAAGCGAAACGTTTATGGGTTGCTTTAACCTAAAGCCATCAGGAAGTGTAATCCGCTTTTAAGTTGTGAGGAGGGATGCTGAAGCCCAGTCACGGTGGAGAGCAGATGGAATTCTCTACCAAAGTAAATGATTCCCAGTACAGCACTCAACAGCTGGAGGGAGAGGGTCTTTGGCGGGATCTCTAAATTTCAAGATGACTGGGAATTCCCCAGAAGGAGTTCTTACCAGTGATGTAGTAGATGGATTTCTGGTTCTCCTTCATGCGGGTCACGTACTCCGACAGGGAGGTAGTCTCGTCGCCTGACTGGGAGCTGTGGTACCGCAGCAGCTCAGAGAGCCTCTTGCGATTCTGAGAGTCCTCATGGATACCAAGCTGCAAATGCAAAAAGACAATACATCATGAAAAAGCCCATGGGGGGTGGGTTAATGCAATAGCACCTAGGTATAATTTGTAGCAGACACATCTTCAGAGTTGGACATCCAAGCCAAACTCATTTACTGTCAGGCCAATGCACCGTGCCAACACAGAGCCTCTGGTCTCAAGAAAAACTAGTCAGTAACTACACTGAAATTATGCTGTCCACTACATGAACCATGTACAAACTTGAGTACAGTATTATTTGCAAATATAGCTTTGGGTTCTAAAATAAATTTCCCCCAGTGCAGCCAACGTATGTAATGGAGCACCTCACTTGCACACAAGGGATACAGCAGAGGACAGCTCTGGTTACAGAGAAAGAGGGGAGGGAGAACTCTACACAAGCACAGCGCCATTATGTCTAGCATCAATCAGTCCATGATGGAGAGTTACAGAAAAGGGTGTGGCTGAGCAAGATGGGAAAGGCCATCAGGAAGTGTAATCCGCTTTTAAGTTGTGAGGAGGGATGCTGAAGCCCAGTCACGGTGGAGAGCAGATGGAATTCTCTACCAAAGTAAATGATTCCCAGTACAGCACTCAACAGCTGGAGGGAGAGGGTCTTTGGCGTGATGTTTAATGGTCTTCAACATGCAGTACTGTGGACTATGTATTGTATAAACTGAAATTACGTCAAGTGATGGCATTAGGACTAGGACGTTGGGATTGGCTGATAAATCTACGCCAAGAACAAAAACATAAATCAATGGGAAATTTGGAAAGTGACAAGAAACTAGAATGAATGAATTACCTTCATGTTCTTGGAGAACTGCTCGTAGAACTTCTTGTAGTTCTCCTTGTCCTCAGCCATTTCGGTGAAGAGCTCAAGGCACTTCTTGACCAGGTTCTTGCGGATGACCTTGAGAATCTTGCTCTGCTGAAGCATCTCTCTGGAGATGTTCAGGGGCAGGTCCTCAGAGTCCACCACACCACGGATGAAGTCTGGAGGGAGAGGGGGTTTAGAGATTAACCACACATTCATACAATAAAAAAACCCCCATGAACAATCAGCTTTCAAATGTAAAAATCAATACAATTTCAGCTTTTTCAAGAACAGTAAAAAAGATTTAGACAGCCTTATGTTCATCCAATCCTGCAGTAAACTTACTCAGGTACTCTGGGATGAGTTCCTCGCAGTTGTCCATGATGAAGACCCTGCGGACGTACAGCTTGATGTTATTCTTCTTCTTCTTGTTCTCAAAAAGGTCAAAGGGTGCACGGCGGGGGATGAAGAGCAGGGCGCGGAACTCCAGCTGACCCTCCACAGAGAAGTGCTGTAGAGCAGACCCAAGACACCATCAAACAAACTGCACTAACAATCTGATGCCACATGCAAACACCCATGTTCGTGAAGCGCTGACTTTAAACTGATGCACAAAGATGTCTGAAGAGCACTGTTCTGTCTAATGTTATTCCAGTGCCACTAATTTTTCCGAAATTATTGTGATCAGAATATTTACTATGACCCAAGTCGTTGGTATTGTCAAATCTGAAATGGGCATTAAAAGTCTTTCCCAGAGTGAAAAGTAAGGCGTGCGAATATAAGGAGTGTTACCTTCACAGCCAAATGATCTTCCCAGTCGTTAGTCAAGCTCTTGTAGAACTCGCCGTACTCCTCGGTGGTGATGTCATCTGGGTTACGGGTCCAGAGGGGCTTGGTCTTGTTCAGCTCCTCCTGGTCGATGTACTTCTCCTTGATCTTCTTCTTCTTCTTCTTCTTGTCCTTGTCCTTATCATCCTCATCCTCGTCCGAACCCACATCCTCGATCTTGGGCTTGTCCTCAGCTTCCTCTTTCTCCTCCTCTTTGTCGGCCTTCTCCTCCTCTGCTTCGTCGTCGCTGATCTCCTTGTCACGCTCCTTCTCAACCTGCAAGTGAAATTATGTTTAATGTCAATTACTCCCTAAAATTGAGCAAAATAACCAATATAGCCAAAGAGCTTCTACAATTATCAAAAGTAACGAGTTGCAGAAATGTCTCTTAGCAACATTCAGGACTCGCCACTTTAAAGTCCTATCAAGTGGTGTCAGCTGCTTTTAAGTTGTGAGGAGGGATGCTGAAGCCCAGTCACGGTGGAGAGCAGATGGAATTCTCTACCAAAGTAAATGATTCCCAGTACAGCACTCAACAGCTGGAGGGAGAGGGTCTTTGGTGTGATCGCCACTGGCCTTCAACATGGCTGCTAGGACTATGTATTATAGAAGCTGGCAATCTCATCAAGTTCTGGATTTTTTTTTGTCATCTGCTACTTACAAAGAGGGTGATTGGGTAGCCGATGAACTGAGAGTGCTTCTTGACAATCTCCTTCACCCTCTTCTCCTCAATGTACTCAGTCTGGTCATCCTTCAGGTGAAGAATGATCTTGGTGCCACGGCCCATGGGCTCACCTGTTTCAACATAGTCCAATACCATAGACAATTACTATGTGTGGTTTCAAAAGTCGTGTATAAACAAGTTAACTCAGCACTCTACTTGACTACATCAGAAGCCAACTGCTTTCCATTCAGCTAGTGTTTCTTTTACAGTTAGGAGACAAACATTGCATCTGGACCATGTTAAACAATAAAGGCTATTAAAATACTATGGTAGTACCAGTGACATAGCCCATTCCATGGTCACACATTTATATTCATCTCGAAGTGTTAGCACTCACCGGGATCAACCTTGACTGTGAAGGAGCCACCAGCAGAGGACTCCCAGACATACTGCTCATCATCATTGTGTTTGGTGATGACAGTCACCTTCTCTGCCACCAGGTAGGCGGAGTAGAAACCTACACCGAACTGCCCAATCATAGAGATATCTGCACCAGCCTGGGAGAACAAAGGAATGGGTTAGAGGGAGTCTTGCCAACAATGAAAGCCAGTCCTAAAGTACATGTTCTGTAGAAAGCTTTGACTGGAACAGTGAGACATTGATCATAGCCCTCTTGATCAACTTTCATATGTTGAGTCAGCACTAACAGAAAGACCTCAACTAGAAACTCAGATTGACGCTGTATGGCCACCTTCACTTAGGGTAAAAGACACTCAAGTGCTTTGGATTATACCTGCAGAGCCTCCATGAAGGCCTTTGTTCCCGACTTGGCAATAGTACCCAGGTTGTTAATTAGATCAGCTTTGGTCATGCCAATTCCAGTGTCAATAAGGGTAAGGGTGCGTTCATGTTTGTTGGGGATGACTTCAATCTTCAGGTCCTTCCCACTGTCCAGTTTGGTGGGCTCTGTCAAACTTTCATATCTGATTTTGTCAAGAGCCTGGAAAAATAAAAAAAATGGAGATATGAGACATTTGCTGAACAGTACAGCTTAACTAAGTCAAACACATTCTATCAACATTGTGACTAAGAATACTTACATCAGAGGCATTGGAGATGAGCTCCCTGAGGAAGATCTCCTTGTTGGAGTAGAAAGTGTTGATAATCAGGGACATCAGCTGAGCGATCTCTGCCTGAAAGGCAAAGGTCTCAGCCTCCTCCTCTTGGCGCATTTCTTCAGGCATCTAAGGTTTTGATAGGGAAGAACAAAGTCATTAAAATGCTTTCAAAAAAACCACTTACTGACAACAGATTACACCAATAAATTACTAAATCCACATATTATCTAAAACTGGAAAAAATATTTGAACCAACTTTACAGCATGTTAAATTTAATGTCTCAGACTTCCCATTCATTGGGCCATATCAACAGCTTTAGGACAACTAGTATTTCAGGACCCTTCCATACATGCGCTCACTGAATATGCTACGAGTGAGAACTATGATGCGCGTTCATTTGTTCAAGTTTGCTGAGTAACGTTAGATATAAAGGTCATTGTATATTTAAACTAAAAAAGGCACGGCGTGCTTGATGCTTATGTAGAAGTGAACTTTCGATTTCATTCATCACCCACGCTCGTCTTTCATTTCCTTGTTAACCTACAGCCGGATGTTACCGTCCCGGAGAACAACATGGCGACATCCACAGAGCACACAATGGGAGCCGCACGTGTCCGACGACGCGGTAGCTAGTTAACATTAGTTTACTGGCTAAATTGAACGGACCATTTAGTCAGTCTGTGATGGAGATACTTTTATGATTTTATTATCATAAATCTGACATCACTGACGACCAGTTAACGTTAGTTTGCTATAAGGGCCAATCCATATTACCGGCACGGGCAACCAAAATGGATGCGATCCACACAGAGCAAAATGAAACCGCTTGGCACATTCACCTAAGCACGGTTAACGTGAATGTCAGGAGTTATGAACCAAACCAAGTCAACGCCATTAGTTCCCCACCACAAATAAATTCAAAGTGTGTAGTTTACATCTGACCAATGCAGAGCATTTGACAATTTCAACATTACACCACTGACTAGGCTAAATTCAACTCCCATTTTTTATTTTTTTTTACAAACGATGGCGACTATGCTAGCTAGCTGGATAGCATAACGACACTGCCAGGGAAGCACAATTAACGTGACTCTTAGGCAAACACAGGGGGGAAATAGTATAAGGTTAAATATGTTATTCGCGGTAAAATACTTCACATTGATGTTACGTTTCTTATTCAAAGGTCAAGGTAGACAACTCACATTAACGTACAACACGATGTCATGAGGTAACGTTAACAGTTAACGTTGGTGTCAAACAAACGCAAGCCATCGCACCTGCTCACAATGGGTTATCCGACTCTGTCAATTTCTAACGATATCCATGCACTCAGATGTCCCTTCAAATATTATTTAAAACAAGATAGATAGGACCAACACCCAGTAATCCATTGTGATCAAATGGATCACTGAAGAAATTGGCTAACATTAGATTATTGGAGGTTTACGTTAGAACGACCCACCCTGTGGACGCACAAGTTAACGTTAACGTTAGCCAGCCGTGAGGTAATGTATGCCGGTTGAGTTCAAACTACATAGCAAAAAATAAAGATGACACCCATTCTGTATAGTTCTTGAACATACCTTGGTTAATTTTGTTGACAATTCTTGAATAAATGCGACCAATTCTATATGTCCCCCTCCGCACTCTGACGCAGGGAAATAGAAAGGGAAGTCGTTTTAAAAGACCAATGTCTATATAGCCTCAGTGTTTGAAAGTGCGGGCGTATTCATCCGCGGCTCTTAAGCATCCCCTTTGCGACACAGACAGAAAGTACTGCAGCAGTTGCATCAAGGGCTGCATTCATAGAATAAGATCATATTGCACTCTCAAACAAAAACAAATAAACGTACTACACTAACTATTTTGCGTTTATAACTAAACTATGTTATATCAACTGTTTTCATTATATGTACTTCCTTAATTAAGGGTAGTCTCAAATGACTTTTGTGCAGTTATGACTCACATTTGAACATATGATAAATGGACGCTATAAGCTTGACAATGGAAATGTATTTGTCAAATTATCTCAAATATTGTGATTGCTTATTGCATCTCTAAACTGAACTAATGTATGAACGTTACAATATGTACATGTCAAGCGTTTGATTAGGGAAAGAGTGATCTTTTCATCGAGTATTTTCGAAAACTTTTATTTTATGTGTATACACGTGGAACCATAACGCATTGTGTAAACAATTAAAACGAGGAAAACGATTTAGAATCATCACTAACTTCATTTAGGAAAGGAACTTTTTCATCTCTCGGAAGATTATCATCCAGTTAGAGCGGGTGTGCTTTGATTTTTTCCAGCACTTTCCATCGAAACCCCGCCCATGGCTGTGACGCCACATGTCTGTCAAATGCCGTTTTCGCGGCAACAGATGCTTCGCCGGTAAAAGTTACAGCATGAACTCCGCGCGAACGTTGATTGGCATGGTAACTCTTTAACATTAACTTTTTGAGAACGGCATGCCTCAAGGTCGTTCAAATAAACAACGATCACGCACTTTGAAGAACTAACATGTGCCAAAGAAGTGCATCATTTGCGGGGACATGCAAAGGAGTCACGAAATTTGTACATTTTAGCTACATTTGCAGTATTGGACACTAGAAAGAGAAGTAAACGTGTTGATAGTTGATAACTGTTCTGGCGCGTTCTGTTAATGTTAAGGTTACATAATAGTGGGATGTATGGAAACATACGAACTTTCAAGTGAAATTATTAGCAATTAAAAAAAAAAAAACTCTTTATGCTCACTCTTTAAATTCTGCCCAAATAGAACGACCGCTGTCACATCTCTATTCACACTTTTTCTCCCAAAATTGCTGTCAGCCCTTTAAATTAAAATGATTTGCGTCAAGTACAGAACGACTTTAATGTGTGGTTGAATCAGCAAAAGGGGTTGAGCCCGTCTGGTTGAATGCAAAGTCATTTTATTGTAACTTTCCCACATTGCATTGCGCTAGTCACGTGACAAATGTCCTGCTAGAGTCAAGCTGGCAATATCCGGTAACGCAATTTCGTAATAACTGTGACAAAAATATATTTTCATCTGGTCTGGGTGAGTTTTCATTTCTGCTATGTTTTTGTTATTGTTTAAGATGTTGGTGTGTAATCACCGAGTAACTGCTTACATAGCTAACCCAGGTTTACTACACAAACAATATGTCTCATAGCTAACGTTAGCTATCAGGTGGGAGCTAGTTGTAGCACTAGAGCTAACAGAGAACAACCAGGAAACGTCAGAGCTAATAAGCCCATTAGCTATGCTAGCTACTTTTGGAGTAGTCCAGATGAAATAACTTTACTTCTTCTGTTGTTCTAAAACAGATTTTGCTGTTCTAATGTAGAACATCACTCGTCAGGTGGTTAATTTTCATACATTAATTGTCTAGATAACTAGTTACACCCTGTTAAATAACCCATGTAGCATGCTGGCTAATTCGGCATTGATAGCTAGCTAGTTTAGCAAAGCATGTGTCCTTAGGGCTTCGGTAACTACCTAGCGATAGCTAGTTAATGGGTCATGTGAGCCCACGCAAAGTGTCCTGCGGGTGGTCGCATAAGTTGCACTGCGCAAACCTAATGTCGTTTTCAGATGTGAGCGCAATTTATATGATATGCAGATATATTAAGAAGTTAACAGATAGAGTGAAGATTGACTATCGGAATCCATGCGTAACCTTTGTGTGCAAAAGTCTGACCTGAGCTATTAACTTAAATGCTAGTTTTAAAACCGAAGAAGTCATCAGAAACGTGCGTTAACGTTACTCACTGTGTATTAGCAACATGTATTTAGAAAACCTAGATTTGGTCACAGTTACGTTGGGGTTTAATTATTTTTTTCCAATATTTAATGATTAACAAATAAATGTTGACATTGGATCACACATCGTTTAGGCCACAACCTTCCACACAGCGAAATAAATATGACTATTATACTGAGCTTTGTTATTGTTTAGCCTCTTGTATGATGTCGGTGGAACTGTGCCGTAAGCTTAAGATAATTGTGTAAAATAAGCATGTATTAAATACATGCTTATTTACAAACACTGTTTTTAAACACTGTTGTCCTAATAGTATACAAACATGACCATGTAGGCTACTCTTTGACATAAATGTCAGGTAACTGGTATTTGTTTACCTTGTAAGTACGTCTGACAGGTCTTAAAGGTTAACACACATTTTCTTCAGATCTAAATAGCTTCATTTTATGATTATCATTTAGACTTAGCTCTGCAGAGATGTTTGTCTTGCTTTCATCTGTTGATACAAGGCTGTGAGGATATTCAATAAAGCAATCAGTCAGATTTGATTTATATAGCGCCTTTCATACAAGAGTAAGACAAGTCATAAATGCAAAAGTGTACTAGCAACAGGAGAACAATAAGTGAGAATTGGGGGCATGGTTTTGATGTGGGGATGAAGAAGAGAAGAGTATTTCAATGTTTGTGTGTTGACTTGTTGGCTTATGTGCTGTCTTATATTTGTCTGTCAGGTGTGGACCTTCCTTCCAACATGTCCTTCCCCCCACACCTCAATCGGCCCCAAATCGGCATTCCCCCTCTGCCCCCTGGCATTCCACCGCCACAGTTTGCAGGGTTCCCTCCAGCTGGGCCCCCTGGTAAGGCATGATTTAGAGAGGTTTTGCACCTTTGTGAGTCTTTCTATTGTCCAGCACCCACTATCACACCTTTCACACATGGAGGCCTTTTGCATACAGTAAAACAAATGGTTTGTCAAGTTTCAATTACAAGCAGTAAGTTGCCGTCTAGTTTAAGTAAACAGAATGTTTCAATGAATGGGTGTTTTTATTTTCCCATAAATGAAGACAATTGCTATAGTATAGACTATTGCCATTCCAGTGTGATACCACAGTATTTTATGTGTAGAGTTCTCTGTTCCATGCATGATGCATTGCATTTGGTCAATGTGTCTACCTCTAATTTCAGACCTTAGTGTTCTGCAGCTCCTGCCTCTGTTCCTTTGCCTTTAAACTTGTAACTCTCCCCTTTTCTCCTTTCTTACATTTTAAAGAATCATATTGCCTTGCCGTCAACCTGCAGATAAGGTTAAATAAGGTAGATAAGGTTTGACACTTGAACGATGATGGTTTTCACCTTCTGCCATGATCTTGTTTTGCAGTGACCCCAATGATACCGGTGCACATGGGCATCATGACACAAACCCCTACAGTAAGTTTCCTGCCATTGAAGAGAGTGGCTTATTTTGGGGGATTCCCAGTGATAATTCAAAGTAGATAGTGGAGCTGATATGATTTATGAATTCCACAAGCGTAATCAGCAGTGAAATTAAACTTAAGTTGGTGCATTTAACTCCAAGTCATGTTGGAAGTGCAGCAAACACATCTTTCTAGTAAACAAAGGTGCGGCAGTTTACTCAATTCCAAAGAACACGTTCCTGGGTTTTTGGTGATTCAGACGTCAATGGGATTCTTTCCAGACAGACCTGCAGAGCAAATTTAAATTTGCTAACATGTTTGTC
Organism: Alosa pseudoharengus; assembly: GCF_046254945.1. NCBI lineage: Eukaryota > Metazoa > Chordata > Actinopteri > Clupeiformes > Clupeidae > Alosa > Alosa pseudoharengus. Next base: position 12,426,640 of record NW_027468859.1, read on the forward strand.
TAGGTTCACCCAGGCTTGGTTTACCGTGTAACAAGGCATGGTTTGCAATGTATGCTAGAACTTGAACAGTGGAAAAGAAAACTGTGCTGAGTCATGCAATGTTCCAGGGATGCTAGCACTCTACCCATACCCACACTACATACTTGTATGGAAGGACTAGAAGAGAACAACATACAGTAATAATCAGCCTTGAAAAGATTCACTACAGTAAAACCCTACAGTCCTAAACAAAATTAATGTTTTGATAACTGCTAGTTGTAATTCTTGTAATTCTTGGGCATGTTCAAGAGCACCATTTTGGCTGTTTTTCACGCCAGGAGAATCATTACTGCCCAGTGCCCGTGGACTTAATATTGAGTGTTTATGTTTATGTTGCCGTCTATATGTCTGTGTGAAGCACTTTGAGTGACCATTGCTCTAGAATGTGCTGTACAAATAAATACTTACTTACTAAACAGGTGCTGGTGCCCACCTCGGTTTCTGTGGTCAGTAAGCCTCCTGTTCCCAAGAAGGACCTGCCCTTGCCGCGCCCAAAAGAGCCAGAGGAGATGGGCGGCCCCACCACCACTGTGTTTGTGGGAAACATCTCGGAGAGGGCTTCCGATATGCTCATCCGACAGCTCCTCTCAGTGAGTCACTCAATCAGTGCTTTTAGTCCTTTTAAATAAATGCAGACATGGTGGAGCAGTAGTAACGTCAAATGAATTATGTCATTGCTAAATAGACACTGTGTGCCATACAATATATAACTTTTCACCGTAAGCATCAAGTACATGTAAAAAGATTTGACATCTGGGAAGATCAAGTGCATGTAAGGTCTCACCCTTTTCCCTCTCCACCCCTCCAGAAATGTGGCCTGGTCCTCAGCTGGAAACGGGTACAAGGAGCCTCTGGGAAACTTCAAGGTAAGAACAGCAAACCAGAGACCTCTGTCAGTTTCCATTGATGAGAAGTATATCGGATTTAAAGGCTGCCGTTCTTCATTCCCACTGCTCCTTGTATCATAGCAACCATCACAGAAGGTGCAGAAGAATTGCAGGGAGTGTTGAATTACAGAATACAGCATGCGGTTCAAATCCTTAAATTCACAGACGTGTCTTGGCTTTATTTTTTAGGGAAAAACATCACTTAAAATGTCACAAAAACATATTTAGAAAAGATCTCTGGGTCTGTGATCTGTGGGTTCAGACATTACGCACAAGAAAAACAAACATTTCATCCTCTTGTATGAATGGAACGATAAGATTAATATGGCTGGTGTCTAAGTACAGGGGGTTTATATGTTACAACAGCGATGGAAGTTATGTTTTAACCCAGTCATGTTGCAGTGTTAAACCAGTCTGGCCTTGGGTCCTTAATTTCCCATTGTCATTAAGTTGTGACCACATTTGAGTGGATTATTACATCCTTAAAATTACTGTAAAATATAAATATAAACACAGGGCCCACTTTTATCCCTGTTTTAATACCACATTAGCTTAAGTCTGACAAATGTAAATGCTCTTTTTACCACAGTATTGAGTTATTTGCTTCACCTTTTGTCCAACTTTCATTCATACTTCATGTTACATTACATCAAACTAGCATGTTTTAAGTCTAAAAACAATGACATACATGTTACACTCCCACACGCAAAAAGCTGCAAATAAAATGGCTGATTTCAATCACATGCTAACCGCAAACCACAATAAAATACATTTGCAGCAGTGTAATAATAACTACAGCAATTATCACAATTGTTGACTTTTCTACTTTTGGCTGTTTCAGCTTTTGGCTTCTGTGAGTATAAGGAGCCGGAGTCCACACTCCGGGCCCTACGACTCCTGCATGACCTGCAGATTGGAGACAAGAAGTTGCTGGTAAAGGTGGACGCCAAGACCAAAGCTCAGCTGGACGAGTTTAAGGCCAAGAAGAAGAGCACCAATGGGGTGAGTAGCGTAGATTGACTGAAACCAGCATCTTGGACCTTCTGAAAATCTAAAAAGTCAAAACATGAAAATGCTATGTATAACAGAATCAAGTGGAGACGAATGGTTGTTAAATACTCCCAGACATGACTAAAGGTGCTGAGTTGGCTATATGGACTGAATTCACTGCAAAAATGGCCCTCCACATATGAGAGATTATGACATCCGAGCATACTTGTACTTAAAACAAGCAAATTTGGCCGCAGTGCATCAAGCACATTTGTCTTAATAAGACATCTTTAAATAAGACCGGCTGCCCATTAGATTAAGTCAAAATGATCTTACTGAGAAAGCGTTAGGTAAGTCTCTTTATATTAAAAGCAATACCAACTAGAAGGACCACTTAACCAATAAAAAAGAAACGCACGGACCACCTTATCTAAAAAAAAAAAGATCAGACCTACTACAACAGTATATTAGCCTACACAAGGCCTACTCACTGAACCAACTTGCTTATTGTCTAGACCTACTTCAACAGTATATTAGCCTACACAAGGCCTACTCACTGAACCACCTTGCTTATTGTCTTTGCACTTTGCTTACTGTATTGTGTCAGAGGAGTCCTATTTAAACTGGCATATCTTACATAGACAGTGTTGCAGAACTGTTTGGATTTAGCCTACATACAAGTTGGTTCAATATTGCAAACAACTCATCTATATTATATTTTACCACGTCTGCTCGCGGACCACTTGGGATATCTTGCAGACCACCAGTGGTCCCCGGACCACACTTTGAGAAACACTGAACTAGATGTTTGATCTTAATATAAGATTAATAACACGTGGTTAGATAAGCAGTTTTTGCAGTGTTCACCTTTTGGCTCTCACTGGCTACAATCAAGCTATGGATTTGTAAATTTGAGCTCTATAGCTCTGCAAACTAGTTGTAATGAAGTGTCTAGTTGTAGGTATCGTAAAATAGTATGAATGAAATGAATGATACCTGCAGACGGCTAAGACTGGCGACACAGGAGACGATGAAGAGGAGGTACTGGACGAGGAAACCAAGCGAAGGGATCAGATCGTCAAGGTAGCCATTGATGGCCTCATTCGGGAGTACGCCAAAGACCTCAATGCCCCGTCACAAGATGAAGAGTCTCTTCGGCGCAAGAAAAAGAAAGAGAAGAAGGAAGAAGTAAGTGACCATCGTTACTTAGAGGCCATCATGTCATGTCTCAGTTTTTTAGATTATATGTGTAGGATAACAAGCAGAAAGCCGTGACGTTTAGGTGTTTTTCTATGCTCTTGATTGTGTGTCCAGCAAGTCCAATGTTTAGTTTGTTAGTCCATTTTGTGGTTTTCAAGCGGTCAGTCAAACTGATTCCATTTTTACTATCTGGCTGATTGTGTCCTATAGAGGCAAATAGATGTGTATTTAATGACAATCTGTATGGGACTGCACTGTATGTGACTAAATTGAAAGTAGATACTGATGTGGTAGCCAAATGACTGTAAATTAATGCTGGCATTCTGTCTATCATCAGGAGGACATCAATACCATTGACATCGAGGAAGATAAGAGAGACCTGATTTCCAGGGAGATCAACAAATTCCGCGACACACACAAGGTAACCGTCTCTACCAGCCATTCTGTGCTGCATTTTAAAAGTCGTTGTGCACTACATTAGATTATCAGCATAAGCAAAATAGCCCCAAACTGACTACCATATTATCTTGGACTAGACTACAAAAGTGCATTCACATTAGTGCTTGCCTTGAAGATGCTGTTCCACAACCTTTACGAGATTAAATTAAACGAAATCGAGGTTAAATCTGCCATTTAGTTGTAGTGATTGGACAGAAGAAGCAAAAAAAGATTTATTAGAACTCAATAGAAATGGAATCAGCATCATCTAGTTATAGAAGACACCCAAAACCATACACACACTCACACATCCACACGCACATGCATACAGACAGAAAAAACAGCCAAAAAAGAAAATGCATGGACGTAAATGTAACCTTCCCTGGAAGCTAATCTATTGATTGAACCCCACCATTATGATAGAGATCATATGGTGACTAAAGCAAGATGAATCTCAGAGCTTTGGAAAAAGTTGCAAGGATAGGATGTAAGTATGAGCTTCCTTTTCTTCTCTACATTGACTGGGCGTCCCCTCCTTGAGGACTTGCTCGGGGGCAACTGAGCCAGCCCTCCAGGCCATCTTTATCATTGGGGTAGAGTGGGAGAACCACTCTCAGCTTTCATTCTAGAATGTTCTTAGTTCTAAGAACAGGCGAACTGAACATCCGTGGGGCAGAGTGTGAAAACTACTCCCAGTTTAAAGATCCTCAGAAGGTTTTCCAATCTGTAGAACCTTCAGACGTGCCCATACATTCAAGATGGCACCTGCTGTTAAGACCTGCTTAAGGTCTAAGGGAGCTTCCAGGATGCTTGTACTTACTCATCATCCTTGGTTCCTGTTGCCGGGGGGAAAGTCTGTGAACCTGGGCGAGTCCTCCACTGTGTTGACGATGTTGATGTAAAAGTGGTGTATATTGATGACACTAAGAGAGACATGGTAACCCAACAATGATTTGGGCCAAAAGGTCCGCATTAAAAAGCAGGGGGCGCCCCCCACCCACAGCACGTTGAAGACCTGAAGACTAGCCAGGTGAGAGACAGCCTGTGTGTGTGTGTGTGTGTGTGTGTGTGTGTGTTGGTACACTTTCACCCTCTCCAACTTACCTCTCTCAATCTCATTTGACCCACGTATACATGCTTACCTGCGTATGCATTTACATATACATGGATGCATAGCTGTGTCCATATTTTCATACTCGCTCCTCTCCGTCTCTCTGTTTGCACTTGCAGTCTAATCATCTCCATCTTCTTTTACCGGAAGTGATGAGATTGATTTCACTTGAGTGTCCATCATCAAATACTTATAGGCAGGCTGTGGCACTCCCAAGACGTTTAGCAATGACATTTCCGCAGAGGAGACGATGTTTTTTGCCACAGGTTTCACAATGAGAGGAATTAAATTGTGGGTCCCATTTAAATGCACATTTTCTCAGGTCCTTATAATGAATGTAGCCACAGGGGATGGGACTGCTCCCCTTTTCAAATGGTAAACTGCAGTAAAACCCTGTTTCAAAATGTAATGATAATATAGCTCTCGGAGGGCTGCGGCAGAAAAAGGTTATTAGTTTGTTTGTGATGCCAGAGGAGGTGATCCATTACATCTTTATGGTTCCCATATGGGAATAAAGCAATCAGCAAAACTGCTTGTGTTGGATGAGGCTGATGGCAAAGCTGAGGCTCTTTATTATAGGAAAGGCTGCAGTACCTGCCAGAACTTTACAGATCATAAAATGAAATGTAGATGTATGGAACATTAATATTCAGAGAACTATAATTTTTAGACAAATTTGGCATCATGTTTACACTCTGTCACATGTTTACACAATGTGACATGGCAAGGTGACGTTAAGAATGTCCATGACACTAGGATGTTCCCCCTCAGTCCTAACAATCCGTACCTCCTTGAGCTACAATACAATACATTAGAATGTTACTAGAGCTGTTTGTAAACCTAGAGATCGGCAGTAAACATGGCCATCAAAATAAGCCTGAACAGTGGATGCAGCAAAGTTAAGTTACGAATGATCGTTACCTCCGCTAACTCAGGTTCTGTTTTCGGTGCAGATTGTCTGTTTGTCTGTTAGCAGGAGTATGCAAAAAGTACCAACCCAGTTTTCATGAAACGTAGTGGAACGGTGTAGCATGGCTCAACGAATAGCCCAAAAATTAAACCTGTTTAATTTTGGACTGAGTCTGAATCACGGGATGGATCCACAAATTTTATTTCAATTTCGCTTACATTACGAGATGTTGCAGTTGGCCTTGGTGGAGGTCTCCCGGGAGCCTTTCTTGTTTATTGCAATTTTTGCAACAAAAAGAACCAGCAAAGCCACTTATCTTATGGTTGTTTATTCTAGCCAATACAGGTAGCTTGGAAGGGGCTGATTTGAGATCAGATGTAACACTAAGGTTACTTTTAATTCTACATCTGTGGTATGTTTGTACCATAAACATTATAGAAAATTGGAGTGGTCGTGTCAAAATTCCTTATCTTTTTACTCTTAGACAGTCCATTGTCAACCAGAGAGGTAAGTCTTAAAATAAAGATCCTTCTAGCACAGAAACAAATTAACCAGCAGTCACTTTAGCCAATGTCTAGTTTAAGTACAGCTGCATACACACATCATTTCCTCAAAATCTTTTCTGTATCCGCGTACGTTTTCTCTACTTTCTCTTTTCGTCCTGTTTCTTTCTGTCACCCCAACTTCTTCCAGCTGTATCACTCCCAAAGTAATGCACTTCTCATGTTTGGGCACAAAAAGGACATTTCTGCAAGAAAAACTGTGAAGCATTTGTCTTCAGTTGCAAAGGCATTTTCACAAGCATTGGCAATTTGTCAAGGAAGCGTTTGTACTCCCACACTTTTTAAAGCCAGATTAGGTCCCAGTCACAGTGTTAAAATCACATGGTTCTGACCGTGTCCAGAGGGACTTCAGTATGGGCCTTTGAGACTGCGAGATTGTGCCTAACAATGAGAGTGGTACAGGCTGAAAGACCATACACTCATTCTTTACTGAGAAACTCAGTCGCTTGGACAGAACGCAGAAGACAACAGTGGGGTAAGACAGTCTCTACCATTTCATTTATTGCTGTCCCTTTCTTCTCATACCCTCCCCATGGTCTCCCAAAATAATGAATTGTGCTGTTATTGCATTGCCGGTTTTGTAATGTTTGAAATGAACTGATGATATGCCATAATCTTTAGGTTTGATTTTAGGATGTCTGACTTTTTTTGCTTTTCCTTTGAACATCAAAAAAAGCAGCACCAAAGCATCACATCACTTTCAAAAAGCTCCATATTTATTATTCTCTGTGAACCGTTTGACCTGCTTTTCCTCCCAGGCCTAACTCGTAGGCTTGTAGGGCTACAGCGAGGCACAGAAAGCCGTAGTTCAACATCTGTAAGTCACCAACTAGTTTCACACGGATTGACGCTCTTGCTACTGTAATGACAGGTTTTTTCCCTTGTTTCTTTTTTTTTTTAGTTCTTTTTTTTCCTATTTTGACTTTGTGGAAAAAATGAAGTTATCTTTGAAATTGCAGCGTCTTTACCAGAAGTTTGAATGCTTGACCTGTTTGATATATGGATCATAGGTCATGGAAGTGGTTTCCAGAATATTAGTTGAAGCCAATGTGTAGAATTCCATTGGAGACAGTGCATGGAAAATGTAGATCTTGTATGTTGAAATGTAGAGTTTGATCAAGCATACAAATCTGATTTATGCACCAAATAAACAAAAAATACAGTATCAGACATTAGTTTCAGTTTAGTATTTCTCTTAAGTCAGTGTTGCGGCAGGAGTTGAGTAGACTTTGTGCACAGTAAACATGTGCTACCGTACATCTGAGTTGAATATATTCTGCACTGAAGATAATTTCCTGTAGAAGCTCATTTTGTGTAGGCTTGTAGTCTTAAACTGATGATAAATCTCCCCCATCATGTAGAAACCCCAAGTCTGGAAACCGCTTCCCTCCCCTGCATCCCTGTGATTTTGCACCATTGTCTTGTGCACCCCCTTCACTGCCCTCTTCCGAGAGCCCTTGCTAAGCCCTGGTCCCTCTCTCCGCAGAAACTCGAGGAGGAGAAAGGCAAGCGGGAGAAGGAGCGGCAGGAGCTGGAGCGCGATCGGAGGGAACGGGAGAAGGAGCGGGAGCGGGAACGCGAGCGCTGGGAGCGCGAGAAGGAGAGAGAGCGCGAGCGGGAGAGGGAGAGGGAGACTGCGAGAGAGCGCGAGAGAGACCGGGAGAGAGAGAGGGAGCGCGACAGAGACAAAGAGCGCGACCGCGACAGAGACCGTGATCGGGAGCGAGAACGTGAGCGGGAACGCGACTGGGACAAGGAGAGGAGCCGTGACCGGAGCCTCGACCGCAGTCATTCCAGGTGGGTGTGTCATTTTTGCATGAATTCAGGATCAAAAACGGCAGTCTACTGATCAGGGCCCGTATTCACAAAGCATTTTATATTACCACTAGGAGTACAGACCTACTCTTAGTAAGGAAAAATGACAACTCTTAAACTAAGAGTGAGTCTTTGTTGCTATGGTTGACGTCATTACTCATGCACGAGCTTGATTGAAGTGACCACCTTGATTGGCTGATGAATTTAACGCGGGAATGATGCCAAAAACCTCCCCTATGACGGTGACCGGTCTTTGCTGGTGAGAATGTGTGCGCTACACAAGTACCGCCTTAAAATTCTTTGTGAATACGGGCCCAGAAGCTATATCAGAATACCAAAGCCTATGAGCAGGGCATTAGAAGGTACGGGGTTCTTACGGAGCCTATGAGCAGGGCATTAGAGGGTGCGGGGTGTTTACGGAGCCTATGAGCAGGGCATTAGAGGGTGCGGGGTGCTTACGGAGCCTATGAGCAGGGCATTAGAAGGTGCGGGGTGTTTACGGAGCCTCGCAGCTTTGCCATTGGGAGGTCTCATGTTTTGTTATGTTTTTGTTTTGCTCTTCCAGAGAACAGAGCCGCGACCGCGACCGGGAGAAGAAGCGAGACCCCAAGGAGGATGAAGAAGAGGCGTACGAGCGCCGCAAGCTGGAGAGGAAGCTCAGGGAGAAGGAGGCCGCCTATCAGGAGGTACCCAGCCAAAGATGAACTCACTCAATCACTTGCACACACGCACATACAAAACAGTACTTAACAGTCACACATATACACATGCATTCAGACACACGCGTACACACACAGATTGATTGAGTGCTCTGTGAGTGCCTTTTCCTGGTATGACCTGTCTGACCTGTCTAACCCCTTTGTCCTGACAGCGGCTGAAGAACTGGGAGATCAGGGAGCGGAAGAAGGCCCGCGATCACGCCAAGGAGGTGGAGAGGGAGGAGGAACGCCGCAGGGAAATGGTGAGTCGGTCCGGCCAATCACAGCTTGGAGTTTGCTTGAAACAGGAAACTGTGCTGTTCGTAAACCACGTGCAGTATGGATGTGTAAAGAATTTCAATAAGACACCTCCATAAGATTCTGTGAAACGAAACCATGGTGCAGACTGAGCACATGGCTCATCATACGCAGTTGTTAATGCTGTATCATGATGATTTTGGTCACAATAACAAAATCACATCTTTAATACAATACCATGTCTAAATATTGCGATACCAATACTGAAGCGATACCACGGCAAATTCCTGAAATATCAATAATAGAAGTAAAACAAAAAGACAACACAATAAAGAAATCTTTTTTTTTTAAATAATGATCGATATCTTTCTTTCTAGTATTAGTGTATTGTGCAACGCTAAAAGATGCAGGTCTTCATGGTTTCCTCACCTGAACTGAATGTGCGTTACAGGCTAAAGAAGGCAAGCGGTTGAAGGAATTCCTAGAGGACTATGATGATGAGCGAGATGACCCCAAGTACTTCAGGTAAGCCGACACAGAGTTGTCTCTTTCCCAGACAAAAAAACATCACGCTACAAGCCTTACAAGCCTTGTACAAGCCTTGTACACATCATGATTCATCATGAAGGCTTTTATCAGGCATCAGTCAAATTAAGTTGAACTGATATTGTATTGATTGATTCATGTGGTAATAAACTTAAAGGAAATTTGTGTTTGGTACATTATTTCTCTGTGGTAACAATGCTTTTTGGCAATAAATCTTATACCATTGGAAAGCCTGTTTAGTGGAGCCCCATTTGTAAGGAACATGCATTAAATGGGATGAGCAGCAGTGGTGAGTATGTGGGTTGCGCCCATGAAAAATTTGTCAAATCTTCTCTGCCATTGCCAAACAGGTTATTTTGCTGTTTCTATTGACACTTGTTTTTAAGCTTCTGGTATCCCCAGATGCTGCCAATCAGGTGCCTGATGGGTACCTGATTGGCAGCACCTGTGAGCATGGGCCCTACTACTGTAAGTACAGCTACAGTCAGTAAGTGTCTACTCCAAGAATCGGCATGCCGCGTTTGACTGATCTGGATAGGGCCCGAGAGAAAGAATGGCAGGTTCCAGCTGCCTTGTCATTTGTTGATAATTGATATCTCCTTTTTGATATAAAAAACTTTTTTTTAAAGGAAATCATAAAGGCAGCAAAGACTAGGCTAGAGGAAACCTCGGATTATCCGGTTCCCACTAGTACTGACCATTTATAAACTGCGAGTATAGCCGTGTCTACCACCGAGGTCATGTTGGTATTTCTTTCTTTAAGTTCTGTTCCGTTGACTCTCTTGTTCACTCGGCTACGGAGAGTCGGTGCCTCATGCAAGTATGTGGAGGGTGTGCTGCAATAGATGTGACATCTTTCCCTGATTGCAAAATGGTTATTGGGTTGGAGCAGAGTGTTGGTTGGGGTGAAGGTGAAGGACAAGTGTATTAGTCAGGCGAAAAGCAACGTGTTCTCTCTTTAGCGTGTTGGACCTTGACTATGTGTGCTCAGAATATAATTCAGATTTTGAGACACTGCCTGGTTGGAAAAATAAATGAAAACAAATGAATAGATGAGTTGAGTTTTTACTGCTGTGATACTACAGAGAGAATGTGTGAGGCACAAATCTTTCATTACCACTGTTTTTTTTTTTACAGCATGACTGGAAGCCATTTGGCTTCAGAAAGAGTCTGTTTTTACCACTAGGGTGCATTGTAGATAGTGTTATTGAGTTGCTGACCACTAGGGGCAGCGCATCACCAAAGCCTCAGCCTCAGCACCTCTTTGTAGCTTGGTGTTGTATCCTGTCTTACCCTCCGGGGGCAGTACACTGCAGCAGTGTGGTGCTCCAGAACAAACCGTCCTTAAAAACAGTGCAATTCCGCTTGTGACCTACAGGGGCAGTGCGCTGCAGAAGCGTCTGCGTGACCGCGAGAAGGAGGTGGAATTGGACGAGCGAGACAGGAAAAGGGAGAAGGAGGAGCTGGAGGAGATCCGACAGAGACTGCTGGCAGAGGGCCATCCAGACCCCGACGCCGAACTGCGCAGGGTGAGCCAACGAGTGAGCATGGCTGTGTTCGTGTGTGTGGGTACAAGATGGAGAGGGCATATTTTTTCACATGGATGGATGATAAAGCAGCAGCCTGTATAATTATCACAAGGTCTATGGGCTGCATGGCCTCATAACATGGCCCTGTTTCAGTCACTCATTCTCTGCAGTTTTATTCTGTGACACTCGTTTGATTGTCTGTGCATGAGTGCTGTCTTTGATTTTACTCAAATTATGGATGCATTACATGATTTCCGTCTTAAATTATTTCTGATCTTTGATTCTGCATCCGTGTCAGCCTGTGCTGGTCCGATAATGTGGCTCTCTCTTTGGTTGACTATTTCATGCTGTTCCTTTTCCTGCATTTACTCTCTCTGTTGTAGAGGTGATTAGTAGCTATTTAGTATTCAGTAATTTTTGTAAAATGTGCATGCTTATCAGTAAAAATGTTATTTTGAATGAAATTAATCAGTTTAAAATGAATGAATGAATGAATGAATGAAAGGATTAATGAATCATATTTATTTTGAATGATCTATATGTTTTCTCGTGTTAATGCCCCTGTCTGTGAGATTCTGTGTAATTAAGCGTTTGTCTCTCTGGGAATAAGTGTAGGAGCTGTATTCGTTGTAATGCCAGCGCTACACCGGTCCTGTTTCCTATGTCTCTTATGTTTGGATGTAAATGAAGAGTTTGGTTCCAAAATGCTATAAATCCATTTTTGAAAACATTAATAAGTCATGTTATTTAATTAAGCATTTCAGGTAATATAAAAAAAATGCAGTTATGTTGTTTTGATTTGAGTAAAGATAAATCAAATAAAAATACCCAATTACATTTCCACTGAAATTACTTCAAAGAACAAAATAAAAAACAATGATTTATGAAAATTCATTGAAATGGAGGATATAGTGTTTTGGAACCAAACTCTTCAAATGCAAGTACATGTAACACACAAGTCCGTTTTAGAAACGGTCATAGAATGTTTTATGTAGAGTATAGGGGTTTTTAATCATGTTTGTTGTGTGTTTTTGTTTGTGTTTATCATAACTCTTAAGATGGAGGAGGAGGCAGAGCGTCTGCGTCAGCCACCACCCAAACTTGAGGTTGAGGAGCCACCACGGGAACGGGAACGTGAACGCGAACGTGAACGCGAACGTGAACGCGAACGTGAACGAGACCGCGAACGGGAACGAGACCGGGAACGAGACCGGGAGCGAGATCGGGAACGGGAACGGGAACGAGATCGTCATGACCGCCACGAGCGCCACAGAGGAGGCGGGGACATCCCCATGCCCATGTCCGATGACGACGACGTGGAGGAAGGAGAGGAGCTGGACGACGAGGGTGGAGATGACCGCTCTGAGGCCAAGCCCTATCTGAAGCCCACGCTGCGGCCGATCACGGCGGCGCCGTCAGTGTCGTCAGCCAGCGGGGGTGCCACGCCCAACACGCCCGGCGACGAGTCACCCTGCGGCATCATCATCCCGCACGAGAACTCGCCACCCGAAGGCCCCCCTCAGGAGGAGCACCGGCCCAAGATTGGCCTCAGCCTCAAACTAGGTACCTCCACATCCTCACTTTTACACATCACCTGAAGGGGTTTTTATTGGAGGTCGACAACATATTTTCACAGAAATTGTCCTTGCTTTAAGCCCTGTATGAAGGTGTTCTTGTCTTCTCTCTCTACCCTATTACTTATAATTGAACTCCCTTGCCCTCTTCATCTTCCTCTCTCCCTCCTTTTCTTAATCTCCCTCTCCCTGTCTCAGGTGCCACTGGCAGCCCCAGTCAGCCCAACGTGGTCAAGCGCAAGAAGCTCCAGGACAGCGTCTTCAACCGCTTTGACGACGAGGAGGCCGACGAGGGCCCCAAGAAGAGGAAGCTGGTGCCGCTCGACTATGACGACGACAAAAGCCAGGGCCTGGACGGCCTAGGGCTGGGCGGCGGAAAGGGCGCCAACACCGAGGAGAAACGGAAGCACATCAAGAGCCTGATCGAGAAGATCCCCACGGGCAAGCCCGAGCTCTTCAACTACGAGCTCGACTGGTCCATCGTCGACACGGTGAGTTCTACTTTTTCTCTAAAGGTCCGTTCATGCCACCTGGGAATATCAGGGGCCGCACTCGTGATCATGTTGTTTTTCCCACTGCGAGTGTTCATGTGGTTTGCGTCGGATTGTGTGAAAAACATGGATGCCACAACAAAGGTTAAAACATACTTACTATTCTTAAATAAAAAACTGTATTTGCTTAAAGATATGTTGCAAGACGCTTGTGAAAGAAGGATGTGCAGCTTTCAAGTGACAAAAACGGCAAATTTCCAAGTTCACATTAAAATGGTTGGACATGAAAGTCCACAAGGACTGCAAATGAACTACAACATGATGACAAAAGTGACGAGCCCCCAACTGGGCAACTCGGTTAGCAAAATCTTCCCCCAGTTTCCCACCTCTTAGTCCCACATGAAGTGACGTGAAGGATGATGATTTCACTGGGAAAAATGTTTTTCCCATGCGCATGAACGCACCATAACTACTCTTAACCTAATAACCTAACATCTCAAACTATGATAATGTAAACTTTAGTAAGGTTTACTCAAGATCAAAGACCCTATAAAAAACCTTTTAAAGTACTAGGAAAATATATTTGTTTGCAGTTCTAAAACTAGGCGCCTTTACAGTCTGATCTGTTACAGCAATTAATAAGGAGGCATTGAGTCAGCCACAGTTGCTTTGTGGCGTGTTTTCACACTAGCAATGTTATTCATCACTCAGTACGGGGATCTTTGTGACCCAGAATTTCTTTGTTGATGAGTAATGTACAAGTCATTTTCTCAGACTGTTGCTGCACATTTCCTCCAAAATTAGCAAGAGGGTTATGGATTGCTATGGAGAAGATTAAATATTCTGAATATGTGCTTAGATATCTATTCAAGATTAGTAATTTAAAATGCATGCTATTTCTTCCTCAGTCTTTGATGGAGAGACGCATTCGGCCATGGATAAACAAGAAAATCATTGAGTACATTGGCGAGGAGGAGGCTACGCTTGTTGACTTTGTGTGCTCAAAGGTATGCAGCTGTGTTTGAAATGACACTTCAACCACAAATCAAACCGTCGCAGTAGATGAATCTGTTTATCATGTTTAAATGTTTATGTGTACAGGGCTAGACTGTTTTGTTTGGTCAAGTGTCTCTCGTGTGGACCCTTGAGTTGGTTTTCTTGTCCAGCTCCTTTTGACGGCCACCCATTCTGTTATTTACAGGTCATGGCTCACAGCACTCCACAAGGCATCCTGGATGATGTTGCCATGGTGGGTATTTCCAGATGAAAACCAATAGCGCATGCTGACATACACACATACATGCAGACGCTTATAATGTTCTATGTCCATTTTCCTTGTTTAAAATGTGGCCATTTACAAGAAAAAAATGTGGCCATGTTTGCCATTGTACCTTTTCTTTTTATTGTCTTCTAGTGTGTTACTAGTTTTTAGTTCTGTCCTCACAAATTTCTCAAATGTTCTGCTTCTCTTTGTTCAACCACCTCAGGTGCTCGATGAAGAAGCTGAGGTGTTCGTTGTGAAAATGTGGCGGTTATTGATCTACGAGACCGAGGCCAAGAAGATCGGGCTGGTGAAATAGACCCAAGCACTGAAGCTCATTGACTTCTGTCGGATCCCAAGCCAGAAATCCCTCGTCTTATTGTCATCTAAACGCAGAGAAAACAAAAATGTGAACAGTTCACCCTTAAAGGGAAGCTTGTGTTACCAACTCAACGGTGTTGTCTTTTGGTCCGTCTAATGAGGCTGCCACTGAGCAAACTCAACTGCTTCTACTACCCCCCCCCACCCCCATCCCACCCTAAAAATCAGTTTTCATAGAGGACCACCGTTTTGTATGTGCATTTGTTTAAGCTGTATAGATGACGTTTGTGAGATGCGGAGCAGGTTAACCTATGGACTGTTGTTCCACACAGTCATAGCTGCTCATTTGATTTTTTTTTTTTTTTTAAACACTGAAGACCAGGTGGTACATTTTATGATGTCCTTCTCTACGTTTGATTGACAGCCTTTGAAGTCATGCTGAAATGATCTTGATTTGCAAAAGCATATGAACATTGTTGTCCTTTTTTGTTTTTGTACCTACTAATGGAAAATGTTTTGAATAAAGAATTTTTTTAGAACCTTGTCCTCAAGACATTCTTCTTGGTAACGGCTTCTACACACAGTTGCGTTCCGTCAACGCATGCCAGTGGGTGTTCCCTGACGGTAGCTATGCAAATGACTTGAAGTATAACCGTAATTTGATTGGTTGGTGCCGTCCGTCGATTGGCTTGATTGACCGGTGCCGTCTGTCGGTGCAGCAACAGCTGAACTTCTCAACGCGAGCGACGGGAGAAACTCGACGCGACGGACCCACAATTCAGTTCGGCAACGGATGACGTGAGCCCATGTAAAGTGAATGGGATGCGTCTCCAGCACGGCAATGCACGCAACTGTGTGTAGGAGCCGTAATTAGTGATGGGCAAATGAAGCTTTGGTGAACCACTGAACCACAGCAGTGTGAACCTAGCGACACTAGGTGAAAAGCAAAAAGATGGCTGCCACACTGTCATTTTTCAACATAAAAGTCCTTAGCAGACCAATATTTTTGGTTACATATACTGGTTTGGGTAAGGACTTTTATGTTGAAAAATCTACATGTGGCAGCCATATTGGATTTTTTCATTAGTGTCGCTAGCTTCACACTGCTGTGGTTTAGTGGTTCACCAAAGCTTAATTTGCCCATCACTAGCCGTAATACCCTTTGCTAACAAATGACAGTCATATCGAATGTTTTATTTATTGAATTCATATGAGCAAAAAAGAGCAAACCACCCTATATACATGCACAGATTTTACAATGCGTTATAGGGCCGGAAGGCTGGTCTAAACAGAAGTTTAAACCCCTTCACATCCTCCCCATCTCACGGTCACATGTATAGGAAGG
Organism: Alosa pseudoharengus; assembly: GCF_046254945.1. Lineage (NCBI taxonomy): Eukaryota > Metazoa > Chordata > Actinopteri > Clupeiformes > Clupeidae > Alosa > Alosa pseudoharengus. Next base: position 12,442,616 of record NW_027468859.1, read on the forward strand.
TGAGGATGCGAGGATCACTTTTGCACACACAACACTGAAGGCCACTGCTGTTGAGTAGAGTAATGTTTACTTGTATCTTGTATCTAAGGGCAGTAAATTATCCTATCAAATCTCTCCAAATAGCATATGTATGTCTGGATTTTGCTGATGTCCTGAAGTGGTTTATGAGGTGAATCTCACGTCGGTCTAGAATGGGTAATAGAATAAAAAAAACTCAGTTCTTATTTTTGAAAGGTCGATGAGTGTGTTGGGCGGTGGGCAGGTCCCCCTTCTCTCCAAATGTTTCTTGCATCGCGTTTGTTTCGGTTCGCTTTGGTCAGTCTTCAGCCTTCGCCTCCATCTCCTCTGCATCGTCGTCACCGTCCACCTCTGCATTCTCCCTCTCCAGACGTTCCAGCTGTCTCTGAAGCTCGGTCTCGTCTGTATCAGTCACAACCTTGGGCTATGGGCATGCAAAAACAAGCAAATGTGAGGCAAAATGATCTGTGCAGTAGAGATGGCATTCAACGTTTTTTGCCTTGGCATCATAACATGAAGTGGAAACAATGAGTACAAACAAACTGTTTTTAAAGATCCCATCACCCTTATTTTAATACCTCCCACTATCACCCACTTTAATGTTACTTGCTTAAAAGTTCAGCTAGATCATTTGGTGCCAGAGTAGACACTCACAAAACTGGACAGAATATTCTAGTCATCTACCTCCATCTGAATGTTAAAGACGCCCCTCTTTTCCTCGATCCTCTCCTTGATGGCAGCCATGGCCTGGTTGAGCACAGACAGACCTTCCGTGCGCTCCAGCGTAGTTGTGGTCATCACATACCGCGGTGGTGCAATCAGGTTAATCTGGAGGTTAAGCATTGATAAATAGAATCATGAGTCATGGAAGCAGTCTGCAAAGTACATCATGAAAGAACTCCACAGTCATGATATAATCATTGAGCCAGAGGGGTTGGTTGGTGCTATCTGAGGGGAATAAGTCTCAGTGATTTCTGGCAAGGTATACCACCCTAGACTTAGAAAATAAGCTAGTGATTTATCACCCTATCCATGTCTATGCAAAGATATATTACAGGTGAAGTCAATATTTATACTTATATTAAGTCCATATTTTTTGTTAATATGTAAATGATCCATTATCTACTGAAATATGCAGTAATTTTCATACATCTCAAGTACAGAAACCCTAATGCTAGATAAAGTCAAGTTCAAAATTCTTTTTGTTTTTCATTTTGGTGACATTAGATTGATCAAATTTATGAGGTCTAGCTCAAGGACTAAGTACACACATACTGAAGTTACCACAGTAACATTACACAGAAATAAAGCATGTTTGTTCAAGAACAAGACTTCCACCTAAAGGACAGACATGCAGGAGATTGATGCCTCCTACCTTGATTGGCATGGCTTCTGTGGAGCAGTTGAGTCCTGCTCTCAAAGCCTCCTTCACTGCATCAATGCCCTCATACCCGTAACATGCCACTTCAATATCTGAAACAGTCGGAGCAAGGTTGGGGGGTAAATATCTTATAAAAGCTTGAGGGAGTACACCTTCAGTTCAACCAACACAGGAAACCACAGATATTGATTAGCGCAGGGTTTAATAATCCGATGCCTGAAGGACCAGTGCTCTACATGTTTACCTTTTCTCTCTTTGCATCAGCACACCTGATTAAACTCACTCTGTAATTATAATACCTTTAATGAGATGAATTGGGTGCATTTGGTCAAGCAAGAGCAGCCGTGACAAGTTCAGGCATTCCAAGGACAAGGACTGGCACACCAGCTCAGCGAGCAACATGCATACAGATCAGCAGACTTTTTTTATGATGCTAAGGATTTCTCTCTTGATTGTGGATTTCAAGCAGGTCATATTTAGGGCCCGAGCACCCGAAGGGCGCAAGGCCCTATTGTTTTTGTAAGGATTATTATTATTATTATTATTATTATTATTATTATTATTATTAACTTTGTCTCAGAGCGTTTTCCTTTTTTGAGGTGGTTAACATGGTCGAAAACGCTTGAAATTTGGCACACATATCAGGTGTGACGCAAAGCAGTTAGGTACAAGAGCTTGGCCCTGGGCGTGGCCCAGGGACTCAGTAGCGCCCCCTTAGGTGATTGAGGCAGTGGTTGGCACATACTTTCAGCTAGACGCATCAAATTCGGTAGGTATGTGTATCTCCCCAAGATGAACAACTTTCGTATGTACAATGCATTAGCCACGCCCAACAGGAAGTGAGGTATTTGGGATTTTGTGCGGACTAAAATGTGATGAATTGTGATGCCAGAAGACGTTCTTCCCATCGGTGAAAACGCATGAAATTTGGCACACACGTCAAGAGGTACCATGAATACACAGGGGAAAAGCCTTGGCACTGGGCTTGGCCCAGGAACTCCATAGCGCCCCCTTATGTCACTGTGACTTGTGGTTGGAATATAGTTTTAGATACACACACCAAATTTGGTGGGTGTGTGTAACTCCCAAAAACAATCAACTTTTGCATTAACATGCCATTAGCCACGCCCACAGGAAGTGAGGTAATTGGGATTTTGTGCATTGTGGACATGATCAATTTTAATGTACTCCTCCTAGACGATTGATCCGATTCATGTGAAAGTTGGTATACATGATGCCAATATGCTTCTGATTCTAAATTGTGAAGCTTTTTTTGATATGTTGTAATTTGATGAAATGGCGAAACTATGAATTTTAATACCCTTCCACGTTAACAATAAATGTGTCTTAATTCACCATGCATGGCTTGAAATGTTTTAAATTTCACAGGTCTTTGAATACCATGGTAGTGATGATATTCACATGCCCATGATGTATATTTGGCATAGCGCCACCACCTGGCAACAGAAAGAATGGCAATTACATTGATGTTACATGATCAATTTTAACATACTCCTCCTAGACGGTTTGCCGGATTCATGTGAAATTTGGCTAACATTATGCCAAGATGTTGCTGATGTTAAATTGCGAAGGGATTTTTGATATGTTGTAATATGTCATGATTTTAATATCTCACCATATAAACTGGAAATGTGTCATATAATCACAGTGCATTGAATGAATGGTCTGAAACTTCTCAGGTTAATAGATATTATGATTATGATGATATCCAGACACCCAATGGGCCTGCCTGACATAGCGCCACCCCCTGGCCAAGTAGGAAATGTGCCAGAAATGGACAATGCCTTAAGTGATTGATCTGAAACTTTATAAAATATTGGATATCATTATTGTGATGATATTCACACATATAATTCACATGCCTAGCATAGCGCCACCATCTGGCCAAACAGGAAATATGCCAGAAATGCTCTATGCTTTGAATGAATGGTCTGAAACTTCTCAGGTTAATAGATATTATAATTATGATGATATCCAGACACCCTATGGGCCTGCCTGGCATAGCGCCACCACCTGGCCAAGCAGGAAAATGTGCCAGAAATTGGTAATGCCTTTATTGGTTGATCTGAAACTTTACAAAATATTGGATATCATTATTGTGATGATATTCACATGTGTAATTCACATGCCTAATATAGCGCCACCATCTGGCCAAAAAGTGTATCAAAAATGTTCTTTGCTTAAAATGAATAATCTGAAATTTCTCAGGTTAATATATATTATGATTATGATGACACACAATGGGCCTGCCTTGCATATTGCCCCACCTGGCCAAGCAAGTAAATGTGCCAGAAAATAACATGCAAAAACAAATAACACACATATCAAATATGTACATTTTACAAATGCACCACGTCGGTGCTTTGTTGGATTCTGAAATGTCATGGGTTGCGGCCCGCAGGTGCTCGGGCCCGCCATTGCCGCTTGCGGCTATATTTCCCCTTGGGGATCAATAAAGTATCTATCTATCTATCTATCTATTTCTAGGCTACAAGTTCCCTAGATGTTTCCAGAGGTTCTCAACTTTTTGGAGGCTAAGGCACACCAAAGGTCAAACCAAAATGCCAGGGCACACCGATCAGTACTTACAGTACCCTCCAGAATTAATGGCACCTTTGGCAAAGTTGACTAAAAACTGGTTTAAAAAATAATCTTTTGGTGATTTATTGTAATCTCACAATGAAAACAATGAGGAAAAATCCAACCTTGAAGGAAAGCAAATGTATTATGAGAAAAAGGAATATCTCATTAAGAAATAAATAATGGTCACATTTACCTTTATGGTTTACTGGTTTAATTCTCATCTCGTATGCCATGCCAATACTCTGCTATAGTTGATTTATTCGAGGTAAAGTTCTTAATTTTATAGCCAGATTAGATAGATAGATACTTTATTGATCCCCAAGGGTCCCAGTAGCTCAAGATATCACACACAACATTAATCATGGTGTCTCATTATTACCATTGTTTCACTAGTCTGTCCCATTGTTCATACACGTGTAAACCTTGGACGGCCAATGCAATCCTTATCCATGAGGAGCACATTGTGCCCTCTCCTTTTTAAAGTATCTTATTATCATTATTATGCCCACATTTTTTCTATTCAGAGTGAGGCTGAGACCACAGTGAAAGGCATATGCTCATATGATGTTGACTGAGCTGCGTAATAAATCTATAGTCCATTAAGCTACTTTATAACAACCACTTTATGACTACTTAAAACTGTTTTGATTTAGAAGCTGTCATTGATTCATTTAAAACAACGCTCTGGCTCATTTTATAAGCCTGTGTAAAAGTGCATTGGGTTCATCAAAATTCCATAGCACACAGGTTGAGAACCACACTGCCACTAGATGCTTGTGACATTTTTGGATGGTGATGTTTGGTGTTACCTGCTCTGATTTTGACAGCCTGGGGAGTGAGTCGCCTGTTGATGTTATCAATGAGAACTTTCCTCTCTTCTTCCGTCAAGTCCAGTCCATCAAGGATTGCGGGGTCCCTGAAATGAATTTCAATAAGCATCCAACATCATGAACATATACTGTCTGGAGAACGGCAGGAGTACTCATTTATGGATATAACTGCATGGAATATAGATAAGAATATTTGCTCCCCTGCAGAGTGACATTGGGTTTGAGAAAGGTGCTTCACAAATCAAAAATATTATTATTATTAGTATTATTATTATTATAACCATCAACACTACCCAAATTCATCTAGTGTGGATCAGGTGTAATACTTACGACACAGCCTGCTTGAAGACATCGTAGGCACCATAGCCAGGTTTTTTGTACTTCTCGTCAAAGACCCAGGCGGTTCTCTGGTACAGGCTCTCCAGCTGCTCGTCCTTGCTGTACTCCAGAACCTCCGCCACGTGCCGCAGGATGCTGTACACCTGCACAGAATGAGCACGCAGTTCATCATTTTATGGACCACAAACAAACAAACAAACACACATTCCCACCTATACAGTCCTAACACACACACACACACTTGTACCAGTGGTCAGACCATGGAGCACCCCGTGGGATGGACACAAACACACAACACAGCAGAGTAGAGCCCACGCTCAGCAAGACACTTTCATAAAAAAGATGGCCTACCAAAGCCTGAAACACAGGTGAACGTCTAGCTTGTTCAATGCAAAATCGTGCTTTTAAGACCCATACACAATTACAGCCCATCAACATGTTACTGCAGTTGCACAGAAGGGAGGGGTATAATTTCACAGCCTGTTGAGCTCAGATAACAAAAGCCTTTGGCCAGAATTGTCGACTGTACCTCTACAAACTCACAATCCTTTGGCCTAGTACATCATGATTTCATTTTGGGATTTGTCATTTACTCATATCCAATACAATTGGACTGAGCTGAGAGCTAAGGTTAGATCAAGTTTGTCTAAACCTGTATACCACATCCTGGAATGTGCTACCAGGTGCTACCAGTTCCTACCAGAGGAGGGGCATCCCACTATTTTCAGAAATGTCCCGAAGACCCATCTCTTATGAGAGTACCACCTCTCTTGGCACTACTAACAGCTGGACATGCTTTATCCAGTGCTTCCCACTACCTTCTTCCCCATCCCAACTACCCCTCTTCTCCCTCCCTTGACCTGGCTTGACCTGTTATTCTATTCTATGCGAGTAGCACTTAGTGTTGCACTAACAAAGCAGTACCACATCCTGTTATTCACTACATCTTTCAAAGGAATAATAACACATGCATGCAACACAAACTGATTGTTGTATGTAATTCATGCAACATATACCAGTAATGTATCAATTTATTCCTATGTCATGTGTCACAAAAAGTTATGAATCTGATGTGTGTAGGTGTATCTGATGGAATGCTGAGGCACCAATCATGAGTTTGAACTTAGAGGTTCATCTACATCTTTTCTGAACTACAAGGATGTTCTAAGGAAATATTTTGATTACACCATGCTCAGCCAAACAGAAAACCATGCTCGAGTTGGATGGACAACATGAACTGGTACATTGACTGCTTGACTTACTGTCTTAGATTTGGTAAACTTGTCCTCACACTTGATTGCTTCCTCTGGTGACACTCTTCTCTTGGACAAGTCAATGTAGCCTTAAGACAGGAAAACATCACTTAGAGACTACTAACCACGTCAAACAGTCCACAGCCTTAGGTGAAAGAAGTGAGCTCACCTTTCTCCTTGTCCACTCGGATGACCACCACGCACTCATTGCGACCGATGCGGATGAGTTTGTTGATGGAACGGATACGTCGACGGGACAGTTCACTGAGCAGAATCATGCCCTCAATATTGTTGTACTCTAGTAAGCTGACATAGGCACCCATCTCAGCGATGGAACGCACGTTCACCATCACGACATCCTCCACCTCAGGGAACCGGTGCTGGTAAAACCTGCAACTAAGCCCCGGCATCGCTGCATGGAGACACAAGCGACATAGACATGTATGTAGTTAATAGCCCAAAACAACCTATGACCCCTATTGACTAATGAGTCCATCTTCTAAGTCAATCCGCTGATGCAACTCATAACAATACAGCCCAAGACGCAACCAATGACCCCTGTTATGAGAATTACTATATATCCGACAGTTTCCCCACACAATTAAGTGACGTTTATCAATGTAAAAATAGCTGCCCAGCTAGCCTTTCAGCTAAGTACAGCTTGGTGGAGTAACATATTAGCCACTCCACCCAAGTATGCTAGCTAGCTTTCAGATAATTCACAAACTATTATATCTACAAAGTGTATGATCCCTAATATCATCTCAACAATATGTTTACAAACAGTAAGGTCCAACCTCACTGGTAATTCATACAGATCGTGTACAATTTACTTCGGATTTTCGGACCATCTGCTTCACTATATTACTTCCCACTGTCATGCGGCACATGCAGACTAACGTTAGCTAGTGTTAGCCTCGCACCTTTCATTCGTCGACAGAATGCTGTGTTTTGTATTAAGTTTTCTACCGATGAACTCACCTTTACTTTATAGTTACTAAACAAGGAAGTCTTTTTAATTCGGTGGATTGTTCCTGTGATGTGTATCCACTGAAATGCAGTAATTGGTTTCAACTTTGCTCAAATTTATCCAAGTCACCAATCCACACCGAACCACATTAGAGTTCACCCGGAAGCAATTCCATACCACATGACCTGAGTCCATCATCTAACTCCATCCGCTGATGCAATCTGCAATCCATAAACCAAAGAAATGTTTCTGATAGGTGTCCTAGGGGTAAATGGGCTCTGCCATTCTTTTCATCATTGACACGAAGATGCTCATATCTTCTTATATTATACATTTGTGTGGAATAGTCAAATGAGGAAAAGTATTTTAAATAATAATATCAGACATATTACACAAGGCTTAGTATGCCTACGGCATTCAAAATGCTCCTCTCCTTGCCAGGACGTCTTTGGTATACAAAACAAATTTGTTGATTTTGTATCATACACAGGCAGATAAAAAAAATGTGTGCTGTGAATTAACTTCTTCCAGATACATTCACATCCTGCTGTCAGGGAACCCACGGGTTTGTGTCACATGACTAGGTATCAGCTGATCTTATTTGCCCTACTGCTTGACTGAGGATCACGACAGAGAAAGAGCATTTCAAATAATATCAATCTGCGATATAGTATCTCTGAATATCAGGATATCATACTTTTGGAGCCCATCGGATTAGTTTACTGTAGGTAATCCGAAGAAAAGATGTCGAGTAAAGACCGTATCGATGTTTTCCCATCGAGAATGTAAGTATCGTTGACTACATTAACGTTAGCCTGCTAGTTTGATGCAAGGTTAACTAGTGTTATTTTTCATTCGCGTTAATCATATTACATTGTAAATGTAAAAGTATGGCGATTGTCTTTATACACTGTACTGCAAATAGCAAGTAAAGCACATGTTCACTGTAAAGGACTTGTTAGTTTCCATAAAGACACAGTAAATCATTTGCTAGCTTGTCAATCAGTCGCAATGTGTCACTTGAATATATCGAAAATAACCGAATAATTGTATGGTATGGTTTGTGTTGTTTTAATTCAGTCATCAGTTAGTCATCATACTAATACGAGACAGTCAGTGTACATAAATATCATCTGGCCTAAAGTCTCTTCGAAAAACGGAAGACGTTTTAGTCATGTGAGTTTTTGGCTGTGCCTATCTGCATGTGTAATATGCTACTGTCAAGTCGTTCCTAGACTACCAGGCTACGATCCTCTGTGACATTACATGTGACCAAATGATGAATGACGCAGACAACATTTATTCTGTATAGACTAATGGTAATAGAACTGGCATGGTACGTGGTAGTTGTTCAAACGCGTGCACTGTTGTTATGACATCTTTCTCTGATTTACAGGGCTCAGACCATCATGAAGGCCCGACTGAAAGGAGCCCAAACCGGCAGGAACCTGCTCAAGAAAAAGGCCGATGCCCTCGCCATGCGCTTTAGACAGATCCTTAGGAAAATTATTGAGGTAACATAACAGAAAACTGCAAATGTGCACTGCACTACTACAAAACTGCCAGAGAATGTGCTCTAACTGGCCCCTCATTTGGAAGCAGACTGAAATGAGTTCTTGAATTTCCCTTAGGGGATCAATGAGTATCTATCTATCTGTCTATCTATATATCTATCTATGACCTCTATATTATTAAATCCTACAATCGTGACAATTAACCCTGTATTTTAAGGCAGTGTTTTTTTGTATATGTGTTTTTAGTCAGAGAAGCAGGTGGAGCTTAAGTTAATTTGTAAACAGTTGTTTTTCTCTCTTAAATGGCATCTGCACCTCCATGCGTAATACATTTAATTGTAATTTAATTTTCTTTCTCTTAAGACTAAGACTTTGATGGGAGAGGTCATGAGAGAGGCTGCCTTCTCCTTAGCAGAGGCCAAATTTGCTGCTGGGGATTTCAGGTAAGGAGCAGACCCCTAAATAAGAAAATGTCTTTGACAGTGCGTTTCTCTAATATGCTCATGAGATCCACTGTCTCCACAGCACTACAGTCATTCAGAATGTCAATAAAGCCCAGGTGAAGGTTCGAGCAAAGAAGGACAATGTTGCCGGTTGGTTTTGAAATCACATCACCCACATAATAACTGTGACAGAAACAATGTGGTTTGGAGGTGTCCAGCTTGAAGACGTGCTAGTCCCTCCAGCAAATAATTTAACAGAATGACATTCTTCAAAATAATCCAAAGACCCATCTCCTTAACTAACTCGTAACTGTTGTGTGTTAAAGTACTATCCATTTCTTTTCTCAGGTGTAACCCTCCCAGTGTTTGAGCATTACCAGGAAGGAGGAGACAGTAAGGGGTTTAATCTCTCACAAAGACTACAAGATCATAACAAGATATCCACTGATTGTGGATCATCAAATTGTGCTTTATTGTAATACTTACAAATGACAGGTGCCATTAGGATTATCCTTTAAAGAAAGACCCATACTAGGTCTGCTGGTTTGAATACAACAAAACTTGATATTTTTTAGTTCAGCAAACCAACTAATTCACTTTGTAGAGTGTAGACTCTATCAACCTCATCGTCTCACTTGTATCCCAGGCTATGAGCTGACCGGTCTGGCCAGGGGAGGAGAGCAGCTGTCTCGTCTGAAGAGGAACTATGCCAAAGCTGTGGAGCTGCTTGTAGAGTTGGCCTCCCTGCAGGTAGAGGGTGCCTATCTCTCACAATACATTTCCTGTCCCATCACTGTTTAGTAAATCAGGTAATTCCAGGTAATAGAGTACCGAAGTGTGATGTTCCGTTTCCATGATTGCAGTGTCACTGGATCTAAACAAACTTCTGAAGTGGCATCGACAATATTGCATTTAGACATGTGGCATCGTTTCTACCTCATAAATGGTTTATAAATGTAGGCTATAGCCAAGTGTTTTACCTGACAACCACATAACACAGATTTCCTGTCAGGTGTAATAGTAGAAACAAAATCCCAGTGGATATTTCACGTCTTATCAAATGCTGACGGCTGTTTGGAGTGACGTTTTTTGCCTCAGAAATAAAGCCATGACACGTCCGTCAGGGCTCAACGTTAACTTTCAAAAGTCGTTAAAGGTGGTTGCCAGCTTGGCAACCACGCATGAGGTTTTGGTTGCCAAAGCCAACCAAATCTGGTTGCCACTTGTAAGAATTTGGTAGCCAAGGGCAACCATTAATCTCGAGCCCTGACATCCCTGAATTTAAGGATTTTAACTGCATGCTGTGAAATTACTGTATATGCAGGTCTCTTTTACGGAGGAAACCCATGCTAAAATAAAACTCTGTAGTCACAAATTTGATCGGTATGAATTTGATTTGGTACGAATATATGTTGTAGTATGTGATTCCTACAGTGTAAAAAATATATACTAACGTCTTGGAAACATTGTGAAATTATTTAAATAGATTAAGAAAGCCACCACTTTGGTCACCACTCTGGTTAGATTAATTAGTTTAGATCCAGTGAAATTACAGCCTTAACAACGCTACATCATGGCTTCGGTACTCCATTGTGAGTGGCTGTTAACATGTGAAGATTTCTTTGTCCACAGACATCATTTGTCACACTGGATGAAGCCATTAAGATCACCAACCGCCGTGTCAATGCCATTGAGCATGGTAAAACTCCCTCCCATCAATCAGTACACAATCTGCACTTACTGCTTGCAGTCATTAATCAATGTAGCTGACAACAACTTTATAACTGTTGTAGAATGTTATGTAATACTGTGACAGAAAACACACCTGTGTGTTTCTAGTGCTCGGTCCAGACATGTCCCACAATTTCCTGTCTGTCTGCCTACCCACAGTGATCATTCCCAGGATTGAGCGCACCCTGACCTACATCGTCACTGAGCTGGATGAGAGGGAACGAGAGGAGTTCTACAGGTGAGGGGGCATGTCACAGTGCTGATGATCGCTACATCCTCTTGTGTAGGCGGTGGCCAAGTTTTTGTTACAGACTTCCTTTTCCGGGACTTTCCTGTGTAGTTACTGTGTCCTACATTCAACACAATGACAATACCATTGTGTTCCTATGCCTCAGTTGTGCTTCATGGTAGCTTTTTTTGGTGACTTGGTGTACATCATATGTAGATGACTCAAAGACAGAAGTCATTATTGTGTCATTTTTTAAGGAACTATTCAGGAATGGTGTTTTTGTGTGTGAGTCATTCTGTGCTCAACTGCTCTGGCCTGTTCCGGTTTGGTCATCAGGCTGAAAAAGATCCAGGAGAAGAAGAAGCAGCAGCGCGAGAGAACGGAGAAGGAGATCGCCGCACGGCTAGCAAAGCTGGGGCCCGTCGCAGAGCCTTCTAACATGCTGACCGACGAGGCCGATGAGGACATGCTCTTTGAGTAGCCCTCTGTTGTTTTGCCTCCACAGTCATCCTCACTTCCTGACAGGGCTTAAGCTTAAGTCCTGTGGTCTTATTTATTTCTGTGCCTCCGAGGCCAAACAGAGAACGTGTTGTGTAAAAAAACAAAAAGAATCAAAAATGAGAAAAAGTATTTTCTCTTTTCATGTTGTGTGTAAATTCAAGTCTGTGATGTTTGTTTTCTTTAATTGTTTTGCTGTATTGTTTACAGTGTGCATTTTGGGGGAGTGGAGTGGAGTGGGATGAACTGAGTTTCCATGTTGGTCACAGTAGCACTTGCCGTTGCTACCTACAGCACTCCCACCTATTGAGACCTATCCAAGAAAGCATACTACATTTGTCGTTCTCAAATATCTGTATAAATATACCTGTGTTAAATGGTTAAAGGGAATGGTTCAGACGGGAACTACCAGGGTAGAAACATTCCATGCAAATACTTGTGTCTACTTTATATTGCTGGGCTCACCATTTCGGCTACTGCTACAAACACAGACAACATTGCATGTTATTTCACTGTGTAGTAAAGTGGTGTAATTGATGTAGTACTGTTAGAACGGCAGGCCATTGGTTCAAATCACTTGTCCGTCGGTTCTCTCGGGTCCATGATTGGACAACAGTTGATGTTTGACCTCTCACCCTGCCATGGTATCTGGAGTGTCTCCACCCCCATTCCCTGTGAAAAGAGATATTGACAATAAAACTGGGATCAGACAACAGATTACTGTTCATTCTTCTGTTCCATGTAACACTGCACTGTTGTGTGGTTGCTACAGTTTTGTACGTGTATTAGGCAGTCGATCATCATAGGTAATAACTAATATCAAGTATTAACAACTGTACCAGAGTATGATGGTTGTGCCTATTTCATAACATATATGGCATAATTGGAATTAAAGGGAGTATATTTAAAAAAATAATAATGTAAAAACTGAACAGATGCAAATATCAACTTCACCATTGAAAAATGTTGGGACAAACTCCTCCACCAAGCTGTCTGCAGGTGTGCATTTAGATAACAAATGTTCTCTTCTCTCGTCACCTGCCTTCCATTCCACATTCGTCGTTTGATCCTATACCGATCACAGGCCATGTGTCAGCCTAGTCTGCTTTAAGTCATTAGGTCCATTTTGTTGGAAAGTGTTTTCCTTGATGCAAAGTTTACCTTGTGTTGTCATATTAAAGTGTCCTGCCGGCGGGACAGTTACCCACCTCCCCCAACATTCTAAATCAATTGTATGCACCATATTGCAATGTAGCATAGTAATGTTATACACCATTTCAAAGCTTTGACTCTTGGGAATCCAAAAATGACAACTTTTTTCATGTACAATCTGTATAGTGCTTTACATTCTCAGATTAATTTTATTATGTCTCAATTAAATTTGATCCAAAATGCCCCCCTGCCCCTCCTCCGCTTTTGGTGATACCCTGACTTCTGGCTGCAGTGTAGCTGCAGCACAATAAGTAGATGCATCATATTGGGTACTGAAATTTACAAGAATCCATAGAAATTGAATCTACATGTTGTATTATCCAATATTAGTTGTACAGATGTATAGTCTATCTTATACACACTCATTGAACCAACAAAGTAAATACAAAAATAGAGACTTTTTTGTAATTATTCCATATTTTGTGTAGTCAGTCTATATCAGAACACCTGACATACAATCTAAATAGTCCACAAGAAACCTCAAGTTACCTTTCATTTGAGACCAGGATTATGCTTCTACACAAAGGGGTTCATGTGCAGTAAGCATTTGATTGTCAGTATGCATTTTGGATAACAAAAAGTCCTATGGGGAGTATCCATAGGCTTTTTACAAAACGCATGGGCATACCTTGGCAAATAATAGTCTAAAGCACTCATATTTTCATTCTATATTGATCAACTTTTGCACACAGCTTCACAAGACCTGGTGCTAGGGCTCAGTTGTGTTTCTAAGGGATATCAAGTGACCTAGAGGGCTGAAATGTGGTCAGTTCAGAGATGCTTGTAATCCGGCAGAAAGAAAAAACTATATTCTAGCTTCTGTAGGTCTTTGTCAGTACATCACACAGTTATTGTGACTGCTTCCTACGAAAGCTTGAAATTTTTACTGAGAACTATGTGGTTAATGTTTTAATGCTGGTATTCAATGCTGGATGATGTTGCATTTGTTTATATTTCTTGTCCAAGCAATTTACATCATATTTGAAACAAAGACCAAACAAAACACACTAGAAGCTCCCTCCCCTTCAGAACTTCCTAAGAAAAATATAAATGTACCAGTAAATCAGGTTTATTGGCCAAGTATACTTGCATATACAAGGAATTTGTTCTCTGCATTTTACCCATCTGGGTGTAGTGTACAACACACCCACACACACAGTATACATTCAAACACACACACACACACCCTCAGAGCAGTGAGCACACTAAGAGCACACACCCGGAACAGTGGGCAGCCTTAATCCTGGCGCCCGGGGAGCAGTTGGGGGTTAGGTGCCTTCCTCAAGGACACCTCATCCGTGGATGTGGGAGAGCGCTGTTCAATCACTCCCCTCACCCACATTTTTTCTACCAGTCAGGGATCGAATCGGCCACCCTTCGGTCACAAGTCTGTTCTCTAACCAGAAGGCCACGGATGCCCCCTATCTCCTCTACACTGTGAAAGTCTATACAATGGCACTGTACTCCATATCAGTCCTATCCGGGTTGAAACCCATTCCCTTAGGGTTCTGGAAGCAAAGCTACATTTCTGTCTTTGAGATACAGACACTGAATTGCATTATTATAAGGATCCCACTTTTATCAGTAACTTTGTGACTGAAACCTGAATCATGTTATTATGTCTTACATCTATAGGGTCTCACTCTCAGTCCTGCAGAGGATCTCACATGTACTTTTCGATGCAAAAAATGATCAGACACATCCCTGGCTTTTGGGCACTCTGGTCTATTGTACGATGAAATGAGAGAACTTCTCTTTATGCAAATAGGATTATCCAGATTGCATGTTAATGTAAGGTGTAAATGATCTGCACTCTGTTAGCATTGCACTGACACACAGCTCTCACATAGCACTGTGGAATGTTGGCCATTTTACACCAGGATATGATCACCAATGAGCGCGTCCCTCCTCTCTCAGCTTCTGTGTTTATTTTCATTCTTACAATGTTAAGATTTGACAAAATTGTTTCTCTAAAAAAATTGTTTCTGGTCCAGTTCAAGCATGTTTTTTATTGACAGTTTTTAATACTTTTTGGGAATGGAATTTCATTTGAATAATGATGACAAGAACTTAGAATTGAAATACATTCAGATACTGATTAACAATATGTACGTAGGTGAAGTTAATAAATGACACAGAATATGAAAAATGTAAAACCAGACATTTTTCGCAATCTCCTTTGCATGTTTTGTTCGTAAAGCCTTTTAAAAGCACAGAGATACAAATAAGAAGGAATACTGATCACAAAAGAAAAAAATCTATGATAAAAACACAACTGCTAAAGAGATGGGTTTGCAAAATTTGTGTCAAAGACAAAGGAGCAAAAATTGTGTCCCAATGATTTCAGGTCCCCAAAACAGTGTTTTTGAATTATTGCTTTACTTGAATATGTACCTTCTAAAGAGGTCATAAATATAAATATGTTGACTAATATAAACAGGATGTTTGTAATTATTGATGTTTAGTAAGTGATCCACAAAACATTTACAGGTATTATATACATATTACACATGGTATAGTAGAAATATGTCTCCTAAGGAAGTTTATAAATTTACACATTGATCTGTCAATTACAAATTAACAGCAAAAAGAAACAAAAAACACATTATAAACCAAAAGAGAAGGTGTCCATTCCATTACAGTTTTTTACAACTGTTTACACACGTTTTCAAAACTGTCTCTATTTTTCAAAACTCCACACACAAAACCCATAATTGCTCACAAGGCAAAATGCCTTAAATCTCCAGCAAAATGACACACAACAATCAAAATGTCGCGAACACATCTTTAAACCAAACATTCGCCTCACATTACAAACACTTTTTTCATAATATGACATTTTGGATACATCATGTACACACTGTAGCTCAAAACCTAAAGCTCTTCTGTCTTAGGCTTTCTATATGTATTTCCATACAAGAGTGAAAGTTACGGTGTCTACAAAGAGAAGTTGAAATACACAGTAAAAATGCAAGCAATATTGAAACTGATGGGAATTATTTTGGAGTTTCAAGACTGGTTTAGTTAGCCATGTGGCCCCTCTTGGCATTAAACAGATACCCTCCCCTCCCCCAATGAAATGCTAATGTACTGGTTCCCAGGGCTATCAGATCCACAAGACAAAGGATGTTACCGTGCTATACTGTATCCATGTCATGAAATGTGAATGTATTCATGTTTGATATCATTGTAATAGTCTCAGTACAAGGATTGTAATGATTTAATTGTAAGAATGTTTGGAACATTCTATAAGTGATATTTCTGATGTATAGGATATTTCTCCTCATGCTGATTCAGATAAGAATGCATAGGTGCGAAGTAGGTGTGTCTGATGCCATCTGGAGAACCAATCACGTGGGCTTGTTTTGCCGCCAATTCTTTCTTTGTTTAACCCATACAAAAGAGAAGAATCAGAAGAACTAGAACTAGAAGATGGAGTACTGGAGAAGAGAGAGGTTGATCCAGCAGAGGCCATGGCCTACATAGACCATAGACAATTTTTTACCCTCTCTGCTTGTAACAGAACAAACCTGATTCCTGAGTGTTCCTGATGTTTGCCAGTCTAAGTTAATATTAAGTAATTATTCACCACAATTACTTTCAAAACCAAAAATAGTGATTTTCCCCAAATAATTTGCTGTTGCGAATACAGTATTTTACAGCTAACAAGAAAAAAAGCAAGTTTTGAAAATACTGATTTTGCCTAAGACGGAAATGACTGATTACTATCAAATTGATTTGCTTTTTCCAAAGATAAGTGTGTGTGTGTGTGTGTGTGTTTCTGGAGGCACAGAAAAATGTATTGAGCTAATGGTAACATGGGGACAAACAAAAATAGAGTAAAAAGACAAATTTTACATAAAGTCAACTTTTTGTAGAACATTACTGCAAGCTAAACTCTGATTACTGTAACTGTCCTTTCAAAGTATCTGCATTGGTTCTGAATAATCCTCTCCGGAAATCCTCTAGGAGCAGATTGAAAGGGTCTATACCTATATAGAGAGTATATATATTCATATGCCTATACTAAGGCAATGATTGGATGGTGTTCAGTAAAGTAAAGAGTGTTTACACATGTGAGGAGAAAGAGTGAAGCACTGGTGATTTAGTGTGGCATTTTGATGGGTTGTGTTTGAAAAACAAAATCAAGTTACTTCCTGTTCGATTTTTGTGTGTTAGGTAGAAAATTGTGTGTGGTGTTTTGCAAAATGTGTTTTAGTCAATTGAAAACTTAGTCAAACACTGAGAATTAGTGTATGGCTTTGCAGATTTGGTGTGGGGTTATGATGTTTGAAAGACATGTTTAGAAAATTGTGTGACAAGCAAAGATTTAGTGTGTAAACAGTTGAAAAAAACTGTAAATACCCTCCTAAGATCCCTTTCTGTTAAAAGGCAGACTTAACAGTCTACTGTTTTGACCTTCGTACTAAATGGGAATCTCTATGGCAACCATTTGCTTGCAATCTACCAATGGACCATTCTTCCTTACCCTGGGCAGAAAATCCCTCCCCTTTTGACAGAAGCTGATGGGAAATTAGTCCTCACTCCACTTCCTGTCCCCACTGCAGCACCACAACTGACCTGGAATCATATTATTCGCTAATCTCTCCAGGTCTAAATGATTTAACAGTTCAGGTCTTTTACAGCTACCCAGAGCCACTAGTTGTCTGTTCCCAGGTCAGTTGACTGAACTGGGGCAGCACTGCCAGTGCTGAAGGCGTTGTAGGCTCCTCAGCAGAGCCACGAGGAGGGCACCCACTGGGGCTCCACGTCCAGTTTGTCTATGAGGCGCTTCAGATCCTGATAGGCTCTATCCTGGTCATCGTTAATGACGACAGCATCAAATAGGTGGCCAAAGTTCTGCTCCATCTCCTGGGCCTGGTCCACCACATCCTTCAGTTCCTCCACCTGGAGAGGGGAAGAGGAAAGAGGACATGGAGACCTATGCTGACAGCCAGACAAGGTGATAGTCCCCTTGTAGTGAATGGGCAAGCAATATGTGGTAAAGATGTCAAATGAGTTATCCTCAATTAGATACTGTATACTGTATAAAACTGTGAATGAAATGTATACAAGCAGTCTTCCAAACATCCACTTCAGTTTCAATTCCTCATTGTCTTAGCTAGTTAGAGCCACATTGTTTTGTCTTGGGAGTTAGAGCCACATCAAGCATATCTGCACAAAGATAATGACTTGAGTCATTGCACATTTCTACACTTACCTTGGGTGTGCTTCCATCTTTGGACAGCAGGGTGCGCAATCTCTCCAGGGAGGGAGGTGCCATGAAGATTATGTAGGGCTTCAGGTTGGAGGAGCGCAGCACTCGCAGGGACTACAGGGGAAAGAAAGCGGAGGAGAGGAGGAATGAGAACAGGGAAAGCAACATTTGTGATAACAGTGCTACAATACAAACTATTGCAAAGAAAACAAAGACAAGAGCACACTCTTGTGACCAATGAAACTGAAACTATAAACCAACTGAGAATAAAAAGTAGATGTTCATTGAACACTGATAATAAACACAACTAATCCTGATCTCACAACTGCTCTTGAGGTTGTCAGACCTACCATTCATTTACAAAGCCACAGTCATCCTGTTATGATAATTCACATAATTCTTCAAATTGCAAAAAAAAAAATCCTGCTATCAGGTTCTGGGAAAGGATATAGTTCTCCTGGTATAGACAACACTTTCTCGAGTCTTTTGCTATTTGTGGAGAAGGTGTTTGTGTAACAGGGTCATCTCAGCTCACTCAAAATTTAAACCCGTTAACCCCTACACAAGTCTCTGCCAGAGCACACAAGCCGTGATAATGACAGAGTACAGCATGCACTGAACTACAAGAGGCTGGAAACAGCGGAATGTGTGCTAACAAAGACACTTGGTGAAATTAATGGGCATCTCCACTTAAACTGACCTTCAACAACACAAAGACATGAACAAAGATTGGTTCATGGCTCACACACATGCTTACACACACACACACACACACACACACACACACACACACACACACACACACAAGAAATGTTGGGGTGAATCCAGATAATATTAAACCTTTTCATTAACATGTGTGGAAAAAAAACCACACACACGCACACACACACACACCCATGCGCACGCGCGCGCACACACACACATACACACACACACACACACATACACACACACACATACACACACACACACACACACACACACACACACACACACACATACGCGCTTACCCTGGTCTGCAGACAGAGCAGGCAGATGCGTCCCGAGTTGATAACCTGTCGGACAGAGTCGGTAGTGGTTCCGTAGAGGTTCTTCTCAAACTCACCCGACTCCAAAAACTTTCCGGTAGACATATCCGTCTCGAAGTTCAGCCGCGTCACAAAGTGGTACTCGCGCCCATTTACTTCATGAGGGCGGGGCTGTCTGGTGGTGTCTGAGGATGAGGAGGGGTGAAGGGGGATGAACGCCATGATTTAAATGCCAAGAGTACTTTAACATTCTCTCTGTTTCTTGACTAAAGATCTCTTTATGTTTGTGCAGGAAGGCCTAACAGTCTGTTGCACCTGTGTGTCAATAAGCCTTATAGAGAGTGTAGCATTGGGAGCAAAAGTTCATTCAAGAGGCAAACTCTTAGTGTTGCTTATAGTACTACATGAAGTGCATGGCCTGAGTGTTCCTCTCTAAGTATAAGTATATATACTCTTTTGATCCCGTGAGGGAAATTTGGTCTCTGCACTTATCCCAATCCGTGAATTAGTGAAACACACAGTGTACACACAGTGAGGTGAAGCACACACTAACCCGGAGCAGTGAGCAGCCTGCTACAGCGGCACTCGGGGAGCAGTGAGGGGTTAGGTGGCTTGCTTAAGGGCACTTCACGGCGTGAACATATTACAGAAATCATACACACATCCCCATATACAATCATAAACACATACACACACCCCTTACCCCGTCAGTGCAATCAGACTCTGTGCAATAACTGCTGTGTGAACATGGAATGAATGTGTATGTGCAAGATTAATGTGTATGTGCGAGATGTGCTTGGGTGAGAATGTGCTGGTGTATGTGTGTGTGTGTGTATATATATATTTTTTTTATCTTACTCTATGCTTCGGATGGCTCCAACAGAATTCCGTTGTATCGCATACAATGACAATAAAGATCTATCTATCTATCTATATATATATCTATATATCTAACACTGTGTCTGTGTGGTGTGTGTGTGTGTGTGTTATGTGTGTTTGTGTGTGCTGTGTGTGTGTGCTATGTGTGTGTGTGTGTCTTACGTGGCACAGCACTGGCAAACCGATTCGGCTCAGCTGCCAATAGCCTCCTCTTCAGTTCGTCCTGTCGCTTGTTGGGCGGGCCTATCAGAGCAATGGGTCGCTTGCGATTGGCCGGTTGGTGGAACAGAGCCATCTCCTCGTAGGTTAAAATCTCTTCATTGTGGTGCTCTGAGGTGAAGAGAGAGGTAAGTGGAAGGGTGGTGTGACTGGATCTTTACAAACAACTTGAACAAAATGTACTCAGTTCCTAGGGTACTTTCCTAATTCTTGCACACTCATCACTGTCTGAATTAGACAGTGAGGTAAGGTAAGACCACTGGGAGGGTTTACAGTGTCCGTTTGCATTGCATAACAATAATGAATAAATATGTAAATAAACATGTAAATAGATAAATATTTAAATAAGCATAGTAAACTAATACATATGAAGCTAATAAGCTTTTTTATGAAAACTTTGCGCTCATCCTCTTGCTTTGTTCAGATGGAGAGTAACAGCTGTAGAAAGTAGCAATAAATGTAAAAAAGAGTAAAAAAACTGCTGCATTAAATCAATTAGATTTTGTAATGCATGATCAAAATTCCTTAACATTCTTGTAGACTTGACGGTTATACTCTCTAGATATAGATAAGACATACATCTTAAAGGCCGTGTTGCAGGGTTAATTTTCCAACGAATTTGCGCAATTTGCTTGTTGGTAATAAACATTTAAACTGTTATCCATTGTATTTGATATTGTTGGGCATCACAAAACGGAATATAATACGAAAAAGTATGTACTATTTTACAGCGGTTTGCAATGATTGTCCTTTCCCCCACAATGCATTGCATTACGTCACCTTGGGGAGACTACAGACCAAAGCCCACCTTGAGACCCTTGAGAGTGACGAGAGAGAGGAGGAAAGAGAGACAAGTAAGAGAGTCGTTTAGTTTCTAGCCACTTATGTTGCTAGGCAACCCTAAACAAATGCTACCGGTCTATTTTTTAAATTTCTCCGGTATTATTGTTGCGTCGTATTCCATTCCAAAAGTCCTCGGTTCAGCCCTGATTCGGCCCTGCTCTACCCTAGGGCCGATCTGAGGCCCCGGTCCAGCCTCAATCATGGAATATAAAAAGTCCCAGACACCAGGGTTTTACCCCATAGTGGAAAAGTACCATTGGACTGTGTTAGTGTTGGGGACATCTTGTGACACATCATTGCACTATCACTATTACTATTAATATCCTGACGAGCAATGGCACAATTACACACATGTATAACTAACTGTGGGAGGACAGTAAAGGCTCTGGAGGGTTTAAGAACCCAAACAGCAGCAGCAGTATGGGGACAGTGGGACTCTGGTTAAGGTGGACTCCAATCTCACAGACACTGTGACGTGCTTAGCTCCCTACTGAGCGCGCCCAGACTCGTGGCTACCGTGACCAGGGTGTCTAGGAAAATGGGAGATTTAGGAATTAACTCCACACAGACACAGACACACTCACAGACACAGACACACACACATAGACACACACGGACAACAGTACATAAGCCTACGAAGTCACAACACACGCACACAAACCTGTGAGTTAAACCTAGGATATCTGATCTCAACTGACCTTTGTGAGTGTCCTTCAACAATCCACGGATATGGATTTGCTGGGTTTGAATGTGTGTGTGTGTGTGTGTGTGTATGTGTGTGTGTGTGTGTGTGTGTGTGTGTGTATGTGTGTGTGTGTGTGTATGTGTGTGTGTGTGTATGTGTGTGTGTGTGTGTGTGTGTGTGTGTGTGTGTGTGTGCTTCTGTGTTGCTCACCTGTGCTTCTGTCAAGTTTGCGCACACTCCTCTTTCTAGGTTTCTTGCCCTTGTTCTTGGCACACCAGATCTTTCCTGAGAGCAGAGCGATGGAGATTAGAGAGACAAGCACATACACCTCCACAGCAAGAGTCAACTCTGTTTTAACCCTATTCTAACTGCAAGCTAAGTTTCTTGTGTTGTCTTGAGGATCAAAAATGATTAGCCACTATGTTTAACGGAGGACAAAACTCATTTTTTCAACTTGGTATTGTATGACTTTTCCTTGAGTGGCCACAGATATTTTTTTGCAATGAATAACAGGTCATGTCTTGAAGCAAAATAGATTTGCCGTTTGAAATTGAATTAGGCCAATTTATTTTCAGGTTTTACTAAAGGTCATTTTTTACAGTTAGGACTAAGGGAGTACACAGAATATTACAACAATATATTGTCACCTTCATAAAATAATGGCATATGTCTTATTTTCTGTTTTTTCAGAAAAAAAACAAAGTTAACCAAAAAAAGAAGAGATGATTTATATATTTGTAAATGTATATTTATATGTATGTGTATATTTGTACACATAAAGCTATATATGGGGCTGTGTCCGTATGCCTGTGGGACTGTGTTATTACCTGCATTTTCTGGGTTCTTATCTGTAATTATCTTCTTCAGAGTTTCCCTCTGTTGCTGGAAGGTCTTTCCTGTTAAAGTGAGAGAGAAAGAGAAAGGGGGGAGGGAGGGAGAGAGAGGGAGAAAGAGAGAATGGATGTAGCAAATTAAACAAAAAGGAATTCACGGCTGATCAAAAAAAGACAAAGATGCCAGACTCTCTTCACGAAGTGAAATGATGTAGTGAGTCAGGAAACTGGGCTAGTGCTGGACGGGTCCCAGATGAAAATGTGTGTGTGTGTGCTCTACTATGTCCAGTGCCCCAGTGTTCTCCCACCCAGTCCCCCAGTGTTTGGTGCCTCTTACCAGGGACGAGGCCTGCGAGGGGCTGGTTGTCCACTTCACCGTCCCTGTAGGCCTGCCACCAGTTGGGGTCATCCTGGCTGATGATGTGCAGGATGTCCCCCCGCTGGAAGGACAGGCCCAGCTCTCGGCACGGCAAGTAGGGGTCCTCCGAGGGGTCGTAATCAAAGTAGGCCTTCACGTGCATCTGAGGGAGGAGGAGAGATGGCCGGGGGGGTCAGGGTGCTATTCTGAAAGTCAGCCACATCAGCAGCAAGGACATAATGGCAAAGGCATGCATACCGTATGTGTAAGCGTGCACACACACACACACACAGAGAGAGAGAGATACACAGACACACACACACACACACACACACACACACACACACACACACACACACATTGTACACACCTCTTGAATGATGCATATGACTAGTGATTTTACCTAATTTTCCATCCACACACACAAACAGAAACAGACACATAAACAAACAGATAAACTCACCACACTTTGCCGGTTTGTAGGGTTCTCGCAGGAGTTGGGGATGAGCAGTAAGGTAAGTGTGCCATTCATTGCCAACTGCACAGAGAGAGAAGAATGAAGGGAGGGAGAGAAGGGGGGACAGAGAGAGAGAGAGAGAAACAAATTAGCAGTGTGCAGTGCACATGTATCTATAGCCACGTTTACATGGACACTTTTACAGGTTTTTTACAACTGTTCACACACATTTTTAACACACACATTATTTTATAGCGCTTTTCTTGATACTCAAACCACGTCACATGGAAGGGGGGACCTCACTAGTAACCACCACCAATGTGTAGCACCCACCACGGCAGCCATTGGTGCACCAGAATGTATTCATAGGCCTATAGGCCCTTTCAACTGCAGAAACAAACATTCCTAAGCATTCCTAAGGCATTTCTGGAGGCACAGAACAATGTATTGAGCTAATGGTAACTTGGGGACAAACAAAAATAGAATAAAAAAAGTTTTACATAAAGTCGACTTTTTGTAGAACATAAGCTAAAGTCCGATTACTGTAATTTTCCTATCAAAGTATCTGCATTGGTTCATTTCAACATTTCAACCGGAAATCTTCTGGGAGCAGATTGATAGGGTCTATACCTATATAGAGAGTGTAGTGTATCTATTCATAGGCCTATACTAAGGCAATGATTGGATAGTGTTCATTAAAGTAATGAGTGTTTACACATGTGAAGAGAGAGAGTCAAGCACTGGTGATTTAGTGTGCCATTTTGATAGGTTGTGTTGAAAAACGATATCAAGTTACTTCCTGTTAGATTTTTGTGTGTTAGGTAGAAAATTGTGTGTGGTATTTTGCAAAATGTGTTTTATGAGTCAAACACTGAGAATCAGTGTATGGTTTTGCAGATTTGGTATGGGGTTATGGCTTTTGGAAGACATGTTTAAAAAATTGTGTTACAAGCAAAGATTTAGTGTGTGAGCAGTTGAAAAAAAACTGTAATCTGATTTGAAACGGAATAACACCTCAATCGGAATAAAAATTCTCATAAAAACACCTAAATCGGAATACAAATGCCTGATCCAATCAGACATTTTAATAGGAATGAAAGAGGTGGTGTACACCGTTCCTATTACGATTGAACAGCCATGTATACAGTAAATTGGATTGCCTGCTGTATCTTCTCAAGGAAAAGTAGGCAACAGCTACCCTGGAGTTCTAGCGAGAGCACAATGGAATTGTCTCTGTGAGACACTCTGGCAAAGAGCAATGATGCACGTTACTTTTACCCCAACATTCCGGGGAACCAGCTAAACTGATGAAGACAGCGCCTGCAACGTTGGAGGACAGTACACATTGGTCGTAGTGTTATCCGACTGCGTCGAAGTCCGAAATAATTCAGAGTAAACATGGTCTAGTGTTATCCAATTGCGTGCAGTGAGATTTTTAAATGCATGCTTGTTGCCGCCCCTCGAGTTGGGCCATTACATTGTTCTTTGCCAGACCCTTAATCTTTCTAGATTATCAGGGTCTGGATTTTCCAGGCTAGGCAACAACGGCTATTCCGATCAAAGATTCTAAAGCGCTTGAGAGCACCTAATCGGAATAGAACGTACCCCACGTAAACAGACAGATGTAAACAAAAAAAAAGTCCATGTAAACGTGGCTTATGTGTTTAGGTGTGTGTTGTTCATTGGGTATATGTGTGTGTTTGTTTATTTGTGTATGTATGTGTTTCTTTATTTTTGTATATGTGTGTTGAAGTGTGTGTGAGTGTTTGTCTATTTGTGTATGTGTGTGTTTATATGTGTGTGAGTGTTTGTTTATTTGTGTATGTGTGTGTTTAAGTGTGTGTGAGTGTTTGTTTATTTGTGTGTGTGCGTGTGTGTGATTGTGTATGTCTTACCATCATCTCCTGTACTTCGCTGATGTTCTTGCCCCTGACAGGGATGCCGTTGATCTCCAGGATCTCGTCCTCTTCCCTCAACAGCCCGCTGCGCTCCGCTGCTCCCCCCTTCACCACACGGCTCACCACCACACGCTGCTGCTCATTTCGCACTGTTGCTCCCTAACACACACACACACACACACACACACACACACACACACAGACACCATGCACATAACACACACACACACACACACGCACACACACACACACACACACACCATGCACATATCACATGCACACACACACACACGACACAAAACATACACGCACACACACACACACACACACACACACACACACACACACACACACACACACACACACAAACACACACACACACACACACACACACACACACACACACACACAGACACGTGCAAACACACACACACACACACATTGTAGGTTAATCTTCACAGATCCTGGATTCACAGGTGGTCTTTTGTGGTCTTTAAATAGCTTAACACTAACATGCTCTTAACAATTAAGACCCTACTACTACTAAGATGCATTGTACACACATACATAATTAAAGCAACACCATGGAGTTTTTCAACCTTCATAATATATTTCCAAGACCCTTGTGATGGTACATCGACTTACAATGGGTTGAATGACATGTCTGCCATAGCCTGACGGGGTCTGTATCGCTTTTACTGGCACTACGGAACTTCGGGGTTCTGGTAGTAACCCGAGCACAAAAAGAACTACAAAATTCGACTGCTTTACCTCACTTTCCCCACCACCAGTAGCCAATAGGCTACTTTAATGATGCTGGCCTGCAAACGTAAGCTACGCGAGCTTTTGGCGTTATGACATGCTGAAATAAATGCCTCTGTACCTGTGATGAAGACATTTCACACGCAACGCAGGCAGTCTGCCCAAGACGTGAGAACTCCTTTTGCAGAGTTCGGGGGTATCGGCTTGTCAACAAATGCACGTGTATGGTGTAACCTTGACAGATTTTACGACAGTAGTAGAAGACAATACTGTTCCCCAACTGTAGGGGGACCCCGAGAGCAAAACTTACATGGCGTTGCTTTAAAATGTATAGATCTGTGTGTACAGTATGTGTACAGTATGTGTGAGTGTGTGTGTGTGTGTGTGTGTGTGTGTGTGTGTGTGTGTGTGTGTGTGTGTGAGAGAGTCTTTGTTTAGTGTTTAGTAAATCCTACCAGGGGTATGTCCCGAGTCTTCTGCAGCCGTACGAGTTTGACTGTGTCTCCATACTGAGAGAGGGCCATTTCACTGGGCTCAGGGTCCAGTTCCTGCTCTGCCACACCGTCATGGGCCTCCATCAGAGCCTATCGGAGAAAGGGTGAGACAGAGAAGGATGGAGGAGAAAGAGAGAGATGGAGTGGGGGAGAGAGAGGGAGATGGGGAATGGGAGATTGGAAAGAGGGGAGATGGAATGGTACAGAGTCAGAAAAATGAAGGGATGGAGAGGGAGAAAAGAGAGATATGACACAAGAACATTGAGAGGAAGCAGAGGAGAGGAGAGGTAAGGAGAGGGCCAGTATTAACCAAAGGAAAAGAAACAAGCCTTCAGACTGAAGCATCTGCAGATCACCCAAAGCCTGTCACTTCAGTATACAAATGGAAAAGATGAAGCAAGGCCCAATGTCATAGCATGTGTGTGTATGTGTAAGTGTGTGTGTGTGTGTATGTGTGTCTGTGGGGCTTGTCAAGTTGTGTCATCTCTAGTGTTGACCATAGACATGAAAACAGCCAAAGCAGACATGGTGTTCAGGGAACGCTAATGAGGGGTCATTCAGGGGCACTGAATCCTGAACCCCCAGTTGTGAGGGGGCAGTTCTAATTAGTGTTGCCTTTTCATAATAGCAGCTCAGACTGAGCAGTAGTGAAACTATGGCTGGCAGAAATGGACCACAGAATAAATACGGAGAAATTTCCTACTCAAACTGCAACCACATGTGAAGACCCCCTCCGGCAAAAATAAATGTTTAAACCTCTTGAACATGTCTATTGGGTGTTACCAGACACGAGTGAAATAAACGGTAAACACTATGGCTGAGTATTTCTGGTTTAGATGGCCAGTACACCTGTTGATGTTTTAGAATATCGAATCAGAACAGTTGCGTGAATACAGTGAGCCGTGGCCCACTGGTTAGCACTCTGGACTTTTAACCGGAGGGTTGCCGGTTCGAGCCCCGACCAGTGGGCTGCGGCTGAAGTGCCCTTGAGCAAGGCACCTAACCCCTCACTGCTCCCCGAGCGCCGCCGTTGTAGCAGGCAGCTCACTGCACCGGGATTAGTGTGTGCTTCACCTCACTGTGTGTACACTGTGTGCTGTTTGTGTTTCACTAATTTACTGATTGGGTTAAATGCAGAGACCAAATTTCCCTCACGGGATCAAAGAAGTATATACTTATACTTATATACATCTATGCTGACCGGGACCATCTCATTTTGAGGTAATCATTTACATTAGTATTTCAATTATTAGGATTAAAGGGACATTAAGTTGATTTTATTCTTCCCAAATTTGGATTGTTTCAGTGATATTATTCATATTTTTGATAATATGATCCCTCATTCCTTATAAACCTTGTAGATGTCTGTTAATGCTAGCAGGTCTACAAGGAATGTAATGCTAATTCTAACCTATTTCTTCCATACAGGTTTACACATACACATACAAAACGTAACTATCTGCTAAACAGACATTTTCCCCGTTTCCTGCTTGCCCCTCTTCCACACAGCCCACAGCAAGATGTCTCTCATCATCTCATCTAGTCTTGTGTCAACTGCCTTCTGCTTGTTAGCCGTTAGCAAGCATTGCTGTCCAGCAGCTGTTTCCTCTGGCTCATCTGACGTGACAAGCTCAGCGCTCTCTACGATTAATGGGTGTCAGTCTGAATTAGGCTCCCCACACATGCTAAAGCCAGAGGCTGGGAAGAGAGAGAGGGAGAGAGGGAGGGAGAGAGAGAGAGCAGGAACCTGTGCTAGGGCTAAGCCCTGAACGGACTGGCAATCTCAGCGCTAATCTCCCAGCATCCCACTCACCGCCACAATAGCCATCACAGGGGTGTGCCAGAGAGAGAGCTCACCACACATGGACACGACACCCAACAACCAACATACACACACACACACACACACAATGCTTCACCAACTTCAACACAGACGCATGTATAAATACAGATACATAAACAGATGCATACAGGCACACCCTTCAACCAACAGACACAGACAGTGTGTTCGGATACCGATGCCTTCCATACACAATTATGGAGACAAAGCTATGAGTATGACCACTTAGTAATCACTCCCAGTGTTTCCCATACATTGACTTATTTGTGGCGGCCCACCACAATATCAACATTGACCACCACACAATGATTTTCCAGGTTGTACTAAATTGTGCTTAAATCTGGTTAGCATCATAACCACGCTGCGCTAATTTGTTAAAAACTGTTGCATTCAAGTTAATTCTGCAAATATACCACCACAAATATAATTTAATTCTGTGGGAAACACTGACTCCACATGGTGATGTTGATGTTGACACAATGAACTTCACATCTCTCAACATCCTGACTCTTTATCTTCCCCTTATCTCTCTTCTCTTTCTGTCTCTCCATGTCTTTCATCCTCTCTTCCACTTCCTCAGTTCCTCAGCCTCACACAGTGCACGCCACATAGCCTTTAGTCTTACCAGTCCACATTTTCCACACTGTTTCACCAATGAATCTGTTGTTTGTTGGTCTGTAAATACCACACAGGTGGGCAGACATACACCCCACATGTAGATGTCGCCTAAGGGGCCCCACAGACACAAAAAACACACACACATCTATAAAGAAACAAGCACACAGACAGAGACACACGTGCCTGCACACACACACAAACACACACACACACACACACACACACACACACACACACACACACACACACACACACACACACACAGACAGACACAGACACAGACACAGACACACACACACACACAGACACACGCACACACACACACACACACACACAATAACTCTCTCTCTTGGGGAAACACACCCTTGTGGCGCTTCTCCCCAAGCCAAGACCCTGGCACCATGCCCGCGGGGGCGTGAGCACAGACGGCTGGGGCGCGATCAGGGCTAATCCTCGTCGTGGGCACCCTGCCCTGTCCTCTCTCCCTCTCTCTCTTGTCTGCCTGACCCATGGCACGCAACCCTGCCCAGAATCCACCCGCCTGCCCGCTCACTCACTCGCTCAATCACTCCCGCCCGCTTGTGTCTGAGGCGATCTGGGAGCCTTTGCTGGATATGGCTCTTTGTTGTGACTGGACGCTGTCACTTACATGCGAATCGCTTTTTCTTAGAGCTGGTGCAGAGGTCTACGTGCACAGATTTTCTTTGCCTGTATTGGTCTGACCTTGTGATCCGATTTCATTCCCTTGTGTTGTTGGGACTTTGTGGGACCTCAAAAATAGGACCTTATTGTGTGTGTGTGGTCTTAGCAAGTCAAATGAGCTTGTATGAGTCTTTGTATGTCAAAGTGGCATTGAGATTCCGAGTAAGTGGTCTATTTTCGTAGTCTAAGTGAGTTCACCTAGTTCTATGCTCATTGGCAGTTTGGTATGTGGCGAAGTTTGTGCGAAGTTTGTGTGTATTCACAGCAGGTGTGTGTGTGTGTGTCTCTGACTGATTTGTCTAAGTACAGTAGCTGGTGTGTGTCTCAATGCGTGTCTTTGTTAATAGGTGTCCATGTGTCGCCCAATTGTATCTGTGTCTGGAGTCTGGATTTGTCTGTTTATTTGTGTGTGTTTATTAGTCTGTATGCCTATGTTGTCTTAGTGCACTTGTGCGTGAAAGTCTTACCCCCAGGCTGACACTTCTTGCCTACCTGGACGTGGGGAGAGGTGAGTAGTGCTTTGAGTTCCAGGCCCTCCTTGTGCCGGCTGGACTGGATGGCACTCTCCACCTGAAGAGAGAACAAGGTGAAGAGGAGGATGGAAATAAGGAAAGTTTCGAAAATTCAGTTGCAACATAACAAAAAATTTATTTTCTTTCTTTTTTATATATGGTGACAGGCAAGTGGGAGAGAGAGATCAGGCTGCATTCGAACCCAGAACTCTGGGCACTTGGACGTAGCTGATGTGCGTTCAAATTCGCAAACATGTGCGAACGTTTGCAAACAGTCTGCGAAGGTAGTTCTCCACGAACATACAGTGGAACTTAATGAAGGACGTGATCTTGATGAAGGTAATAATGCAATTACCGTTACAATGGAATGTTATCACCAAATCGTTCAAATTTAACTGTTCAAAGAAAACATGTTCACCACGAACGATCACCACTGTTTGCCACATTTGAACGCACATCTGCGCACCCTGACACCTCTTGCACCACAGCCCCCCCCCCCCCCCCCCAAAAGGACCCTGAAGGTTCTAAACAGCATCTCAGACAACACAACGTTTTCACAAAATAAATATTCAACTGGAAGTGAGAACCCTTTAAAGCTTGTGCACAAAATCTAGAAAAGAACTTACTCCTTTTCAGAGGGCAACATTTATCTTTCAATAGTTAAAAAAACATAGTGATTTAAAGACTTTTGATAGTGATTTAAAGACTTTTGCAACTAAAAGTACAGCCATATTTTATATATATATTATGTAGCTTCGCAAGACTCATACATCCGGATGTCTATCCAGGACAGCCCAGTTAGCACCTGGGTGATGCTGGTATGCACAGAGGTGACCAGGGTCATCTCAAAGGACTTTTTGAGAGTGCAGCCAAGGATTGAGCTACACTTGAGTTGTCCCCTGCAACTTGGAGCTTTAGCTGGGATTCTAATTAACTTAAGTTAACAGGTGTGTGTGTGACGTGTGTGACAATACAAGTGTCACATGATATCAGTTACATGGCCCAGAGTGGTTGTGGTGTTTTAAAGGAGTTTAGTGCCTGATAGACAACACGAAACACTGTAGTACTGATATTATTAAGTTAACAGTGACCAGCACGCAAAAGCTTAACTGATATTTTTCATGGTATTCTTATTTTTTAAAGAATGTTTTAACTTCTGAAATGTCTTAATATGATGATTCACAAATATTTAAAACATCATATATTAGAGGAGAAAAACATGTTCACTTTCTCAACACATCAAATCAAAAGTTCTGAATAGATTCTGACAAATGCCATCGAATGTAAATGTCAAGTACCCACTGTAAAAAAGTCTAGGGCAAAATAGTCTGTACTCTACACAAATACAAAAATTCACACACTTTCCCTATATGCCAACACACATAGCATTCATCACCTGGGTAGCCGTGGCCTACTGGTTAGGGCTTCGGGCTTGTCTGAAGGGTTGCCGGTTCGATCCCCGACCCAGTAGAAAAAATGTGGGTGAGGCAAGTGGTTGAGCACTGCTCTCCCATGCCCAAACCCACGGCTGAAGTGCCCTTGAGCAAGGCACCTAACCCCTCACTGCTCCCTGAGCGCCGCTGTAGCAGACAGCTCACTGCTCCAAGTTAGTGTATGCTTCACCTCACTGTGTGTTCACTGTGTGCGGTGTGTGTTTCACTAATTCACGGATTGGGATAAATGCAGAGACCAAATTTCCCTCACAGGATCAAAAGAGTATATATACTTAAATATACTTATACTTACTTATATACCTTAAAATAATGAGATATTTTTCTATGTGTAATTTCAAATCAAGATGTCATGCTGACAAATCTGATGATCTTTCTCTTTCTCTGTCACAGGTACGAGATGACATAAGATACACAGTCAGTCAGCCAATCACTCTCCCTCTCTCTTTTCCCTCTTTCTCTCTCTCTCTCTTTCTCTCTCTCTCAATCTCTCTCTCTCTCTCTCTCTCCTCCCCTCCCCTCTTGCTGCCACGTTCACCCTTAGGTCGGAAGGGGATTACCGGTCGTGCCAGCCAATCAGAGTACAGGAGGCCATAGCCACATAGTTTAGACACACTGACGCTCAAACAATTTCTGTCTTGTTAACCACTTGGGAGCTGTACACAGGTGTATGTGTATGTATGTGTGTGTGTTTGTGTGTGTGTGTGTGTTTCACCCCCCCCCCCCCCCCCCCCGGCCCACAATCTCCTTCCCCCCTACACACTCTGCTCTGCACTGTCAAGCACAACGAGGACAGACTCCTTCTCCACACTCACTTTCAGATGTCTCAGGAACCTCACAATGTACAAGGGAACCAGTTTGTCTCCCTTACACTCTTACCTTTCCCTACTGTTCCCTACTGTTCTACTGGATTCATTTTAGACACACACACAGATATGACAATGCATAATCTACTTTAGACATCACAGCTGCTAAATTCCTTATCACCGGTCTAAGACATCTCACTCACACACCCTACTCGAATCAATCTTACTCAACAGCTTAAGCGGTATTATGACTATGAGCTGGCTGTATTGCTGTGTCATTAAGCCTCCCCATATATCCACTGGTGCCAGTACAGACCTCAGTATACCAATAGCCATACCCAAAAGCTATTGTTAATAAGGCCAAACTATACAGGGTGTGGCTATAATAACCAGACAGTCATTTTTACAAGTATATACGAGTTATACAAGCGACACGTTTTCTTTCTTACAACTGAAGTAACGCATTAGCCTCATTATTTGATACCCACACCATTTACATTGCATGACACTGGACTTATTACAGTGGAACACAACTAGGTATAGTGCAATAAAATGTAATATATAAATTGCAATATGTAAAATGTAAAATGTGTGAGAAACAGCATATTAATACATTGTAATAACATACACCTCTGAGAGTTTAAGTACTATGTAAATTCATATACATAGTACTTACGTACGTATTCAACCGTATACTCAAGTACAGTATCTGCAATGCAAGGAGGTCTAGGGATAAAATGAAGCATGGTCAGGTTAATACAGTGCCAAGCCAGCTGACATTAGCCATGCTCCATGCTGGCTGGTGTGCCGTGTGTGCATGTGTGTGTGTGTGTGTGTGTGTGTGTGTGTGTGTGTGTGTGTGTGCATGTGTGTGTGTGTGTGCGTGGTGTGCCTACCTCCTGGCAGAGCCTCTGTGCCTGGGCGGTGAGGGGGAAGGGGGGGCAGACGCGCTGCATGCCCAAGGCGATGGCGCAGTGCAGCTGGAAGGCCGTCTGGAAGTCGGAGGTCCGCAGCAGCTCCACCACTAGCTGCAAGTCCTCCTGGCTCTGCTGGTCCGTGCCCAGGCAGTGGTGCACCTGCTCCAGGGACACCAGCAGGTCATCCAGCTCTGGTACACACACACACACACACACACACACACACACACACACACACAGATGTTGTGTATAAAGGTGTCCGCAAGGGTCTGGTACGGTAGTGACACATTCTACTTAAACACAGTGGCACCAGTCTAGTGTGTGTGTGCGGGTGAGTGAGTGAGTGTGTGTGATACTCTGTCACTTTCTGTGATCTGTGTTGTGTTTTGTGTTAAGCATTTTCAATGCATTTTTTAAGCATTTTAACTGGTAGCTGTGTAATATATTGCCCCTCAGGGAACTTCTGCTTTTTGAGCAAACAAACAAACAAACACCCACATATTGACACCTTTGCACAGATCTAAAGTGCTTCAATGCCACAGCACTTAAAGACAAATCAGTCATGGAGAATGAATTCACTCTTCCCATGTGATTTCACTCTCCCCATGTGCTCGACTCCGGTGTGGCTGTACTGGTTACACTTGAGGTGCGTTCAAATTCAGCAAACAATGGCGAACATTTGTGGTGAACATGTTTTTTCTGAACGGTTAAATTTGAACGATTTGGTGTTAACATTCCATTGTAACGGTAATTGCATTGTTGCCTTCGTCAAACCCTTCGCCTTCGCGGAGAACTACCTCCTCAGACTGTTTGCGATTGTTCGTAAACGTTCGCTGAAAACTTAAGGTTAACGGAAAACTGTTTGCAAACGTTTGCCTATGTTTGCAAATTTGAACGCACCTCTGGTATCATAATAAATGAATTCCTGGTACTGTCGTCCACCTCAAACTGATGTGGCATACAGAGCTCTGGACACTCCGCTCGTCCTCAGACAGGCCATTTGTTAATCGGATGTTTAATTGAGTGTGACACGGGGGTCATACGCGGTAATGAGGTGAGACTGAAGGTGATTAATTACCTTTGGAGGAGGAGGAAGAGGAGGGAAGGGGGGCGCCAGGACACTAATGACACATAAAAAGAGACATATCAGCTTACCTGACAGATGACTATTATCACGAGGGTAGTCTTCTGAGAGCGGGGACCACAGCAACGTAGAGAATGGGAGAGACAGGCAGACGGTCAGAGTGGTAGGAGGGCAGACAGGCAGGGAGGGAGTCAGACAGACAAGAAAAGAGATTGAATGGGTGAATGTAGCATCCCCAAGGGTGGAGGGGTTTATCCTTTATTAGCAATATTGTCTTTATAATATTATATTAATATTTAATCATATTTATAATATTTATGTATCACACAACTGTTGTACACCAAAAATAAAGTTTAATCTATATTTCAAAACTGTCTGTCTAATAAGTGCTTCATTTTGTTCCGTGTTAAAAGAAATACTTTCAAGAAAATGTTTGCTTTATGTTAGGAGACAAGAGAGCACATTCCAAACCATACACATGTCCAATCTATACATAGCATGAGGCTATACACAATGACAGGGTACATATTTAGAGATCATATCATACAGCTGTTTGAAATATGCACATACTACACTGTTTTGGTTTTGAGCATCTTTAAATCATCTTTAAGTTTCAGGCACTATTCATGACAGAATCACAAAAACTCATTCCAGACTACTGAGTGATTGCCTTCCAACTGCTTCCTGTAAACAATTATTTCTCTCTTCGCTCTTTGTGGTCATCTCTCTCTCTCTCTCTCTCTCTCTCTCTCTCTCTGTGTTCTTCCAGGACAAAAAAGAATGCATTCCTTGTGACCTGCTCATAATACTGACAGCGTTCCAAACCACACAAACAGATCTCTTTCTCTCCCAGCTGAAAGCACTGCAGAAAATTGCTCTTCAAGATAAACTTGTTTTTAACTGCCCAAAGACACACCATGTCCAAGAGATTTTCATGCTACATAGAAACATATTATGCCGGAACCACTATTCCTGATGTCCAGTACGGACATGTAGGCCTACTCATCTACTCAGGAAGTGGTAAGTACCAAGCAAACTTAGGTCTCCTGCTCAGATTATCCATTGTAATTCTGTGTTAAGCTCAGTTTAGCACAATGCGATATATACAGTATGAAATGATAGAGGCCATACAATATGCAACTGTAACAGTTAGGCAGAAGCCCTAGAACTGAATCTTCAAAATGTTTTACAACTATACTATACTATACTATACTATACTATGCTATACTATACATATTTTTTTCAGTTAGACTGATAATACAAATCAACATCATCTCCTGTGCTCTGCTTGAATGTGACTGTGATCTCGATTCAGGATGAAGTGTTCCCTTACGTACAACATGCTTCTGGAACTTGCTTCATGCCAGTGCCACTCTTAATGAGCTTTAATCTTCAGTATCCGGGCATGGGAATTTACAGTCTATTGAGGATACAGAGAGCTAGAGGTTTACACCTCCCAGCTCTCCAACCTCCTTGGCTTCGGTCACACTATAACCCTTTAGGGACAGGCACCCTACACATAAACCACATCTAGAATCATCTAGAATCAAGCCTCTTTCTGCAGCCATTAAGTGCATAGCTTGTGGATATTGTATAACTTTATGGTGTATTTATTCATTCATTCATTTGAGAGGCTACTAAACAGCCAAGGCACTGAACCAGTGAACTTAACAATGGTAATGCATTCTCCGTCTCACATACAGACCAGATGTGGGACACATTGGCAGTGTCACACTAGAGGCAAGTGCTAGTCTCCTACATATAAGTATAGAGGTTCTCTGTAGGTTCTATACTGTAAAAAGCCAAAGATTGTCTGAAATACCAGACAAAACTTCTGTACCGTTCTGAATAGTCCCTAGAAGACCCTACTGTGACGACCTCATGTGCTACATGATGAATGCAAAGACATGCTGAAGACACAAAGAACTGTTGAGAACCACTGGACCCTTTCAACATGAGAAGAACATTGGCTCCATTCCTCTAGCTATGATGAACCCTTCCAGCATCCACTCACCGAGTCCAGCATCTCCACCGTCAAAGGCTGGCACTGACTCCTTCCTGTCCGACTCAGTTGGCTCAAACGTGGGGTTGTCGATGCCCACCTTGGGACAAGGGTCCTGGGAGAGCTTCTTGAGCCGCAGCGAGGAGTTGATGCTGGTTGTCGTCGTCGTTGTCTGGGCCTGCCGCTGACGTCCTTCCTCTTCCCGCTTCTTCCTCAGCTCCTCCTGGTAGTGCTGGATGCGCTTCATCTGTGCCGAGCAGCGCGAGGGCTCGGTGTGGGTGGGCGTGGTGGTGTCATCTGTGATGTCGTCCCACTCCAACGCCCCGTGATTGGTCCCAGGTTTGTTGTGTGCTGTGCCCGCAGATCCGGTTTGGGAGTCGCCCATAATGGAGCCATTCATGTGTGATGTGATCATATTTGGATGTGTGTGTGTGTGTGTCTTGCTTTGGCATAAAGAGATCACAGGAATAGGCTATCGAGTACTCTTGTCAAAGAGGCATCCATTGCATGTTCACCATCTTGCTGCCATCTGCAATCCAAAGGTATAGTTGAACTACAATTAGATTCATTTTCAGCACATTAGTACAAGAGACAGCTTGAACTTTGACATTAAAAAAGAAACAAAATGTATTTATATGGAGAGCCTCTCGAAGGTTCTTATTTATTCAATGGCAACAGTAAGGCTACAACTAACAATTGTTTTCATAATTGATTAATCTGTTGATTATTTTCTTGATTAATCAATTAGTTGCTTGATCGATGTCCGAAAATAGTGTAAAATGTCAGTGTTTCCCAAAGTCCAAGATTATGTCTTTAAATGTCTTGTTTTGTCCAAATGCCAAAGATATTTAGTTTACTGTAATAGAGGAGTACCGGTAAGTAAAGAGATAGATAAAGAGATAGATAGATAGATAGATAGATAGATAGATGGCTGAGCTGAGCTGTACGAGGGGAGCAATGGATAAAGTTTCAACATTTCATGATGACATACATGTAGTTTAAACATTTCATCTTTGTGTTTTTCCAGGTTATAAATGAGACACCCTTGACCAATTACCCAAAACCTATGGTAAACCTTTTCTTTTGGCATGGAAATTCATACAAATAAACAAACAAACAAGATATGTCTAAAATAGTGTTCAGAGTTCTTCAGTCTCTGACTTCCCACTGAAAGTCAGGAAAGTGTACCTTAGAAGAATAACCTTAGAATGTATGTTACAAGATCAACTCCACAAACACGGATGCATATGTGTGTTAGGATGTGTGTGTATTGGTGAGTGTATTGTGTGAGCATCTGTGTTTACATTACATTACATTTGGCTGACGGCAAGGGGACTAAACCACTGTGTAACCTGACCCATGATTGCTGTGGATTACTTTCTATTTAAAGTGTAGTGTGGGTATTAATCAGGATTAGGAAACTTTGGGCATGGGACTACCTACAGCACCAAAGGTGTCTTGCGTGGACTTTGAAGGACACCCCAGCCCTGTCACTCTGTTCCTGGGCCCTTATTTGAGTCCCCTCCATTGTCACTACCCAGAATCCTCTGCTTTATAGTTTTAGCTAACCCCCTCCCTCTTAGCACAACCATATTTTAATATCAGCTGGTTAAACCTGAAAGGTTCCACATGGTTCTCTGACTAGGAGAATAGTCCTTTTCCTTATGAGTAGCAGAGCTGAACACCGCAAAAGCAGGAATTTGGAGTGAATAAAACCAAATTACGTGGAAGAGTGGAGACAACCATTCTCTCTATGTAATGAGTCAGAGATGGACTGTGAGAGAGGCTTCTACCCTCCTGTGTCTGCTCAGGGGCACGTCGCTCCCGGACACTAACCCCCCACAGAGATAGGTCTAATCAAGCCTGACAGGTCATCACTCTCCTCCCCCTCCCCCATCCTTCACTCTCTCTCCCTTTCTCTCCTCTTCCTTGGTGAACTCTTTATGTCGGTGCATCTCTCTCTTGTCCCTCGCTCTCCCAGCCGCTGCCTTTTATCTAGCAGGTCTTTGTCCCTCTTTTCTCTCTCTGTCTCTTCCTCGTTCTCTTGGCTATCCCCACCTCTTCCTGGTATTTAGCTCAGTTTAAAGCCCCACATGGCTGATGGGAGGGGAACCACCCTACTCTGCTACCATCTGTTCACCTGTGGCTTTGACGCAACACACACACACACATTTTGCCAACGTTTCACATGGTCCTCTCTTTCTATGAACATGAACTCCATGCTTTCCTGTAAACCTTTGCTGTTCGTTTACAATATGTTTTCTCTCTACAAACACTGGGTGATTGATATTTGATGTAGCCTACAATGCTAAAATCACTAAACTGAGTTAATCAAGTTAACTGATGACCCTGAGCGTAACCTCAACACCAACCTGCGCCATACCCATGACTTTTAATCTGGGACTTTTCAAGGCCTGCCTGAGCTCCCAGCACTCCACCATTAGTTAGCATATTCCCAATTGAACTCACTAACTCCAGATTAAAAAGAATGTACATAGGCCTACAGTATAAAGTAGAATCATTAAATGTGTTCATTTAAGTGGAAATGGAATATTCAAAATGTAATTCAATGAATAATTTTAGTGAATTATAAACAAACTATTTATAAAGGGTTAATTTGGATTTCATTCAAATGCAGGAAGATATTAAGGTCAGGTCATAGACCTTAAAACGACAGCATTAATGTTGTTTCACATCGATTCCTAGAGGCATGCATCTATTGGCACGTGTGTTTCTGCTGATGTGATGTTTTCAAAGCACCTGGACAACATCAGAGGATACAGATCATGTGTCGTTATTAAAACGCACAAACTATCAATTTTTTCAAATGTATCATTGCGTTCACAGGCCAAAACTTAAGATCCACGCCACCAAGGACCTCCGAACCAAGAGGACAAGTTGCCAAGAAAGGCAGAGGTCGTGCCCTACCACAAAGGTTACCATACCACTGGTTATGAAGCCTGAGAGAATCCTCGTAACCTCCTAGAAAGTAAGAGCGCCGAATATGGACACAGCTCCGCGGCAGCAGAACACCAACTAATCTCTCTGGTCTAAATATACATTGTTCTCAAAGCATTTAGGGTCCGTATACGCTGTTGCCCCCGCTCGATTACACTTGTTAAACACAACTTGTGTGTTCTTAGGTGGGGAACTTCTTTGTGCAACACTGTAACGTCTGCGACATCGTAAACTCATTTATCTGCGTTGTTTTGCAACAAAGATTTATCATTAGCCTACCCCAAACGACGAAGTTTCAATACATGTTAGGACACTGACCTCTCATCCCGTCCCCAGGGTTTAGTGAAGTAGCCTACGTCAGACTAGTACTCTACGGCTAAGTAAATAACATTCCAACAAGGGACGGCGGCGGGGAAGGCATAACATGAAGGCTATTCTAACAACACAAGCCGAATAATCGTAGAAGCTATGTAAGAACTTGCAAGTCGACCTTACCGTAAAAGTTGAGATGGGTGGTTGGCCCTTAAATGATTTCCAGGAAACGAAGTCAAGATGCAGAAGGAGACTGGTGAGATGTGCGTAATGGTGAGATAAAAGTTACTCTTTGTATTGTTTTTTTGTAGTGTAGGCCTAGTGGTCTTCGTCCCCGTTGGTCATACGGAGTCTCTAGCCTTTATAAATTGCAGAATCTTAGGGAGGCAGCATGGGAGCTCAGCTTAAGCCATCTCCTTGGCAACTCAACATGTGATCTTTACATGGACGCAGACACGCTCCTCGCCCTCTGAACCACCGCCGCTCCGATGATTGGTCGGAAGGCAATAGTAGGCTGCACAGTACGTTCAAGTGGACCTACAGCATCTCGCATTCCTTGTGTACCATCGTTCATTAGTAAACGAGGAGA
Organism: Alosa pseudoharengus; assembly: GCF_046254945.1. Classification (NCBI taxonomy): domain Eukaryota; kingdom Metazoa; phylum Chordata; class Actinopteri; order Clupeiformes; family Clupeidae; genus Alosa; species Alosa pseudoharengus. Next base: position 12,483,103 of record NW_027468859.1, read on the forward strand.
CACACAAAACAGGGCAGCAGTAGGACATCGCCCCTTTGACAATAAAAAAAAAAAACATAATATATAATCTGTATGGAAGTTTTTAGTCATGATTAACTTTTCATAAAAACAGATGAAATTAATATTCTTGAGCTAAGGACATTAGAGTAGGTCATCCACACAGAGTAGGAATCATGATCACAACAATTACCCAACTATGTAACAGAGGGTTCGCTAGTCTAGTGGCTGGGATGTAGTAAGCTGAATGTATAGGCCTACTTGGTTTATTCCTTTATATAACACCAATATTATGTGAAGCCTTCAGAATAAGTACATTCTCCCACATAAAGTCTACCAAGATAGAAAAATGAAAACAATAAAATAAACATAAAATAATAATAATTGCAACAGCTTTATGATTTATATTCAGTTACTGATCAAGCAATACAGTCATGGATTTCTCCCACTAGTGCACTTTTGTGGTCAAAGTCTACATTGGATGCCTTAAAGGCTACTGATGACACAAAACATATATTTTTTAAATAATGATCAAGGATTTTATTATCATAGTCTCTTTCATCAGTTTCATATCATTACAGAAAATGTTATAGTACAGAGTTGTTGAATATCTCCTCATTGCGTGGTCACTGGCTCTCAGGACTGCTGGTCACATGTATCTGTACAATAAGGTTCTTACTTCTTTACTCTCTTTTGTACTGTACATATTTTTGTGTAGTTGGTTAAAAAGGCTGTCAGCACTTAAATAAGCTGTTGTCTTTAATTTTTTCTTTTGTTTCTGTTCTTTTTTATCTATTCTTTTTCTTTATTTTTTCTTCTTTATTTTTTATTTTTCAAATAAAAGAGATACTTTCCCAGCAGCCCCTGGGGGAATGGGGGGTAGGGGGGAATCAGAGCTACACCAGGGTCAAGTGATAATAATAAGGAAGCTTGGGGGTTCCGGGCAGTGAGGGCTTGCGTTCACACCCCACCTCATCCCAACTCCACCATCCACCCCGCTCCTACCCAGATAGTGACCTGAGTCTGGGACGGCCCTGACCAGGATCTGGCCCTGGGTCTGTCGTGGGTCTGAACTAGACCGAGGACCGGTCCGTCCTGGAATCCGGCGCAGTCTGAGTACGCAGCCGATCCTCTGCCCTTCGCTTTTGGCACTGCGCACATATACAAGACTCACAAGATAAACAACAAGCTAAGCTCTTTGTGAAGCCATTATGATCCACATGGATGGGAGGGTTAAGAAAACAAAACAAACAAACAAAAAAAAACAACAACTGAGAAGTGTCCATTCAAAACAGCAGCGTAGACAGGAAGTCGTCTCGATTCAACTTCCTGCCAAACAGTCAGCTGTAGTGGGGGATTGTTTGTAGTCATTGTGGTTTCAACTGTATTCTCAAAAATCAAAAAAGTAGTTTTTTTGTCTATAAATAGTAAAGATGAGGAAATAATATATAGTTTTTTTTCCTGGCAGGCACCTACAGCTTTCTATTAAAATGCTACAGCTATCGATAAGGTCTAGCATTGAACACACAAAGCAATTGCAATGAAAAGAACAAAGTTGCCTTAATATAATAAGAATAAGAATAATGATAATAAGAAGAATAATCATAATAATAATAATCATAATAATATATTACAGAATAAATCTCTTTTTATATTTAGATTTTTTTTTCGTTAAAAGTTATATTTTTCTTTGTCTGAAATACTATATTCTTTTTAAAATTATTATTATTTTTTTCTCATAATGTACCTAGTTTGTGATCAAGATGTTGACTATACTTCAACGTTATCCAAATCAATAAAAACTAGCTGTGCCGTTGCATAATACAGAATAGTCAATGATATGTGGACATGCACCGTGAACCATCCCCTCTCCTTGCACCAAGCCCTTCCACATCCTCCTCCTCCTCTTATTCTTCCTCCTCAGTCTCTGGCCTTGTGGGCCATGTGACAACAGAACGTCCCCCTTTGATGACATCATAGCCGTCCGATCACCATGACGTCCACCACCTCCCCCTTGTGCAGCTCCACGTATTGCTCTGTCTTGGGAGGTAGCATCAGGAGGCCGTTAGCAGTACGCATGCTCATCAGTCTACAGCTCACCTGGTTACCTAAAGATAGTGAAAGAGAGGATTTGGTTCAGTTATCTTTTCTGGAAATGTTGTTCATTAACTTCCTGAGAGCTCACAACTAAACAACCAAAGAGTAGAACACACACACACACACACACACACACACACACAGAGTGAGTGTGAGAGAGAGATGGATGGCGCACCTGTGCTCTGTGCCCATGGCAGTGGCTCCTGATGGTGCCATGTGAGAATGCAGCGGTGGTACTCAGGGCGTGGGTCCAGCTTCACATCACACGACAGCTGCAGAGAGCACACACAGATGCATACACACACACACACACACACACACACACACACACACACACACACACACACACACACACACACACACACACATGATATCACAGTCTCCGGTGACAACTGATCAAATCGCTCTTCCTGTGTACCGCTGACAGAGATTCTATGACTCTATCCATCATTAAGATGAGGAAAGCACCCTTCACATCAATGAACTGTTTCAGGTCTATCAACACAGTCGTGGAGGCCAGAGTTGGAGGCTTTTCATGAGTGACTGCTCTTTACCTTGCCAGGCTTTGGAGTGGCAAATTTATATATTTTATCTACAAGTAATTGTAGTAGATATAGTAAGATAAGTACTATATATAAGAATAAATGCAATATACATTGCACATACGTATATAAAATAACTAGTGTGTATGAAACACCATGTTAATGCCTTGGTGTGTGTTGGAGTAGCAGGGTGAGTAGAGGGTGAGCTCCTACCCTGGCTTTGATGATGGTGGGCCGGGGGTCCAGGATGCCCTGCATCTTCCTCAGGGCGGGGATGACAAACAGGTTACAGGTCACCACCGCGGATACAGGGTTACCTGCCGCAGAGTGGAAGAGCAAGTGGCCTCTGTGAACTATACTTCTCTAGGACACTGAGACGCCGACACACACTCTCGCCCAGACACACAAACACATCCAGACACACAAACACACACACATACAGAGAGAGAGAGACACCTAGACAGACAGACACATACACACAGACACACACACACACACACACACACACACACACACACACACACAAACTCACTCTTACAGAGGCACGAACCCAACACAGACAAACATGCAGCACATACATGTAGTAATAACACAGTTGTAACAATCTTGCCATAGAGAGGAGGAGAGAACAGACTTAGCTACACTATACACACACATCTCTCTCTCACACTCTCTCTCTCTCTCACTCTCTCTCTCTCTCTCTCACACACACACACATACATGCAAAAATACCTGGCAAAGCAAAGATGAGTTTACGAGCACCATCCATGTCCAAAGTTGCAAATGTTGTGGGCAGCCTACAATTGATGAACGAGACCACAAACTGATGACCTCCCATAAACAGGTGCATATACCCTGTACGATGTATTTGTTACCCATTCTGCATAGCAACCCATGACACACAGGCATAAAGCTGTATTCATACCATCCATGTAACCCAATCATCTATTCTGCCACTAATATTATAAGACATCCGCCTGCCCCTCTCTCCATTACCCTGGTTTCATGAAGACACGACCAAAGTGAATCTGGGCATGTAGGTCGATATCCAGCACCTGCTTCAGGTAGTCCTGTAAGGGATTATGTGATCATTATTGACAAGTCTCATTTTAAACAAAATCCGTTCTTCCTCTGCACTCACACTATGCTGTTCACAACAATAGCCACAAGGGGTCACTATAATGCACAGGATAACATCGACAATACACTTATCTGCCTCAGGAAGGGCTCTAACGATTATGTAAACTATCCCTTCAAAAAGCACCTAATCACATTGTCAAACTTTATAACATGTTCACTCAGAGGTTTAACACTGAACTTTTGAAATATTGAGAGTCAAAAACTAAAAGACCTAGGAGCATTAGAAGTACTAATGTATTTGCATTGAAAAATACCTTTTTGGTAGCTTTAATGAAGCACAGAGTGAAACTCTATGCTGCATTAGTAATATACCAAAAATATGTGTAGATAAACTGATCATAATGACATGCATTAGAGAAGGATACAAATGAAAAGCAGGTATGGTAAGCAGGTAAAAACAACCAGGTATGAAAAGCACCTTCTCTCCCATGGATACGCCCCCTGAGGTGATGATGACATCAGCACGACTGATGCCCTCGTTCAGTGCATTCAGGAGGTCGTCAGGACTACACAGCAACACACACATCATTTTAATCATCAGGCCACAATAATCTCAGCACATAAGTACATACTAATTCTAACTCATCACATAAGTACATGCTAATTCTAACTCTTCACATAAGTACATACTAATTCTAACTCTTCACATAAGAATATACTAATTCTAACTCTTCTGTCAATTTTAAAGAACTGCACTACACTCTTTACATTCAGGATATCACATATGGAACACATATGAGGTTTGTTACTCAACCAAAACCAATTCATTACTTAACCAAACAAACCAAAACTCCATAGTGCTGCTTTAAATTGGTGGTTGTGTGCAGAGTTTGTGGGTCTGTGCATACTTGTCTCCGACTATTCCTAAGTTGATGGTAGGGTATCCGTGCTCCTGGATGGTGGCGAGCAAGGTGGAGCGGTTGCTGTCCCTGATCTTCCCTGGGTGCAGGTCATCCTCTGGGTTCAACAGCTTAAAACACACACATGCAGGCACGCGCGCGCGCACACACACACACACACACACACACGTTACAACTCTCTGTCAGTGTTAATATGTAGTGTTAAAATGTGCCGCTATTCTTAAAGGAGCTTCCTCTTTTTAATATACTGTATATATATATAGACTTCCTGTTCCCATGTACCACACATTTACAAAACACTTTTTTCCCTACTGTTTAGTCTCCATGAACTAAATGTCATTAACCCTCATAACCAGTTTTAGGCATATGCCATATCTAGGCTACACCATCTGTACCATACTTAGGCCTACACATCATTTTCTTTACACACTTGATGCACAATATGTTGCAGTAGCTTTTTGACATTGCAGTTTACAATGTTTTTTTTCCTGAATGTTTATTGTGTTTTGTCTGCATATAATACCCTATATCTGCATACAAACATGCATGCATTCCACACATTATGTAGGCTAGTGTCTATTGTCTATCAGCCAATGACATTGGTCCGCTGAGTCCTTTTGAATGTTAGCTTGCACACACAGTACTTTTTACCTTCACATCTAACAAGAAAAGTTGCCTTTGTGTAAGCTTTTTATGTACATGTGCAAGGTAAAAGTAGCATGTAAGTGGCCTTTTTTAAATATACTATGTGTGAGAATATATTGTGTTTGTGTAAGATAAAAGTGATATATGTGCAAGGTAAAAGTGGTAAATGCGTGTGGTAGAAAAGTATCCAGTCTATGAAACCAATGTGCCCATCGACACATGATTTTAAGTACAGGAAAAAGATTAGATACAGCGTTTCTTGCTTGTTATTCATATAACATTTGTTGTGCATAACATTGCATTTCTCAGGCTTGCCTGACTGTACATGTGCAAAGCATAGAAACATGGCGAGCAGTAGCAATAGCAAAACAATAACAAATAGCCAGCATTATTGGAGCGATGATGAAACACTACCAATGTTGGATTTATTAACAGAAACAGATTTTCTTTGGATGTTTTTTTTTTTTTGGGGGGGGGGGGGGATTTGGATAAACTGCTGGACCAAGGATTCAAGGATCTGGGGGTAGACACAGGCTTTGAGGACGGTCCTCCATGCCCTCTTATCTGACTCGTATCCCACCGGTAGATACGCCAGGTTCAATCTTGACATGAGAACATTTGCAAAGCATACGCCACTAGTCATTATTTATGACATCGGGCCTGTTGGTTCTAGTAGTTTGTACTAGCCTATACCCAGCCCCACTGTGATGGCCATAGATATCTTAAGAAAGTGGTGATGGCCCTTTCCTCCCCCACCATTGAACACCGTTGGATTAAGTCTGTGTGAAACACTGGATTGGATAGGTGCAAGCACTGATTAAGAACTCTGAACCTGAGCTGCTGCAAATACAACGTTTCAAACCAGCATGCCTGTGCAATAAGAGCTTTACGGTTTATTACTGTAATTGGAAAACGTAAGCAACACCTGTTTGTATTTTCTTGCATTTAAGACGCACACTGTCAGCTTCTTCTTTTTTTAAAGTATATTTTTTGGGCTTTTGCCTTCATGTTGATAGGACAGTGGAGAGGGACAGGAGGTGAGTGGGAGAGAGATGGGGTGGGATCGGGAAATGACCGCAGGAAGGAATCGAACAAAACCCAAGTGTGGAACGGTGCTGCCGCTTGCCCCACAGCTCCCTCTGTCAGCTTCTTCTTGAATGTGATCACCTGCTTCGTCAGAGGTCATATCACTTACAAATTTGTTACTTTACATTTGTGACATAAACATCATGAAAAGTACAGGTAAAGTTGTTATCAACAAATTTCTACTGTTTTGTCTATTGAGAACTATGACTCAGTGTCTCAGAGGTGTCTTGGATAGGCTCTCAACTCCTGGAAATTCCCAGTATCGTACTCCTGAGACTGCTCCACCGTTAGCTCCCCATCGTCATTTATGTAGAAAAACTCTTTTTCTCCTCTTTTTAGGTTCTCCTTCAAATTCTACCATGGGCCTTGACATATACCGGTACATATATATTCACCTTGCAGGAAAAAATGTAGATTTTTGTGGTTTTGAAAGAGCTTCTGGGTAACCAACCCATGGCGTCATCTAACAATAAACACTGGGACATAGGTTTTCATGATGGTTCAGATCCACAACACTGCTCTTCTGGGCCCTCTGGTAAGTAACAAAGAGTTGATACGTTTTGGCATTTAGCCAAATTCAACAAAATTCATCAAAAAGCTAATCGAAATTCATATTCATCTGATTAAACAATGGTTTTAAATATGTGTGTGTGTGTGTGTTCTTCAGAGAGCTATAATTCAGTGGACTAAGGACTTCAACAGGCCCTTAACTCCAGGACCTTCCCTGTGTGGTAATCATGGCCCCACTTCACAGCTGCCTCCCCATGGTCAGTCACGTTGAATCATACTCTCTCTCTCACATGGTCAGTCACGTTGAATCATGCTCTCTCTCTCGGTTCTCATTTTGTTTGTAACATGAACATGGTCTTATGATACATTAACACCATTTTCTCCTGCTGCAGAAAAGCCTTCCAGATAGCGCAGACGGGTCAGTAGTGGAGCCCTGCCGAACGGCCATTTCCTAGAACAGCTCCAGCACAAACAGCTAGCCTTGGTGACCGCCCAAATAAAACTCTTCCACCAGAGAGAGGAATGGGTGCTGAACCTCTTGGAGTCCCTGGGCCAGACCTCTGAGCGGATAGTGACTGCAATGACGGACCGTCTGCAAGGGATTGGTCGGCAGCAAAGCCAGCCTCCCTCCATACCCGCCACTAAAAACCATCCTACACGAGTCCAACACCATTAGAAGCTTCTATAGCATTCTTCCAGGATGAAGACTTTATGGACTTCTGTGAGTTATATTTGAAATGTGTCACAAACAACGAATGGCGCAATACTGCTACTCCTATGAAATAGAGTGAGAGTCTGAATGATCTATTTCACTATTAGATCCACTGTGGTTCAGACTCACTCTCCATTTCAGAAAGTCTCTTATTGCACCATTTGTTGTTTGTAACAAAACGAGAGGACTTTCTCCTTGAAAGATGGTGGCGACTGGAGGAAGAATTTAAGTAATGACTGAACAAACAGTCCTTTTTTTATATACCCTTTCTTAAAACTTACAAAGGTATGCTTTGGTTTGTCTGCAGGGACCCTCTCCACTGTTACATAGACAGTGTAATGATATTTTGAGCCTAGTCACTGTCTTAAACTAGCGATTTACTTTGACGTAGCAAGATTGCCCTCAAGGCTATGCTATACGGTATGCTCTTTCGTTGTAATTGCATATTTAACTTACTCAAAACTCTGATTAACGCTATTTTGGTCCCCAAAGAAACTGTACACTAGTTATCATCCGAAAACAGTTTATCATCCAAAAATGTTTTTAGACTGGATTTCTCCTTTTAACATAGCCCCACACCATCGCAGGGTTAGATAATAAAGCTGAACTTCCGTGAAAAAGTAAAATAAAAGAGCGTGAGGGCACAGACAGTGTGAGTCTTGAGTGCTGGAATCCACACTTGTTTATCAGAATGGGGACAGAATGGAAATTATGTTTTCAACCACAGACGCATCTTTAAAAAAAAAAAAAAAATGTAATGTCTCCCTTTCGGTTTACTAGGGGGGTGGGGGTGGGGGGGTTGATAAATTAGATGACATGACAATCGAGTCTAAGATGTTTAAGAACCTATTAAACACGACTGCGCTCTTGACACAGTGCATGTTCCAAGGCATTATCTGATGTCTTCATCACCATCTCCTCCAATAATGGGAGTAGGCTTACTTATGGAGCACGCTGACTTATTTAGAAAGACAGATAAATGATTGATGATTTTAGACTACATTATTGATCCCTAAGGGCAAATTGCTCTTATTTATCTCCACACTTTTGCCATTTCTTAATGCTCTCTCATTACAGGCTAAGCTACTCTTTTGATCTATCCCTTCATTTCATTCCCTTCTAAAGTTCTTTCCCATTCGTTTCTCTTGCTGTCTTTCTCTCTCCCTAGTCCCTAGTCTCTCACCTCATTGCCTGTGGACATGACGGCCACCACGGGGAACTTGTGCACCTCCACCTCAGTGACGCCAACAGTGGCCAGCAGGCCGATCTCCGAGGGACCCATGTGGGTACCCTTGGCCAGCACACACTCCCCGCGCTTGATGTCGTGTCCTATGGGCCTGTTGTGACATAATAAACGACATCACTGGAGATGCCTAGAAAGCCAAGACATTAACTGTCGCTTTTTACTTTCTAGACATCTCCAGCACAATGCGTAACAAGCTATATACACTGTTTCTTTTTTTTTTTTCTTTTGAGAAAGAGAGAGAGAGAGAGAGACCCAGCTGTTGACAATGCCTACAACATGAAAAGAAAACAACAACATTGACACATAGCAAGAATCTTAACACACAGAGAAACTGAGGTTAAGCATTTGGGAAATAGAAGCATCATACCTGATATCCTGTCCGGGACGTGCCTGCACTAAGATGCGGACCTCCAGCTCCTCTGTACCCTGAGCACAACACACACAGCACTCTGATGTTGGACTTCCCACTACTCTCTCTACACTGCTAAGCGTGCACTACCTTCTAGCTTTGTAGTATACAATGCCACAACGCAAGTAACAGAGCATTTAAAAACAGAAGCACAAATCACCTGTAGGATGATACCTGCAGGTGACCTTTGGCAAAAAAAAAAAAAAACTCAGCAGCTGGCAGCCTCTGAATATAAAAGGTTAATTTTCATCACGATAGCTTTACACAAAGCCACCAATGTTCAGTGCTGTAAAGTCATGGGAATCTTGTCTCCCTCACTCTACTTATTCTCTCATTACATCTCTCACCAATGAGGCTGAGAGGCTGATGCTGTTGTGTGCTGTGGGAATGACAGTGGAACAAGGAAGAGGACCGGAATAAGTGTCGGTCTAAGTGGACACACCTACTATGATTGCACACCACAGAATTGTGTCCTTGTGTGTCTCAATCAATTTGGGTGCGAACTACAAGGGCGTGATCAGAAAGGATGCTGTAGTTGCAGTGAGAGGCGTCTCTTTATGTTGTTTTGCATTGGCAGTAGCTTTTTGTGTGCTGCTTTATGTTGTTTTATATATTTAGCGCCTCGCATTTTGTGCGTCTATGGCACCTCGCGTTTTTGCAGAGGCACCCTCAGCTTATTAGCTAGTAATAAAACGAGAGCATGATTAGCAAAATGAGCACACTATATAGTAAAACTAGCACATGACTTGTTAAAATGAGCACACAATCTAGTAACATGAGAGTATGATTTTGGAAAACGAGTGTGCAATTTAGTAAAATCAGTAGGCCTACAGGATTTAGTAAACTGAGCGCATGTTCTTTCGATCTCCAAAATGAAATTAAATCTGCAGTGACACCTCCCGGGTTCCGTAATAAACTTTGTGCGCACATTGTATTAAATTGAGCTCACAGTGTATACAATGTGCACACTTTTTACTTCAACATGCCCACGTCTGACGTCATTTGCAGTTTTATCAAAATACCATGCGTTTTACAAGTGGCAACCACACCATGTCTGATCGCGCCCTGATACAGTATGTATCTACAGTATGTCCAAGTATTCTTATCCAAGTCATGGAGCCATGGAGGAGTGTAATGTCTTTTCTGCGTTCTCCAAAGACATTTGGTTATACTGGACAACATAATCATCTAAGAACTAAAGATCTAAAGGCAAGTCTTTTAGAGATGGTTTTTAGGCAATCACAAAATGCACAATAATTATGTAAGATAGATAGAAAAAAGGCTATTTCTAGCCTATAATCAGTAAATAAGAAATAAGACAGGTTCACAGCCTGTGTCTAAGAGAGTTGGGAAGGGGGGCTTAATCTGTAAAGATGGCTTTAGAATGTGATAACTATTGTGTTAAACAAAACCGATATCATAAAGATTGTAAACTGTTCCAGTGGCTGGAATAAACAGCCACTGAACAAAACATTATTTGCCAGATAAATACTGGACACAACAGTGCATCAGGAAAATAGGACATTTTAACTGTGCAAAACTGCCCAATCTCCTGCCATCTTGTGTTAAAAAATGACACTTTGGCCCTTTTTTGTAGAGGGCGAAAAGCTTCAAAAGCCACTCGGCAAAACCTACGACATCGCTGGAGGTCAGGCACCACTGGCCGGCCGTCGGGGACGACTCTTGGGGCGACTGCCCGAGCACGCAGGGGGGGGATTCCACGATCGGGAAAACGAAAAACAGGATTACAAATCCATATTACATCCTAGACTACATGTTTCTGAAAAGCCACACATACATCAGGAGCTATTAGTGGCACTCCACCATCTACAGCAATCATGTTAGATCAATACACTATCTGGTGACTTTAATGACTAGATAATGGCTACTGAAATGCAATGGTCATGATGAACTATGAAACAAGTAAAAATTCAATTAGTTTGATGCAAGTGATGCAGATGCACCATGTCCTTTGGCTTCGGTGCTGGCCACACTATGAGCTGTGGGGGGAAGAGTGAGGAAGTTGCACCCATAAGGCATATTTTAGATGACTTTGCAAAAGTGCAAACATTACCAAATGTTAAAGACTTGCTTTTACATTTATAGACTTGTGTTTAAAAATCCTTGTCAGTCCTTTGGCCACAACATTAATGAGGGCCTCTGGTGAGTTTTACAGGTCTGCCCTGCCAGTGGTTAGTAAGCTAAATATCCTACAGAGGCTGTCTAAAACAACTTGGCCATACATTTGGTTCTGCATTCTAAGTCCAGCACCATATAGTATATAGATTTCTCTCTGTCTGTAATCTGGTGCTCACAGAATACATATGGTAATTGTTGGTATTTACAATGCACTATATAAATGCAATTTACAAATACAGCTATGGAAGATATCTCTTACAGGCTCCTAAAATGTTAGCACCATTTCAAAGTATGAATCTTTGAAGACTTCTCAACCTGTCTACCATTTCTTTCCAGACAACATGTCCTTTCATTTAGCTTTGAAAGCTAAACTCTTTACATTCAGCTTCCACTATTTAACATCACACAAACTGCTTCAATGTCAAAATGAACAAACTGGTTTAAAATAATTGTGGGTATCCATTATGGGTTATAGCGCCCTCTAGTGGGCAATATCATTTCAATTCAACCACAGCTTGAACTCTCTTGTCTTCTGGCTTCATCAGTGACCTTTGACCATCTTAAATACTCTTAGTGCATTATTAGAACATTCTAGTAGACCACATCTACACGGCATTCCCTTAACCACATCAAGAAGACTGGTGTGTCTTCGGGCAGCGGACTCGTGCTGCCCAACACACTCCTGTGCCGGCCGTGTGCCGTGAGGTCGTGCGGGTGGACTCACGTCCTCGGACTCGCGCAGGAGCTCGGTGTCCTCCACCTGAACCACGGCGTCGGCACCACAGGGGATGGGTGCGCCCGTCGTCACCCGCATAGCCTGACCGGGCATCACCGTGTGGGTGGGCTAGAGGGCGGAGGGGGGTAAACAAGTAAATAAAAACACATAAACAGAGACATGCACGAACGTAATGAAGGTGTCAGGGGTTGTTTACTTTTACTTCATTACAGCTGCATGGTAACAGACAAAGAAATCTAGTAGATATCACACAAACACTATCTCTCTCACACACACACAACTCATTTTCTCTCTCTCTCTCTCTCTCACACACACACACACACACATACACACACACACACACACACACACAAAAACACACAAACTCAACTGAAGCCTTACCTGCTCTCCAGCTTGTGACTCTCCAATAATGAAGCGATCTCCAGGACCATCAGCCGCTGTAACACACACACACGCACACACACACACACACACACACACACACACATTGGTTACACAGGTTAACAAGGTAACATATACAGGCAGTGTGTTCCTGTGTGAACTCCACATGGTGCTCTGTCTCTCTCTCTCTCTCTCTCACACACACACACACACACACACACACACACACACACACACACACACACACACACACACACACACACACACACAAACACACACCCCACACCACAGCTCAAGGCTCAGAGTGCATACATCAAGTGCATACACACTGCTTCTGGAGCTCTGGACATGTGACCTTGGCACAGCACAACCTACGGATCACTGAGTGGACAAGCAGACAAGACTACCAACATAATCCACGCAAAGCCACCACATGGCTTACAAACACATGCTTGTTGTCCAAACAGATCTGATGTTTTATACAGACGCACTGTTTCAGATCCCATACTATACAAAAGATGTTTTGCGACAGAGAGAGTGAGATAGAGATCGAGAGAGAGAGAGAGAATTGAGATCGACTGGGATGGAGCAATGGAGAAGAGCATCATGGGTACCTCTCACAGCGTAGCCGTCCTTCACTGAGGCAGGGAAGGGAGGCAGGTTGTCTTTGGCATAAACGTCCTGAGCCAGGACCCGACCCAAACCATCTGAGAGAGAAAGAAAGAGAGTGAGAGAGAAGAGAGAGAAGACAGAGAGAGAGAGAGAGAGTTACTGTGAGATTCAGTATAAGCTGATAGTTTTTTTTATTGTGGGTGTGATTGTTGTCACTGTTTCAATGACAGTTCAAAATCAACTTCAATAGTAATTGAATCAACTCTAATGTATTAACAACTTTGACCTAATGTATTAAAAACAATTATGCTCTTATAACTTCAAACATAAATGATACTTAATGTCAGAAAACAGCATATGACATAACTTAGATAAATATAAATATACCCAAAGAAGTTCAAAATATGAGAAATGAATAAAGTCACCATTTGTATGTCTAAAAATAACATGAAAAGGTAAAAAACAAGAGATGAAAAAGGGATAAGAATGAATAGAGAG